>NC_059157.1:198745989-199045989 GCF_019923935.1 Bubalus bubalis
TTAAATGATGATATAATTTCATTTTATTCTTTATATTTGACTTTTTTCAAAAATTTTCCAATGATGATTTATGTAATAATAAGATATGTACCTTTGGAAGCATCTTTTTGCTCTCTCTGACATCAGCCCCCACCGTTACCCTCCACAGGCTGTGAGCTGACCTGCGGCAGGTCCCCAGCCCAGAGCCAGCCGAGCTCCCATAGCTTCTCTCCAGGGTCTCTGCCGTCTGATGGCGCTTCCTGGATGCCCCCGGAGTCAAGCCGCTCATCATCCAGCCGTCCCTTCTTCACTGTGATTCTGCTCTTAGCTCCTTTTCTGAAGCCTTTCCATTCTGTACCGTTTCTTAAGCACATTTTAGTTGTATTTTCCCAATTGTGCTTTTAGCTTCTTGAGGGTAGGAATACGTTTCATGCCCTCCTCTCTGGTGACATCTGTTATACAAAGTCTCAGTAACTCCTCACTTATTGAGTGATTGTTGGGCATCATAGCGTAGAACTTCAGGCAATCCAGTCGTCTGTAGTCAGTAAAATACCAGAAGTTTCTGCTAGTTAATGTGCCAGGGGCTTCCCGTTCTTGGGGTAGAGAACTGTTTTCTAGCTGGAATGCTTGTCATCAGAGCGTCTGCCTGCTTGTTTCAGGGGAGAGCCTGCCTTTTGTCTTGGGGTCACCTTCTAACATTTGCAGCAGAAACCCCTCCTGCTGTAGATGCTGTACTCAGAGAAGGCAGGTGCCGGAAGGGGCCTTAGCAGGAGTCTGGGCAGAACTTTCTCTCACAAGTGAAGCCAGCAGAAGTTTGGGGACAGCTTCTACCCCTCGCAGATGTCGGGGCTGGGACTGGAACCTGGTGTTCTCAGATCAGATCCAGAGCCCTTTCCGTGCGTCTGCGCGTGTTCCGCTCCTTTCTGCATTCGTGCAGCACGCCAGCGCGTGTCGGTGCCCGCAGAGCACATGGAAGGTAACAGACAACGAGCAGAGTCTGCCGGCCCGGGTAGACGCCTCGACGGCACGTGGAGGTGCCCCGGGACAGGCAGTGGAGGAAGCGCTTGTCGTCCGCGTTGTTTTCAGAAGGACGGGGTTTGAGGAGGCTTTAGGCCGAGGGACGGCACCAGGAGGGGGACGTCTGCAGATGTGGGTGCAGGACGTCCCTTTGAAGGTGTGTGAGGGCAACGGGGTCCGAGTGCAGGCAGGGGTGGTGGAGCCTCAGGGCAGACAGGGTGGCGTTTCCAACCAGACTGGCCTCGCAGGGGCACTGGAGCCTAGGTCTGTGTGCCCACCCGGCACCTCTCCTCCCTGGTGTGGGTGGTGAGGCCTTTGGCCGAGAGGAGGGTGTGGAGAGTGGGTGAAGCTCCCTGGGGGCGCACGTGCTGACCCCCGGGCAGGAGAGAGGGGGGCAGGACGCAAGCCTGAGCAGCCCTCGTGGATGCCCAAGGAGGACCCCCAGCCGGTGGTCTGGGCTTTGCTGGGCAGGCGTCGGGCCTCCCGAGGCGGCTGTGTCCCGGTGCTCAGGGTCGGCTCCTGTGGGGAGGAGCCCGGGGCGACGAGTGTGGTGAGCGGCTCTGGTGCAGGGCTGGTCCAGAGGTCTGCGGTCCTGGGCTGGCCCCGGACTGCGGGCTCCAGGCCCCGGGCCCTAGGTAGACAGCAGCGGTGCTGACTGAGTAGGTCCTTCCCCTTTTGCAGCAGTTGATCCAGAAGGAATAGAAGAGTCGACCGAAGGAGAGGAAGAGACGGGGTGTGAGTGAAGCCGCCGTGTTTGGAAGGGATTTGCTCTGAACTATGTGGCCAGTTGACTCAGCTCCAGGTGGAGCCCGAGGCCAGTAGGGATGTGCTCTAGAGGGGGCCCGGTCAGGGCGCGCGTCTCCGTTAGAGGAGGTCTGGTCAGGGCGCGCGTCTCCGTTAGAGGGGGTCCGGTCAGGGCGCGCGTCTCCGTTAGAGGGGGCCCAGTCAGGGTGCGGGGGTCTCCGTTAGAAGGGGTCCGCTCAGGGCACCCGGTCAGGGCGCGGTGTCTCCGCCCGTGAGGACTTGCCCCGGTGGTGTGTGCCTGGGACCAGCGTTGGGTCCTCTGGATGCTCCCTGCTGTCCGCAGCAGCGTTGTCTAGGATCCAGCCCTCCCAGGACCTTCCGCGTTGGATCGTTCTTCAGTATGAATCGTTCAGCCAGTTGATTTTAATAAGCTGTAAATAATTAGTGCATAGAGTTAAAGGCCTGATCTACTCGTTGATCTTTTCATAACCCTCACCCTGCCCTCTGGCATTGCCTGCTACTGATCCCAGTCCACATTGTGAAGTTTCATGCAATGAAATGCACATGTGAAGAGAGCAAAAGCAATTAAAACTGCTTGGAAAAAAATAAAACCAGGAGCAATTAACACCTAAAGGATTTACTGGGACCTTTCTAAGCTGAAGAAACTGTGAAGAAGAGATTCGAAAAGCAGTGCCTCAGAGCAAATATTAAAATCTCCTTCTTCTTGATTCCTAAAGATAATTGGATCTAGTGGTAAAAAGTTAAGAATGTGTGTGTGTGTGATCACACGTGTACATGTTTGTATGTACACACATTTAAGTATTTGAGGCAATATATCTTACCAGACTTTGAAAAACGAAACAGGCCATCCTAGTCATGAAGATGAAAAAATGGCCTGAGAGAAGGGGAAGCTGTGTATTATTAGTTCATGAATAGATAATAAAATGGCAGGTTCAAATCCTATGCTAGCAGCCTGTATATACCTGAGTAAGTACAGTGTGTCTGACTCTATGTTAAATTAATTTTTTTATTAATCATTTATTTGCCTTCTTGACTGAATTCTTTGAAAGTAGAGAGCAGTCTGATTTAACTGTGTCTCCAGCCTGTTCTCATAAAAGTGATCAAGTGAACCTGGATGCTAGGCTCCAAGGCCTGCATCACATATAGGGCAGGGGACGTGTTACTCCGCTTTATATTCCTAATGCCTAGCACTGTGCTCAAACGTTGTAGTTAGTCAACGAAAGTGTTTTGACATAAAGAACAAAAAAGCTTTAATATTTAAATTTACCCAGATGTAGTGAATGAATATTTTTAACTGTATCAAGTATTGGCAATTTCTGTATCTGTTACCTATTTTTAAATCATGTTTAAGATAATGAAAGGGGGGGAAGTGAGTCTAGAGAGTGTTGTTTCTGAAAACACTGAGGACCCTCCAGTGCGATCAGAAGGAGTCCCGTGGGATGAGAAGGGGCACAACCCAGCTGCTCCCGCTGCCGTCCGCGTTCCGTGTGACCTGGGGGCCGGTGAGGTTCATAGACCCATCACTCTGTGCGTTCTTCTTTAGGGCCAAATCTCTGCCCCCGAGCTGGACACTTGGGCACAGTTTCTAGCACTTACCTAGTGTCTCTAGGAGCTTAGAGTCCAGTGGGAGAGACAGGCATGCATCGTGGAATGAAACTATAAATATAAAATGATGATGACAGGTATCGAACAGGCGAGGTGCGTGGGACGGAGACAGTACATCATAAGAGAGTTGGACTTAACTCTGGAGATCCAGGAAGCGACCATTGTTTTGAAATCTGAAGACAGACCAGGAGTTACACTAGGCAGAGCTGGAGGAGAAGGAGGAGGTTTGCAGGCCAAGGTGGAGCCCAGGCCAGGCCCGTGGACTGCAGGTGGGAGGTGTCGGCCCCCGGGGCCTCTTTAAGGCACGTCACCTCTCTCAGAGACAGAGGGAAACGGTGAGAAGTCTCGAGCAGGCGGCGTCCAGACCGCATCCACGGCCGTGGGGGCCGGCCCTGCTGTCTGGAGACAGAGTCGGCCTGCAGGGGAGGGCAGGGGCGGCTTGGAGCTGGACTTGAAGGATGGGGAAGGATGTCTGGGTCCGAGACTCTCCTGGGCTTCCAGCCCGGGGGAGCGTGGCGTTCACTGAGGAGCAGGCGTCGTTGTGGGACCAGCTGGCCCCGTCCTGGGGCTGAAGGACCCTTAGACCACCAGGAAGAAATGTCTGGAAGCAGCTGCACACGCAGGTCAGCTGTGTGGCCTCGGGCACTGCGGCTCTCTTCCCCAGATCGGGGTCGCCTGACCGCCGGTTCCCACGGGACTCTGTGCCTCTTGCTGCCGCCACTGCTGAGAGCTCCTGTTTGGGGTCGCAGTTCTCTTTCTGAGCCTTGCGTTGTTTCCTCAGCGAGATCTAAATCCAGAAGTCCTGGCCCAGTAGCACTAAGATGTAATCACCTTGGAAGCTGCAGTTATGTCTCACTTCGCCTAACACATAGAAGAGGCTTATGGAGCAGTCTTGAGAGCTGTCCTCCCGGGACCCCCGGTGTGTGGGGAGGGGGAAAGGGCGGGGTCTGCAGTGGGGCGCCCTCCCGGCTCCCGGGGCAGCCGCTGCCATCCGGCCCGGGTCACAGACCTCTAACGTGGGAAGGTCTGCTCACGCAGAAGAGGGGCGCTTGCCTCAGGAGGTCGGGCTGGTCAGGGGTCTGCGTGTGGAGGAGAATCAACCTGGGCTCTTAAGAGTGCTGCCTCCTTCCACGTCTCCAGGGACAAAACATCCCGAGCCTCAGGTCACACCAGGGCACAGCAAGGGGGGTGGACTGGGTGGTCATGCAGACTTTCACAGGGCTGTTGGAGGCAGGCTCCGGGGGTCCTGTGGCCGCCCCTGAGTAATGAGGGGAGATGGAGGCCGGGATTTGCTCTCTCCATCCAGGCATCACTCGGTGCACAGCTGCCCAGATTTAAGCCCCTCGCTGTCCGTGCATTCAGCTCCTTAGCAGTATCCTGTATGCAGGATGCCGGCTGCTCACCGGGAGCTTTCGTTGCAATTGTTCTGGACCCTGGTGAAGACCAGACTCCCAGGTCCTGGAGGTCGGCAGACATGGCTCCCTGGACTGTCCACACTGGTGGGAACGTCCGAGAGGCCTGGGTTGGGGCCGTTTGTCAGAGGGGCTTCTCCGCCGTGTGAGGCTCCGACACAGGCCTGTTCTGGAGTCCATGGAGCTTCCCCCAACCCTGGGGACGGGGTGGCTGGAGGCTGCGCCCGTAACAAAGGGGCTGGAGACTGGCTGGGCGATGACCAGGGTGACCGACGGGGAAAAGGAAGCCTGTGAATGGAGGTGCTCTGAGTGAGCAAGACAGGCTCTTGCAGGCACCGTGCCCTGGGCCAGGGGCCGCGGGCTTCTTCCAGACCCCACACCAGAGGGAAAGCCACCACCAGCCCCAGAGGGCCGGCTCTCCCCGGTCCAGGGCGGGGTGGCTCAGCTGCTGCAGGTAGGCTGGAGTGCCCGTGCCTCTCAGCGCCTCAGTCCCATCTTAGAATGAGCTGGTGGGGGAGGCCACTGGAGCCCTTCTGCCAAGGTGGTTCCATCCCAGACCAGAGTGGGAGGAGCCAGCTGGGCCTGTCACACAGCTGGGGAGGAACCGGTGGTTGTGAAAGAGGCCACGATTGTGTTACTGAGGGTTCCCCACAGAAACTAGAGAGCCTCGTGATGAAGGTGGAAGAGGAGACTGAAAATGCTGGCTTAAAACTCAGCATTCAGAAACTAAGATCATGGCATCCGGTCCCATCACTTCATGGCAAACAGATGTGGAAACAGTGGCTGACTTTATTTTTGGGGGCTCCAAAATCACTGTGGATGGTGACTGCAGCTATGAAATTAAAAGATGCTTGCTTCTTGGAAGAAAAGCTCTGACAAACCTACACAGCATATTAAAAAGCAGAGATATCACTTTGCTGACAAAGGTCCGTCTAGTCAAAGCTGTGGTTTTTCCAGGAGTCATGTATGGATGTGAGAGTTGGACTATAAAGAAAGCTGAGCACCGAAGAATTGATGCTTTTGAATTGTGGTGTTCGAGATGACTCTTGAGAGTCCCTTGGACTGCAAGGAGATCCAACCAGTCAATCCAAAGGAAATCAGTCCTGAATATTCATTGGAAGGACTGCTCTAAAGCTGAAACTCCAATACTTTGACCACCTGATGGGAAGAACTGACTCATTGGAAAAGACCCTGATGCTGGGAGGGATTGGGGGCAGGAGGAGAAGGGGATGATAGAGGATGAGATGGTTGGATGGTATCATTGACTCTATGGATATGAGTTTGAGCAAGGTCCGGGAGATAATGGAGGACAGGGAACCTGGTGAACTGCAGTCCATGGGGTCGCAAAGAGTCTGACATGATTTAGTGACCGAACAACTCAGAGAAACAGGACCATTAGGTCATGTATATAAGAGAGAGAGAGACAGAGAGAGAGAATGAGAGATAGATTTTAAGGATCTGGCTTGAGCGCTCATCAGGCTTGCCTTTTTGAAATCGTAGAAGCCGCCAGCTGCAGGCTGGAGACTCGGGAAGAGTTGATGTCTTGAGTCTGATGTCAGCTCTTCCACACTGCCGTCTGGAGGCTGAATTCCCTGTTCTTGGGACACCTGTCTTTGCTCTTAAGGCCTCAACTGACCGATTGAGGCTCATCCGCATGAGAGGGGCTAATCTGCTGAATTTGAAGTCAACTGACTATAAGTGTCAATCACAGCCATACTAGCCTTTGACCAAACCTGCTCCACCCAAGTGAACACATTAATTGACAGTCAGTGTGATGCCCCAAAACATTGTCATCTCTCAAAGGAAGGCAGGTGGTTAAGGAACCGTTTCCCCTTCGACACAGGGTGGACGGTGGAGGAGACAAGCTTGCTGCCCTCACTGTGGGGTTTGTCTGTCTCCGTCTCCCGCTGCTGCTTGAGCCTTGGATCTTCCACTGGCCTCACTGCAGTGGCACTGGGGGGTGGGGGTGGGGGCTGGCCTACCATAGATCACCCCCTCCTACCAATAAAAAGGCTTCTTTCACCGGTGGCAGGTAAGAGTCCCAGCCTCCTGGTTCCCGAGGGGCCGTGTAGAATCCGTGTTCGGTCGTCATGGTTACCCCATGGTGTCTGGTTTCTTGGTGCTCAGCCTCATCCGTGATGGGCATCATTTGTTCAAAAAGGTTTCACATCTTCCAAGCTCAAGATGTGAAACCACTGTACGAGGTATTAGAATAGCCACTGCACATGTATTTACTGAGTGAACAATTTCGTTTCACTTTGTGTTGTATGTATTTTCTTTCTTGCCAGTTGGAGGGGAATGATTTCACACTGGTGTATCATGGAACACAGTCATGCGTGGTTCCTGAGATCATCTTTCTACCTAAGCTCTCGCTCTCGCCTCCCCAGCCTTCACTCCAGCTACGCGAACCAGTTGCCCCCACAGACGCCCGGAGAGACTTTCCACTCTTACAACGTTCGTTTCACCTGAAATGTCCTTTCCTGCCAGTTCTTTCCGCTTTTACCCTGTTCAGACCCGTGATTGAGTAGATGTGAGCTCAGAAGCCTCTCTGTATTCAGAGCATCACGGCCGCTTCATAGACCTCTCTTGCCGTACTTAGCATTTAGGTTTGTTTTCTTTTTTAAAAAGGTCCCCGTTTTCTTTTTAGTTGTGTGGCTGCGCTGGGTCGTAGCTGTGGCCTGCGGGACCTTTGGTCGTAGCTGCGCTCGCGGGGTCTTTGGTCGTAGCTGTGGCCTGCGGGACCTTCTGCCGCAGCCTGCAGACTCTTAGCTGTGGGACGTGGAATCCCGTTCCCTGCGTGCGTGCGTGCTCAGTCGCTTCAGTCGTGTCCGACTCTTTGCAGCCGTGTGGACTGTAGCCCTCCGGGAGCCTCTGTCCATGGGGTTCTCCAGGCAAGAACACTGGAGTGGGTTGCCATGCCCTCCTCCGGGGGATCTTCCCAACCCAGGGATTGAACCCACGTCTCCTGCACTGCAGGCAGATTCTACTGTCTGAGCCACTGGTCAGCCATCTAGTTCCCTGACCAGGGAGCAAACGCAGGCCTGCTGCATTGGGAGTGTGGAGCCTTAGCCACTGGCCCACCAGGGAAGTCCCATCACTCTGCGTTTCTTCCAGCCTCTGTGTTGAAAGCTGTGTCTTGTTCCGTGTTGTCTGCTATGTCCTGCTTGGTACCTGGCCGCCTGCAGGAGTGAGTGAAGCGGAATTCACCCTGGCCTTTAGCAGTCCTTGCATCGTGTCTGACCCGTGTGTTAGAAATCTATCCGGCCAGTGTGCTCCTATGTTGAGCTGATTATCCAGTTCCTGGATGAGCTCACACACTGCTTTTCTTCTTATATTTGGAATGGAGTGAAAGGAAGGAAGAAGGAATGAAGATCCTTCATTTTCTGTTGATAAGAAGCTTGTTATTCTTTAGTCACTAAGTAGTGTCTGATTCTTTGCAGCCCTGTGGACTGTATCCCGCCAGGCTCCTGCGTCCATGGGATTTCCCAGGCAAGAGTACTGGCGTGGGTTGCCATTTCCTTCTCCAAGGGATGTTCCCAACCCAGGGATCAAACTGGCACCTCCTGCTTGGCAGGCAAATTCTCTACCACTGAGCCACCTGGCAAGCCCTTGATAAGGTAGTTGGCCGCAAAACCCCACTCACTGAAGGTTTAAAATGAATGGCTGCAAGACAGCTTAGAACTTTGTGACTTTTATCAGGGGGCCTCGTTTCCATGAACTCGAACCAGTCAGTTCTTGGTGCTCTGCCCTGGGGGCCGGGGGCAGCGAGCTGAAGCTTCGTGTTTCCTGTGACTCTCGCTGAGCCGCCACCAGAAGCTCTCGGTTCAGCGGGATGAGAGGAGGCAGACGAGAGCGGCTCTGACCGGGGGTGCAGGGGGCGCCTGCCTTCCTTTGCCACTCAGAACCTTTGGGTGCGGCCTGGGTGTCACCCCCAAAGGGAGGAGAGTGTCCTCACGGTGGAGGAGCCCTGCGGCATGGCGTTCTCGGGCTGGGACGACGTGAGGACAGCCTGACACGCTCATTCGTTTCCTCACCGCAGAGACGCTGGCGCGCGCACATGCCGGAGCACCCTGTGTCAACGCAACAGGCCCAGAATCCTAGCAGCACGTTTAAATGTTGGAAACGGATTGGAAATGACTCTCTTCACATTAGGAAGTTTTGTTGGCAGAGAGCAAAGCAGATTGTGCCCTTTGCCAAAGCACAGGAAGACTCGTGTGCAGGCTTCTTTTGCTCAGCCCTTGCTGTTCTGTTAGAACTCTTGGCTGATGCAGGATGCTCGCCCAGAGAGAGTAACTGTCAAGAAAACATGATTGGAAGCAATGATGAGTCTCATTTTTGGAGTGTTTGCTTTTTCACAGTCTTCAGCAGTATGTTGTTGCCCTGTTTACTTTGGGCTGGTATGCCTCTTGGACTATTATAAGCCCAAGTAGGAATTTATAAATTTGACTGTTATTTCAAAATCACCTGCTGATGTGACTTGTACACTATAGGGGCACAAGCCACATTGCTTTTGTGATTAAAAAGCCTAATTAAGTCTCAGACATGAACTCTTGTTTCGCTTAGTTTATATCAGTACTTTCCCCTCCTCCCAGGGGGTTTTGCAAATATGAACTCTTCTTTGGTTTAAACTACAACTTTGAAAATGTAAAACTTATCAAACCAGTTTTAACTATACTTGTCATGATGTGTATTTGTTGGAGATACATTTGTTTAAGTAGTATAATACTGATAATGTGTAGATCAAGTAGCAAAACCAAAAAAGAAGCATGCTCCCTCCCACCAGTTTACTTTCCATTTTAATTTAAGCAAATTCTGTATCAGTTTTTTTTTTTTAAATAATATACTTTGAAGTTTTAGATTGAAGGTTTGGAAAAAGAAAGCCAACTGTAATCTCATAGCTAGAATTGTGACTCCATCTTCATTTTCACCTGGAGAGGGAAATGTCAGCCTACTCCAGTGTTCTTGCCTGGAGAATTCCATGGACAGAGGAGCCTGGTGGGCTGCAGTCCATGGGGTCACAGACAGTCGGACATGACTCAGTGACTAACACACTTCATTTTCACTGTCTGTGGAAAATGAGTAGTTTCTGTATTAGTGGGGCATCATATGGAAATTTAAAAAAGGAATGAAGTTTTCTATGAGCTTGGTTATTTGGTTCAAACGTGGGCACATCTGAAAGGTTTGTGTCTTGTTTGCAGCGTGGCCAGAGACCGTACTTGAACGCTAATTTAGTTGTGATTAACTTTTACGGTTTCTCTTTCCTGAGTAGGAAAGCAATTGCTCCAGTTTATTTCCCAGTGCTTTTTATGCAAGAAACACGTGATGAGTAGCATTTTGAATTTAGCTTCTGAACGTTTTTCTTAGCAGGCACTTTTGCTTGCTTCATTTTGTTGGGCAGTAAATATGAGTAACTCTGTGAATTGCCATTTGTAACTTTTCCAACCCCCAAATTTAGTATCTCACTACAGCAGTTATTCACTTCAGGTGTGTGGTGACATCTTGTCTTAACGTCTCTTTAGATGTTCTGTTTTCTTCACTCCAAGTTATCCTTTTATATTTTGCTGCAACCTTACGCCACTTCAGATGTGTAAGCAGACAGCATGCACAGTTCTCAAAGCTTGTTTTCTGGTTAACACTTCCATCCCTGGAGGGGTGCAGAGGAACATCTGAGGCAGAGAACGCACTTGCTTTCGTGTTCATTAGAAAGTTCCAGCCCAGAATTGCTGCCTCAGCCTCTGTGGATCGAGGGGCTGCACTGCCTGCTAGATCCCCCCAGACAAAAACCAAGTCCCGTTCCGCACCGGTGCATTTCTGACTTCATCTGGCCTCTGGCCTCTTTTTCATTTAACCAGTTGATTGAGACTTCTGCAAGTTTTTAGGAACCATGATTTACCCTCTGAGGATTCCCTGAGTGCTTCTGAGCCACGGCGTGCACAGGGCTCACCACTCTTGTTTCCTCTTCCTAGTTTGGGGTGGAAGAGGTGGTGTATATCATCACAAATGCAGCAGTCGGGACCTACTGCCTTTATCAAAACCCAGGAGTGTGGCCCAAAGTCAAGGCAGAAGCGCACACTTCTGGGCAGAGGGTTTTCCAGCGTCTGGAACTGACGAGCAGGTATCAGGAGCAGAGCCTGGGGCAGCCTGGCCAAGCCCGCCAGCTGTAATTTACTCGCTACCTGTGAGCCCCTTGGCGTAGGAAAAAGTGATTTCCTTTACCGGTAAAGTCGATGGCCCTGCCTCAGTGACAAGCTTTCCCCCTTCCCTTTGCTCGGAGGACAGAGGCTACTCCAGGCTCTGTGTTCTCTTATTAGAAAACTGAAAAACTCAACCAAAAAGAAGAAAGCCACAGTGGAGGTTTCTAAAAATGAAATCCACCCTTCCTCATTCAATGAGAAAAATTAACTTCCTTTAATCTGGGAATGTATTTTTAGTTCTGTCTTCACCCGTTTCTGCATTTCTGTATTCTGTATAGATACTAATCTGATAACCTACCATTAGTGGGCCTTTTGAGTTATTTTTCCATTGCAGTGCATTTTTTTTAATGTCTTAAAATGTTTTGTATTCATTTAAAGATGGCACCTTAGAGAAGGGCATGGCAACCCAGTCCAGTATTCTTGCCTGGAGAATCACATGGAAAGAGGAGCTTGGTGGGCTACAGTCCATGGGGTTGCGAACAGTTGGACATGACTGACGCGGCTTAGCACATGCCAAGATGCCGAGAAGCATGTATTTAACAACATTTGAACAACAATCCCTCTAGGTCGCATCCCTCCCATTCAGCTGTTTCCACTGATGCATATTGCCTCCCAGGTGTCCTGTGTCTCTGTAACAGCCTAGATGCTGTGAGAGGATGCTTTTTGTTTGGTTCAGGGTTTGACTTGTCCGGATCCGGCCTCCAGTTCACCTCCTCTCCTTCGGATCTGCAGCACGCCCAGGCACGTTAAAAACAACGACTGTGACTTGCAGCCATGGTTCAAAGCAGAGCTAAGTGACTCCCGTGGAAATAAAACGGTCCACATGGAGTGAGAGCTTCAGTATCCTTAGGACTGTGCTCTAACCAAATGACGTGGCCCTTATTGTCCACCGCTGGCCACTCATTTTATCACGCTAGTAGGGACTCACCCGAGATGATTTTAATAGGGAGAGAGAAATTCTCATTGGGAAGACCTTTTCTACTTCATCCAGAAAAGCGTTCCAAAACATTTATAAGATATTATCTGAGCAAATTCTTATTTCTTAATTGACATGCGATATGTCGAAGGCTTCTATGGCTTTCGTCACGTTTTCGAACATAATTACCTTGTACCTCATCATGGGTCAGCAGCAAGCTCCACTTCTTTTCTGTATAAGACACCGAGTCAACATCTGAAAGCTGTTTATGTTCAACCATTTAGGTAAATTGTTATTTACAGCCAAGACAGGAAATGGGATAATTCTATGGTTTCTGCCAAAAGCCATTTTCTTATTTCTTTTCATACTTACATGTATGGAGAGAGTTTCTTGTCTAATAATAACACCCCATAAGATGTTGAGACTTGTTTTTAAAAGAAATGAGGAATTGTATAAAGAACTGATTTGTTTTTCAAAATTATGATTATTTTTTTGAAGAAGCAATAAAGGTCTAATAAGTCTAAGAATAAAAGTAACTTACAGTAGCTATTTTAACTGGCTCTTCCTTTCTATTTCACCTATTGATTTTGCTTAGTAGACTTGTAATTGGTTGTAAAATTTGGAATTTGGGGGAAAAAAGGTTTTATTAAGTAATGCATCATTGCCCTGGGTTTTTTATTGTAAGGCTTTCCATGTGGGTGGGAGTGTTAGAGTTTGCTGTTTCTGTGGGACTGTTTTTGGGATTTACCTCTTTGGGCAAATCTACTTAGCTTCTGATCTCCATACATTAGAACATGAGAGCAACTTCAATCCATAATTGACATGAAAAGTCAGAAAGAAGAGGAGGATGTCATCAGTAAGGGAAAAGTGGATTATGATTTAAGAAACAGACCCACCCCGAGCAGTTTCAGGCGTAACTCCAAAAGGAGCTAAGATGAATGCTTTTGTGAAGCAGAGGGGCAGATAAGTTCATTCCTGATTTTTGGACATAGGATTGTTTCTTTGGCAAAGATAACTTTTCATAGAATTTCTTTAATTGCTTCTCTTCAGCAGAGAATGCAGTAACTTTGGCTGTAGGTATTTCAGTTGTCTTCCGTGCTGGTTCAGCTGGTAAAGAATCTGCTCACAATGTGGGAGGCCTGGGTTCAATCCCTGGGTTGGGAAGATCTGCTGGAGAAGGGATAGGCTACCCACCCCAGTATTCTTGGGCTTCCCTGGTAGCTCAGACGGTAGAGAAACCGCCTACAATGCAGGAGACCTGGGTTCGATCCCTGGGTTGGGAAGATCCCCTGGAGGAGGGAAAGGTTCCCCACTCCGGTGTTCTGGCCTGGAGAATCCCATGGACGTATAGACCATGGGGTGGCAAAGAGTCGGACGCGGCTGAGCGACATTCACTTTCAGGAAGCTTCTGTGGGCGTCCAGGCTGGGAATGGTGGCTGCCCTCCCGGTGCCCACAGCTCCCTGGGCGTGCCTCTCTGTCGCCTCTCGTCACAGGCTTCTGGATTGTCATTTCTGCCACCTCTACTGTAAGGATTTTAGTGTTGATGCTTCCATAGGACCTGGCTCCTGATACTTTGTTGAAGTAACTGAAAGCCAAAGTAGCGTTAAAAATACCCTTGGCAAGCACACTTTTTCACTGTTACACACCTGGAAACACTGAAGGGGGACCGCGAGGGAGACTTTGGGCCCAGGGCTCTCATCCCGGGTCCCTTGTCGCATATTTCCTTGGGGAGCTGAGTCTTACAGCCGCATCGGTGCTGAATTTGCGGACTCCACAGGGGGACGGTGTGAAAAGGGTTTTGGCTTGTTGGCTCTGCGTGGCCAGAGCTCGGGCCCTGCCCTGAGGCCTGCAGCAGCCGCTCTGCAGGGGCGGGAGGCACTTTCTGTGCCCGGAGAGGAGGCCCGGGGGGCTGCCTGGAGGTGGGGACGAGGCGCAGCGGGGGGAGGCGGGGGGAGGTGCGGGCCCTGCTCCAGCGGCAGCTCCTGAGGGCTCCGCGGAGGAGGCAGAGCTCCCAGCAACCCTGAGGGGCAGCGCTCAGTGCCCCTGGTCGCCCCTCAGGGACTCAGGCAGAGCAGACCAGAAACGGAGCTGACACCACGCGGTGTCCGTGATCAGCGCGGCCCTGCAGGGGTTGGCCCGAGCGGGCGGCCGGGCCAGGACTTGGGGTCCCTGACCCCTGAAGCGGGGCGTGTCCGACCGCAGGGAGAGGCACCGGGGCGCGCGGGGACCCAGGCAGGCCTCCGCCAGGCTGAGGTCAGTGAGCCCGCAGGTCAGAGAGTGGTCAGGGGCAGCGGTGCGGAGCTGTGCCTTGGTCGCGGCAGAGAACGGCCCTGGGTTTCTTCGTCGGAGATAGAAGGCAGTCGCGTCCGCGTCTTGGAGCGGCTGTGGGCTTTGAACGAGGTGCCCATGTGACTCCCCAGCTCTGCGCCTTGCTCTGTGGTGTCCACCGCGACCGTTCCTTCCTGACCCTGCGGTTCTTCTGGAGGGAATCACCCCCGGGGGGACGGGCTCTCCCCTTCGGGGGCTTGAGCTTCTGTTTGAGGGCTGGTGGAACTGCTCTCGCAGCTCCAGGGGCAGACCCGACAGTAACCTCACCATCGACCAAAAAGGGTCGTGTGTTAGGGACCCTCGGGCCAGGCCCCGGCTGGGGACAGGCTCTCAGGTTAGAACAGCCCTTTTTACATATAATTCCAAATCATTTCACATGGTTATTTAAGATGTTCCTCTGTCTCTTTGCTTCAAAGCCAGAGTGTCCCTTGAGTTTAGAAAGCCTTTTGTTTCTAAGGGGGAATGGAAGGAAGGAGGCTGACGTCTGTGGGGCTTCTGAGAGCCGGATTCTTTCCCTTTCCCTCTGCTATCAAACTGGACTCAGGGCAACCCTGGGGAATAAATCATTATTCTTGTGTAAGGGGAGGGGGCGGAATCACGCCCAAGGGAGCACGAAGCTGCAATCTAAGGTCATCAGCGCCTAACAGGCAGAGCCAGAATGTGAACCCAGGTCTGCAGGTGGTTAATGCCGATATTCTTTGTCTGAAATGCAGAAAGGCTCCCTGGAAGGAGAGATTTCAAAGACACGATGGCGGCCCCTTGGCACCATGAGTGCCCGGGAGGCTGGGCTGCGTGCTGTGGGTGACCCAGCGCCCAGCCGTGCTGGCTCAGGGCAGACCGTTCCCAGAGCTTTACCAGTGAATGAAAGTCACAGATTCAGGTACAGAACTCGTGAGTGCAGCAGGTGCCAGGTTGTCAGCAACATGAAATCTGTCTTCAGCATTGTCAAATTATGAAAAACATGAGGTTCATTAACAGAGGCTCCGCTCAAGTGGCTATGCAGCTCTTTAAAGGTCTGTGTTTAGAATTGGACGATATGTGGAAAACTGACAGAGGATAACTTCAGAAGATGCCAGCAGTTTTTCAGATGACTTAAGGCACACACAGTGCCTCTGAAGAGAAATAAACTGATAAGCCCAAAAATAATCTTTCAAAAAGTAATGACGTAAATTTCAGTTCTTGTATTTGCCACTTCTTTTCCTCGGAGTGGAAATAGTCAAAAGTTGCCATCATGGAGATTTTTAAAAGCGCTCTGAATCTGCATGTAAAGGGCAGTACAAATAACTTTCAACCAGATTGAAAATTAAAAGTGAATAATAATTGAAGAAGTACATATTCTACATATTCTATGCCAGTTCTTGGCCAGATAAATGAAGCTATTAGCTGTGTGTTTTGTAAGAATCTTGTAAAGGACTAGCTGAAACCTGGTGTTTTATTAGTAGCCATAGAACCATGGATTAATCAAGCCTGGGATCTGATGGAAATTCAGCAAGATTGAATGAATCAAGTTTTGGATAAATGAGGATTTTTCACCAACGGTGGAGAAGCAGTGAGTGTGGCCGTGACCTGTTGCACTTGGGTGGAGCACCGCAGCTCCCCTTCCCCAGAAGCTGGGAGCTGGAACCTGAGGGCCCAGACACTGAGATGCTTTTCCTTTGAATCCACTTGGTCAAAGTGTATTTAGGACTTGAAAACCAATCCCATCACAGTAAAGAAGTTTTTTTTCTTTCTCAGAGAAAGCCCCCTTTCCAAGTAAGTGTCTTTAGTGCCGGTCGACTTTCCCCAGAAGTTCATTCCACGATTTTAATGAGGATTCCAGGTATTCAGGCAGTAGCCGTGTTAGACGCTGCGACCCCGTGGACTGCAGCCCGCCAGGCTCCTCTCTCCATGGGATTCTCCAGGCAAGAATACTGGAGTGGGTTGCCTTGCCCTCCTCCAGGGGATCTTCCTGACCCGAGGATTGAACCCAGGTCCCCTGAACTGCAGGCAGATTCTCTCCTGCCTGAGCTATAGGAAGCTATATGGAAACCAGGTACTCTGCAGTTTACAAACGTCTGTTGAGGCTGCCGTTTCCTTCTCCGGAGGGGGAGGGACGCATCTGCAGTTTTGTGAGGAAGCTGCGGCTGGCGAGGCTGCAGCCTGGGTCATCCTTCGTGGGTCGGCCGCATCGGTATCCAAAGGGACCCGGCGTGTGCGATTTCTGTGCCGCAGGTGAGAAGGCGCTGTAGTCTTCCTTTGGTCTGATCTGTATGCAGTGCTATAAATAGTGCTATTCTGTGGCCTTCGGGGACAACACATTATTTTAAAGTGGTTATCTTGACTGAGCAAGTTAATTTGTATCAACTAGGTGAAATGCAGCTGTAATTTGCATGTATTAAACCTCTAAACCTCCAAGTAAAATATGCTTTTAGTAACCCCCTAGGGGAAAAAAGTCATCTCTGGTCACAAATTACCTGGTTGAAATCTTAGTTTTCAATTCCTTTTCAAGTGATGTCTGTGTCCTAGCACACATCACAGCTTCTTACATAACATCAGATGTTTGAGGTCATTTAAATAGTATTGGATAATTCATCGTGGTCATTTATTATGGAGATCCGATTTTTTATTTCTCTCTCCCCAAACACCCCCCACCCCCTTGTTTTTTGTTTTTGTTTTTTGGAGGCTAGTTACCCTCGCTTTTCTCCTTGTGTATAGAGCGTGGCTTTGGGGGTGATAGGAAGGTGAGAGAACATTTTATTTTAGCAAGGATATTCATGTGTAATTTTTAAAAGTGTTAAGACCCACAAAATGTTGTTCGAAGACGCTTGTGTTGGCTTTGCCTGCCTTTGTGAATGGCAGCCCTCCTTCCAGCCATTGGTTCCCGAGTTCCGTGATGGCATTGGCTTCATGCTTCCTTTGGACAAAGCACCAGACTGGAAATGTTCAGAGGAGGTGAGGGGAGGGGGTTAAATGCAGCAGGGTCCTGTGAATCCGCCTGCAATGCAGGAGCCCTGGGTTCGGTCCCTGGGTCAGGAAGATCCCCTGAAGGAGGGCATGGCAGCCCACTCTAGTGTTCTGGCCTGGAGAATCCCATGGGCAGAGGAGCCTGGTAGGCTGCAGTCCATGGGGTCGCACAGAGTCGGACACGCCTGAGCGACAGGCAGCAGCAGCGGCAGCCTTTCGTCAAGGAGCTTGTCCCCTTGACCTGCTCTGTCTGATCTGAGGGCCCTGGAGGCCAGTGATCACTGAGTGCTGTGCCCTGGTCTGTTGGAATTGAGCTGTGTTCTAGCTGTGCCCTGTGCTGGCCTTCAGAGGCTCAGGATGAAAAAAGAAGGCAAACGATTTTAATGTTTTTATCAATTACATGTTGAAATGATAGTATCTGGGGTTAAATACAATGAATTGTTAAAGTTTATTCATGTGTTTTTTGTGTGTGCATTTTTTAAGGTGGCTGCTAGAAAAATTCACATTACGTATGTGACTCTCATACTTTGTGGACGCCACTGAGCTAGACAGAGTGTCTGTCTCCTTCCAGTGGTGTCACCAAGGTACAGCGTCCGTCTGCCCAGAGATCACTCAGTCTTTTCCCCCTTAACACTCGTGTTTGTAACCGCCGCAGATGATGGCAGTCAGAGTCTAACAGGATAGGGAATCAGAGCCTGTATTTCTCATCAGCCCTTTAGTTGGCCCGTGATTATGTAAATATGTGGCAAGATAGCACAGTTTTTTTTTTTCACAAGTGTGATTAAAAAATAATGGTAGTAAAGGTGAAACGAAGGTTCCCACGTGTTTAGAATCGACATAAAAGAACGGGAGGGGAAGTGGGGCAGGCAAGTCATCGGCCAGCGATGCTGGCAGCTGGAAGTGAGGCCCGGCGTCCAGGAGGCCAGCTGTCTGGGGAGGGTACGGCGGAGGCGAAAGCGCTCACCAAACCCTCATAAACCTTCACTGCAGGAGAGAAGGCTGGTGACGCTAATGGCAGCTGGAGTGCTGAGATCAGCCTCGTGGCGTCCACGTGACTTCTGTTGAGGGCCTCCAGGGCCTCTGCAGGCAGGGCTGCGCTGCCTGGGCGCCCTCCACGGTGGTTCCAGGCAGCAGGCGCGGTTGCCAGGCACTGTGTTCTCAGCCCAGGGGAGGGTCCCTGCACGGGAAGCTGCGGTGGGGAAGTCAGCCCCGGGTGAGGCGGCCACACGGCCTCGCTGTGTGCAGACACCGCAGGGACCTTCGGCCAACCCACTTCCCTCTTGTTACAGGAGAAAGAGGCGTTTGTAAGCCTGCAGAGAGTGCTTAGAAGGAAGCTTTGTGTAACTTGTACCCATTTAGGTCCACGACTTTAATTTGGGGGTTCATTTCAGGTGAGCTCCTTTGGCAGTCGACCCATCAGGTGATGGAAGAGTCTTAGGAAAGTCAGCTGCCACAGCACTTTCACATTTAGTACCAAGCCTTCCAAGCAATTAAGGACAGACAGGTAATTACTTTCCTAGGGCTTCCCTGGTGGCTCAGACAGTAAAGAATCCGCCTGCAATGTGGGAGACCTGGGTTCAATCCCTGGGTCGGGAAGATCCCCTGGAGGAGGCCACGGCAACCCACTCCAGTATCCTTGCCTGCAAAATCCCATGGCTAGAGGAGCCTGGCGGGCTACAGTCCATGGGGTCGCAAAGAGTCAGACACGACTGAGCAACTAACGCACACGCTGTTACTTTCCTCATTTTATAAAACTGGTGGCGGAGGATTCAGGAGGCTTCTGGCCCTTGCCGAGGCCTCCAGCCAGTCCCCTGGGCTGTGGTCTCACCCAGCGGGGGCTGGCGGAGCGGCGGACCCCCCAGGAGAGCGGGGGACTGGCCACACAGCGTTGGGAGCGGGCGGTGCTCTCAGAGCTACAGCTTCAAGCCCCGACTCCCTTGGGGTCCCAACAGAGAAGCAGGGCTCTCCTTGAGTGTTTGGTCGGGGGGAGTTGTGATAGTTGCTGGAAGAACCGCAGGCCTCCAAAGGGGACAGAGAGCCACCCAGAGGTCAGCAAGTGCGGAAAGCATCCTGACCTGCAGGGAGAGGGATGGGGCGGCTGGATGTGGAGCCTGGGGCCCTGGGGACGCAGATTGGACGCCCCGCGGGGGCAGGGGGAGAGGAAAACAGCTAGCTTCACCCCCCGCAGGCCTGTCGGAACCTCCCAGCGCCATCCAGCGGGGTCCAGGGGTGGAGGGCCAGCTCTGCGCTGCGCAGGAGGAGGGGGCCTGGGGAGGAACCTTGCCATCTGCCTGGGCAAGCATCCGACCTCTGAACTGGGATGGCAGGCCCCTGCCTCGCAGAGTGGAGGCTGCAGAGGGATCTTGTTTATCGGTGCCGCTCGGCGGAGCCCAGCCCAGCACCCCTTACCTGCGCAGCCCTGGGTGTGGTGGGCCGTCGGTACCGGGTGGCCCCCATGTGCGGCTGGGTGACCGGGGTGGGGGGCGACTTCCATCTGGTCCTCTCCGACACCTGCCCAGGCCAGGGGTCATCCCAGGTGCCAGCCTCGCTTGACTCTCTTCATCTTTTTGAAATGTCGTCTTGTCTCAAATAATTCATAAAGAGCGTCAGTTCAATAAACCTCCACTGCACGACCTAACTCAAGGCCTGCCACTGTTGTCTAGGGCTGGGGGGCTGCGAGAGCAGAGACAGCTGGGGAGTACCAGTCCAGGCTGTGTGGAAGTTGCCTTCCGCACATTCCTGCTGTTGCTGCTGCTAAGTCAGTTCAGTCATGTCCAACTCTGTGCGACCTCATTGACGGCAGCCCACCAGGCTCCCCCATCCCTGGGATTCTCCAGGCAAGAACACTGGAGTGGGTTGCCATTTCCTTCTCCAATGCATGAAAGTGAAAAGGGAAAGTGAAGTCGCTCAGTCGTGTCTGACTCTTCGAGACCCCATGGACTGCAGCCTACCAGGCTCCTCCGTCCATGGGATTTTCTGCACATTTCTAATCCTGTCTTATTTTGAAAAGCCCTCAGTCTCAAGTTCTAGTCTTATTAAATTAAAAACCGCTCTACACGAATGCTTTTAAAAGCAGAACCAAATTACTTGAAAAACAAATGGATAATTGGAATAAACGTGGCTCAGTTGAAGCTCCAGCTCTTCTCAGAGAAGAGAATGTGATTTTCGTGTTGCCCTTATAATTTCCAGGAAACCAACGTGAACTTTACATCCTGTTGGGGGAGGGGGGGATGCCTCAAATCAGATTAAAAGATAAACGTTCAGGTCATCTAATTGCTAGGTGCGTTTCTCACATGCCATGAGCCACAGACCCACTCAACAGCAGTTGACATTTTTGAACTTGAAGAGGTGGGTTTTGAGGTGACGGGGGAGAGTCCTAGATGGTTGATGGTGACGCTGGTGATAGGGATGATGTCGTATGCATATAATACGTCGTGTTTGGATTTGCAGTGAGAGCCACAGTGCACATTCATGGGGCGAGGGGCATGATTTGACTGCCGGGGGAGCTCCCCCGGGGTCGGTTGAGATGGTCAGTTGGAACAGCCCAGCCATCGGCCCCCTGACCCCACTTCACACCATCTCCGAGAACCCCTGCTCCCCCTAAAACATGTCCTTCCACCAACTGTCTGCCTTCGTGAAGGGGGCAGGCTGCCCTGGCGTGGCCCCTCGGCACTGCGCTCACCCACTCCGTTCGTTATGTCCAGCAGAGTGTCCCTCCCGTTCGTCTCACTTCAGGCCAGGTTGTGGACGAGGTGCCAGCTGAGAACGGGGACCCACCCAGCAGTGTGCGGGAGCATGGTGTGGCCTGGGCCCCTGGGGGTCATGAAAGAGCAGGGCTCTGCACAGCTAGGAACAGGGGGCCAATTGCCCCCCTCGATCACAGCCACGAGCTGGGCGAGGACGCAGAGCGGCCAGGCAGGCAGGGGGTGGGGCTGAGGGTCCACCCCCAGCAGGACCAAGGATGCAGACAAGTGTGGCATCCTAGAGAAACAAGCCCCATCCCGAGGATGGGCCCCATCCCCAAAGGGACACCCGGGCGCGCGTCCTCAGATTCAAGGCGGCAGCGGCAGGGCTTCCTGGGTGGCCCAGTGGTGAAGAGCCTGCCTGCCAGTGCAGGGGACGGGGGTCATGACCAATTGGCGGCCTGCCTGCCAGCCAGGATGGGACACGCCTGAAGCTGGGTGTAGACTTTGGTTCCACCTGGATCCCCAGTGCCCGGCACTTAGCGAGGATGCCACACGTTACTCACAGGGTCATTTTCAAGGAGGGTAAGTGTGGATTTCAGCTTGCCCAGGACAGGCCCTGTTGTGGTGGCATGCTTATTTAGTTTTCAGGTTTTTTCTTTTTTTAAATTTTACGACATGGCATTGGTTTCTGCCATACAGCAGTGCGAATCAGCCGTAATCACACACACATCCCCTCCCTGGAACCGCCTTCCCTTCCCGGAACTCCCTCCAGGTCATCTCAGACCAGGCTCCCGGGGCTGCAGGGCGGCTTGCGCAGCTGTCCACCTGACTCCGATGGTGTACATATGTCGATGCCACCTTCCCCTTCTGTGGCCCTCGGTCCCTCCCCCGCTGCGTCCACAGTCCACTCTCTACATCTGTGTCTCCATTCCTTCCTTGCAAATACGTTCATCAATACCAGTTTTTCTGGATTCCATATATATGCATTAAAAGTAACCTCCCACTGTGACCCACATATGCCCCGGTTTGATGTCACTGTGCCCTGGGGAAGTGGAGTCCAGCAGCTGCCAGTATTCCTGACTGTCCCTGGGGTCTCTGGGGGTGCTGGCCCTGCTGGTGGTCCTGACTGTCCCTGGAGTGTGGGTGCTGGCCCTGCTGGTGGTCCTATCTCTGGGGCCCCTGGGTGCTGGCCCTGCTGGTGGTCCTGACTGTCCCTGGGGACTCTGGGGGTTCTGGCCCTGCTGGTGGTCCTGACTGTCCCTGGGGTCTGGGTGCTGGCCCTGCTGGTGGTTCTGACTGTCCCTGGGGTCTCTGGGTGCCGGCCCTGCTGGTGGTCCTCACTGTCTCTGGGGTCTGGGTGCCAGCCCTGCTGGTGGTCCTGAGTGTCCCTGGGGTCTGGGTGCCAGCCCTGCTGGTGGTCCTGAGTGTCCCTGGGGTCTGTGAGTTCTGGCCCTGCTGGTGGTCCTGAATGTCCCTGGGGTCTCTGGGGGTGCCGGCCCTGCTGGTGGTCCTGGCTGTCCCTGGGTTTGGGGGTGCCGGCCCTCCTGTGGAAGCCTTCCTTGGCCACTGCTTCATTTCCCGGCACCCTTTCTCCAGAGTCTCCGTGGGGCCTTGGTGAATCAGGGCAGGGTTGCAAAATGAACTGAAGGGTCCACCTTCAAAACCCTCAGAAATCTAAGCACAGTTTAGAAGTGGGGGTAATTGGTATCGCAGCCAAATTCTTGGCGTAAAGACTGCATCTCACTTAAGAAGGGCTTTGGGGGATTGGTTTGCAAGTAGACCGAGAATAATGTCCACAGGGTCACACAGAGTCGGACTTGACTGAGGACACGCAGACCCAGAAGGAGTCCTGGTTTTTACTTCTGGATAACTTTAGTGAAATAAAATGCAGTTTAATTAAATGTGGCATTTTTAGCTTAGGCTAGCAGAAATTCATATAAGGTATGCTGCTGTTGCTAAGTCACTTCAGTTGTGTCCGACTCTGTGCGACCCCATAGCCGGAAGCCCACCAGGCTCCCCTGTCCCTGGGATTCTCCAGGCAAGAACACCGGAGTGGGTTGCCATTTCCTTCTCCATATAAGGTATGCATGCCTGATAAATGCCTATATTTCATTCTCACACCAGAATTCTGAAGCATGTTAATAAAAAGCGCTTCTAGTTCCGTATCTCAAATGAAAGTCTGCAGCATTACTTTGTAAGATTGCTCAAGCTTCTTGGTTTTGTAATCCAGACAGTATGATGCTGAGACCTCTGCTAATAGTGTGTTCTGTGTTGTAGTATTTAAAACCTGAATCAGCTGCGGGAAGCTGCGTTTGGGGTGAATTTTGTACCTGCTGCGTGATTAATTGTGCATTGGTATCTTGTCACGTCTCAGTACTTGGGGCTTACAGCAGCGAGGGGTGGAAGTAGTGACGCGAGATGTCCCTGAAGCCTGAGGCTGCGTTAGTCACTGGCGGCACAGGCCATTTAAAATGCATTAATGATGAGATTTTGCTGGGTTGTAAAACTGCTTTTCATTTCAGTTTGATGAGCGAATTAATTTGGAAGGGACTCGTGGTTTTAAAAGGGTCCTGGCTGGTTCAGGGGAAATGGCAGGACCAGACCTTCTGCCATCCAAATTGGAATCGCTCTGTTTTCCAAATGCTCTGGATTAATTGCTCGAGCCTTATGGATTCCTGCCATGTAGGCATTGGCATTTCTATTGATTTCTTAACCCAAGTGTAGCTTTTAATTTAAAAGAATGGGCCTTACTTTGGGCATGACAGAGAGCATGTGTATATTTTTGCTTCCCTCGTAGCTCAGTTGGTAAATCATCTGCCAGCAATGCAGGAGACCTGGGTTCGATTCCTGGGTCAGGAAGATCCCCTGGAGCAGGAAGTGGCACCCCACTGCAGTGTTCTTGCCTGGAGAATCCCATGGGCAGAGGAGCGTGGCGGGCTGCAGTCCACGGGGCCGCAGGAGCCGGGCACGCCCGAGCGGCTCAGCCATCACCGTTCTTGCCCGTAGGGAAGCTGTGTTTGTGACACGTCAGCGGCTGTTTGTGTTAGAAAATCTTGTATTTGCATACAACACCTCTATATAGAAAAGTGGTGAGTTGGAAATGGACTATAACTTAAAATTTTTTTCAACAAATAAAGAACTTCAATAGTAATAATTTTTAAAAGACCTACTGTGGTCATCATTGCATGGTGTACGTAGGTGAAACCACTGTGTTGAACACCTTAAACTTTTACAGTGCTGGGGATGGACTTACAGCTCAAGAAAACTGGAAGGGAAAAAACTTTGATTATAACAAGTATAACTTTTTGAGATAACTATAACTGTTTAAAAAGTCATTTTAAAAGGATAGCGCTTTCTCTCTGGTGTTTGAAGTGATGAGCCTGTAAGCAGTAATCTTTGAGTTCATTCATTCATTTGGGGGGGTTCATAAATATTTCAGTGTTTTATATCCTTTAGCTCAGTTATTTTAGGCTGTGAAGGCAGAAATACCTGCGTGAATGGGCTGTTGATTCTTAAAGTTGTAAAATGAATGAGGCCTCTTTTGAGGTGCTGACCTTTTACAGCAGGTGGTGACTTGTCTTTGCACACAAGACGTGCGCTGGGTTATCAGCTTGGTACCTGTTGCTAGTTCTCCGTCCGTGGCTCTGACATGTGCGCTCCGGGCTGCAGAGGTCCTCCCAGAGGAGGCCCGAGTCCTCCCCAGGGCTGCTTCCTCCTGGAGTGCTGCGGGCCTCTTCTCTTGCCTGCCTCCCCTTATCCCCCCTTTCCCCAGCCCCTCCCGAGCTTCTTCAGACATCACAGGCTCTGTCCCATCTCCTGCCTTTGCATCTGCTGTTCTTTCTGATTAAACTCCTCTCCCTTCACATTTCCCCAGGGTCCAACTCAGAGTCATCCCTGGGGTAAGCTGGTGAGGGTCCCATCTCCTCTTGCTTCACTAAGGAGTTTGCTCCTTCAGAGATCTGTTCCCTTCTCCAGGATCATTACTTTTCTCTTCTTTCCTGAACAGATCCCTTCAGCACAGAAACCTCTGAATAAAAAAAGAAACACATGTGCTGTAACTACTGATTCTGTTCCCCGGCTCCTCCTTTGCCGAGGTAACTGCACTCACCATCTGCATTCCTTATTAACCGCTGCCTCCAGCTCACTCTAGAGGCCTTCTGGCCTCTGTTACTACCCTGAAACTGCTCTTGCCAGGGTCAACAAAGAGTTCTGTGCTTCCAGATCTCAAGCACATACCACTAACTTAACATCAAAGAATGCATTATAAAGGGGCTAGAGAGGTGAAAAGACATGGGACATATAGCAGAGAAGCTTGCGGAGGTGCATCCAGCTATATCAGGGGACACCATTAAATGCGAATGGATTATGTAATACACTCAAAGGCAGAGATTGTCAGAGTGGGTTTTTCTTTTTTTAAGATGCAGCTATATGCTGTCTATACTTTTGATTCAAAGATAAAAATAGTTTGAAAGCAACAGGATGGGAGAAAATGTATTATGCAAGCAGCAACTGTAAGAAAGTGGAGAGCTACGCTGATACTGAGCAAGCTTCCCTTTCTCGATCTTAACCTCTCAGGAGCGTCATTGACTGTTCTTATATAGACTCTTTATTTTTTGGCTGTTACAATACCACAGTATTCTGGCTGCTATAATACCTCCAGAATACTAGAAATTACATTTCTAGCTTCTGCTTTCTTGCCTCTTTTGCTAGTCCCTCTTTCTGTACCCAACCTAAATTACTAGAATGCATCAGATTAAATCCGAGGCCGTCTTTTCTGTCTCTCCTCCTTCACTGGGTAATCTCCTGGGGCCATCAAGTTGCTGTGGCTTGTACATTTGTAGGCTTGGCCTAACATGGCCTCTCTCCTACATTTGTAGGCTTGGCCTCTCTCCAGATTTCCAGATTCATATATTTAACCACCTAATTGACATCCTCACTTGGATATCTAGAGGCATCGCAAACTTACCATATTCAAAATAAAACTACTCATCTCCCCACTCAAAAAACTACTCCTTCATCTTCCCCATCTAAATAAGTGGCGTTATCATGCACCATTTAATCAGGCCAGAAACTTGGCGGTCCTCTTCGATTCCTCCGTCTCACTCGTGTGCCGTGTCAGTCTGTCAGCGGATGCCGTCAGCTCTATCATTTAAGTCATCTTGAAACCGGCTCTCTCTCTCCAGCTCTGCTGTCACCACTGTGGTCCCAGCTACCACCATGCCTTGTCTGGGGTTCTGTGGTTGTCTTTTCACCACTAACATCTCCCTGTCTCCACTCTTACTTCTTTCTAATCCACTCTCCACTGGGCACTGTTTTAAAAGAGTAAATCAGACCACAAAGCTCTCCTTTAAGCCGCTGCTCTTAGGGTGAAATCCAGACACCTTCCTGTAAGATGCTGCAGGGTCTGGCCTCTGCGCCTCCCCGTGGCCTCCTTCAGGCTCGTCCAGCTGACTGCAGCCGCTCTGGCCACGTTTCAGCTGGAGCGCTCAGGCTCGTGTGAGCCTCGGTGTCTCTGCACTTGCCACTCCTTCTCGAGGGCAGAGTGGAGTGAGTGGAAGAGGGCAGATCCACCAGCAGTTAGCATGTTGGAGGGGTCTGTCCAGAAACCTGTCTGAGCGAAGACCTGGAAGAAAGGGGAGGCACGGAGCCCCCAGCCCAGCTGGAGGCTGGGGATCCTTGGAGAAGAGCTGTAGGGATTTTTGGCTGAGGGTTGCAGGACAGGGAAGGGGCCTCCAAAGCCTTATGGGCCTTGAGCGTGGGACTCGTGGTTTATAGCAGTAGTTGCTAGGTTGGGCAAGCATGGAAGGAAATATTAGGACTTCAGTTTAATTTTGTGAATGTTTTCCAGCATGTACAATCTGTTAATAGATAGCACATGTATTTAATTTATAAATAAATAAACAGTTTAGCAGACTGGTCAGTAATGAGATCATGTAAATGAAAAGCACTTTGTTGTTTTTTTTTAATAAGTGCTTTGAATTTGTGAAAATCTCCAAACAAAAGAAAAGGCCAGAAGCAGATGACTTCACTGATTCTACCAAACATCTGAAGAAGAATTGACACCAGTCCTCAAACTCTTCCTTTGTATTTCTGAGTTATCAATTGTAACATTGATTTCTGATTTTATTTGAGTTCTCTTTCTTTTTTTCTTGGCAAGTCTAGCTCAAGGTCTGTTTGTTTATCTTAAAAAAATAAAATAAGACAGCTCTTAGTTTTGTGAATCTTCTCTGTTGTCTTTGAATGTCAATTTCATTTATTTCTGCTCTCATCTTCGCTATTTCCTTCTACCAACTTTTAGTTTGCTCTTCATTTTCTAGTTCCTTGAGGTGTAAAGTTAGGTTGTTTATTTGTAATCTTTCTTATTAATGTAGCCATTTGTCCTTTTGAAGTACCCTCTTAAAACTGTTCTTGCTGCATCCCATAAATTTTGGTATGTTGCATTTCCATTTTCATTTATCTCAGGTATTTTTTTTTCTTCTTTGACCCCACAGTTGTTCAGTGGCATATTGTTTAATCTCCACATGTTTGTAAAGTTTCCCTGTGACTGATTTTTAGTTTTGTACCATGGGGGTCAGAAAAGATACCTGATACGATTTCACTCTTAAATTTATTAAGACTTGTTTTGTGGCCGAGCATGTGATATGCCCTGGAGAATGTTCCGTGTGCATTTGAGAAGAGTGTGTGTTCTGTTGCTTCTGGATGGAATGCTCTGTTATGTATCCGTCAAGTCCGTCTGGTCTCAGTCGCCATGTAAGAGCAATGTTTCTTTATTGACTTTCCATCTGGACGACCTACCCATTGAAGAACCATGGGGTATTAAAGTCCCTTACTGTTATTCTGTTGCTGTGTATTTCTCTCTTTGGGGTCTGTTGAAATTTACTTTCTATATTTAGGTGCTCCATCCAATGTTGGGTACATGCATATTTACGAGTGTTATATCCTCTTGTTGGATTGACCCCTTTATCACTGAGATAAAAATTCATCATGAGGTGTTACTGTTCTGACTGCTTGAATTGGTCCAGCCAGGGGTTATAGAATATAAGATATGGCCCATTCCTGCAGAAAGTTTACTTTCTATTTGAGTAGATAAGACTAACCCACATAAAACAGCTGGAGATCTGACTATAATTAAGTGTCAAATTCTGAGGCAGAGACTATAAATACTGTATGAGTTTGGAGAAGACACAGCGTTGAGGCCTGGACTGCTACAGGCACATGAATGGCTTGGGACTGAAAAGAATATTGCGTGGAAAGCTGAGTTTCCCTTTCATAGGAATTGTGCTGCTTTTCCCCCTGATACTCCCACCCCACAACACATACACTCATTTCATATGTAAATAAAGCATTGGGGTAAAAAAAAAAGGTTGAAAGAAGGTTTTTTTTTTTCCCTTCAAGATAAGATAGAAAGAAAATAATAAGCAAGAGGGTGGCATAAAAATACTGTTGGTGAAGCAATTTTCCTTTAGACTTTTAATTTTAAAATAGCTGTGGAATTATTAAAATCCCTGACTGAAGGATCTGCTGTCTGCTTTGTTGTGATGGATATAGCCCACAGAGCAGCTTTTCCTGCATGCGTATCTCTGCGGAAGCTTTGCTTCCGACTCTTGGCTGCCCTGGACTGCCATCACCTTCCTCTCAATGCAGTGATGGATGTGAGGATTAAAAAATGAGGAAAATGAATTCTTCCTCCTAAGCTACTCTGACGTTGTGAAGAATCAGCACGATTTAGGGGGAAAGCTGTGACTGAGAAGGTACTCAAGTTGGTAGCTAAGAACTCACATTACGTGATTCGACTTGCATACCTTTTAAAATTCAGTATGATTTACCAGACGGTTATTAACAACTAAGGTTATATAACCACATCTCAAAATAGCTCTGCAGTATAGGAAGCCTGTGGTCAGCAGGCTTTATAATGTGCTAAATAAGGAATTATCATATACACAGCTGAGAAACACTGACAGATTTCACCTCCGAGTGGGCCACTTAAGCACCATTATTACAGATTATGAGTTGAAAATCATTAGTATCAGTATTTTCGCTGGAATATAGAGTAGCACAAGTGTAGGTCACAGGGGCTCACCGCTCACCCTTAAGGTTTCCATTACTGGAGAAAACCAATGAATTTTATTGCAGTTTACATTTGACACATATATAGATGATGGTTTTGTAAATTTACTTTGAATAAATAGTTTGGTTGCAGTGAAAGTGTTTCACCAAAAGAATGTTGTCTTGAAAGTATTATATTCCATTATGGTTCACTGATTTTATAATTAAAACCCCAGTGTTTTAAAGGCAGGTGTAAACTATTGCATTGAATGATTTGGAAGCTTTAATCTGACCTGGAAAACTTCATTTTACAGGAACTGGGACTCTATCTTCTTTACGTGTAGTTGTTTTGAACACTGTAGGAAATGATATGGGAGTATGAGGAAGAAGGAATCGTCTGAAAAATTCTGATCAGAGGGTGCTTTGAGTAGTCATCAGATTATTTCTTAGATAAAACTATTATGGGGATCATTGCTTCAAAACGTTAAACAATGATTTGGCTGGGCTGGGTCTTTCGAGGCTGCACAGGCGTTTCCCTAGCTGCGGCGAGCAGGGCTACTCTCCAGTTGCGGTGCGTGGCTCCTTGTTGCGGTGGCTTCTTCTCCTGCAGGCTCACGGGCGCCCCGGCTTCAGTAGCTGCGGCTCGTGGGCTCCGTGGTCGGGGCTCCTGGGCTCCAGAGCACAGGCTCAGCAGTTGTGGTACATGGGCTTAGTTGCTCCTCAGCATGTGGGATCTTCCGGGATTAGGAATCGAACCCGTGTCTCCTGCATTGGCAGGCAGATTCTTTACCACTGAGCCACCAGGAAAGCCCAGCAGTTTTTATATGTGAATAGTTATACCTGAGTTAAATTGTAAGTGTTGCTAAATTGATGGGATTTAAAATTAACAGGTTACTTTTAAGAAAGGACTTATTTCTTTGTTCTTTCTCGACAAGGAGAATACAGCCTTCTGAAGCTTCATTTTGAGAGGGCGTTTGGCTGTTTTGCCAGGTTCTCAAGGTATCTTGTGCATCGCATCCATTTGGTTGTGCTGGAAACTTCTATGGTAGCGTTAAGTAGTGGCTTCAGTTAAACAAGGCCCAAAGAGAGTGCTGTGCACCCTGATCTTCTGGGATGGGGCTGCTGCTACTGCTGCTGCTAAGTCGCTTCAGTCGTGTCCGACTCTGTGCGACCCCGTAGACGGCACCCACCAGGCTCCCCAGTCCCTGGGATTCTCCAGGCAAGAACACTGGAGTGGGTTGCCATTTCTTTCTCCAATGCATGGAAGTGAAAAGGGAAAGTGAAGTCGCTCAGTCGTGTCCGACTCTTAGCGACCCCATGGACTGCAGCCCTCCAGGCTCCTCCGTCCATGGGACTCTCCAGGCAAGAGTACTGGAGTGGGGTGCCATCGCCTTCTCCGGGATGGGGCTGACGTTCCACAAATCCTAGGTGACTAGAGCACTGCAGTGACACATTTATGATAGTGTTTCTTTTTATTCTTCTTTCATGAAGAAGTTCTTTCAGCCTGAAATGTATTTATTCAATTCAGTTCAGTTCAGTCGCTCAGTCATGTCCAACTCTTTGTGACCCCATGGACTGCAGCATGGCAGGCCTCCCTGTCCATCACCAACTCCTGGAGTTGACTCAAACTCATATCCATCGTATCATTGATGCCATCTAATCATCTCATCCTCTGTCGTCCGCTTCTCCTCCAGCCTTCAATCTTTCCCAGCACTAGGGTCTTTTCCAGTGAGTCAGTTCTTTGCATCAGCTGGCTGAAGTATTGGAGTTTCAGCTTCAGCATCAGTCCTTCCAATGAATATTCAGGACCGATTTCCTTTTGGATGGACTGGTTGGATCTCCCTGCAGTTAAGCAGGGTCTTACATAGAGTATATAAAAATTCAGGCAGTGTTTAGAGAACTTTCCCAGTATGACCTCATTTTATCTTTATAACAACCCTATGAAGCGGGGACTGTAAATAACACGTGGGGTGCAGGCATTTTTTAATCCCTATTTTACAGGTGGGAAATCTGAGGGATGGAGAGCATGCAATGCTAGCTCCCATCTGTGACCCATCACATTTCCATGGGTAATTCCTAAACTACAAAGTCTATAGACTGCTGGATTATTTTGTTCTGCCTTGGAATAAAGACCATTTCACAGCTATAAATAAGAGCTCTTTTGCGATTGATTGACTTTGCTGTTTTTAATTAGCAAAATTCCATTACTTATATCCATAAATGATGTCGTTTTCTCTTTCCTGTCTCTTAGTCCATCATTTCTCTTTTGGATAACCTTAAAATTACCTTTACAGTCCTGTAAAACTTTTATCCTTTGCTTTTTACATTTAAGGTTGACATTTTTTCTTACGAGATGATAAATCTTATTCTTTATCTTCTAAAATTTATGTTAATAAGGCGAAGATTCTAAACTTCTTAGAAGAAGTGAGATGGGTTTGCAAATTACTTTCAGAATTCAATCAGTTTTGTGCAGCCTCTGAAACTCAGCTGTGACTCCTTACAGACCTACATTTTCGTTAGGGACACCTTCATCTGGGGAATTAGAGGGAAATATAGGGACTACCGCCCTTTAAAAGAGAATCCCTTTTCTCATCAGAGTATTCGTTGCATGTAGCACATTTGAAACAGGGTCTAGTAGACAGCCTGTGGTTAGATGTGAGTGGATCACCTGTAATCCGTTTGAACTGTAGTTCTTACCTCCATTCCTCGGTATTTCACTTTCCTTTTTACTCTGGCCACCTTAAACTTTTCTCTTTGTATGTATTTTTCAGCAATTTGACTCCAGCAAGATAAATCCAGGAGCGCATGTATGTATCATCGTGCTTGAGTTTCTTGGATCTAATTTTGGGAAATTCTTGGACATTATTTCTTCTCATGCTGTGTCTCTCTTATCCTCCTGGGACTCAGTTTTCACAAATGTTCTACAACAACTCTGGGGTGTGCTGTTTCACATTTTTTACTTTTAAAATCTCTTTGTGTTTTATTTTGGGTAATTTCTGTTGACACCTTTTCAAGTTCACTGACTCTTTCCTTGGCTATGTTCAGTCTGCTTATAAGCCTATCAAAGGAATTCATCAGCTCTGATATTTAGAGTTTTTAAATAGCATTTCCATTGAACTCGTTTTTATAATTTCCATCTTTCTGCTGAAATAGCCCATCTTCGTGAATAACTCCTGAACTGTCTACCCGCCATTCTTTTGTATATTAACATGAGTTGTTTTAGAGCCCCTGTTTGAAAGGTCTAGGTTACCTCTGGGCCTGACTGTTCACTGTTTTGTCTCTTAACAGGGGATTTTTTCCTTACCTTGTGTGTGTGTGTGTGGTATAATTTTTATTGAACGCTAAACATCATGTTTAATGGAGACCGAGGTAAATAATATCTATGCTCAGAAATGAATGTGCCTCTTCTTCTTCTTCTAGATCCTTCTTGTTTGGGGAAGTTGAGTCACTCTGGTCAATAACTGATCTGGGCTCGTGTTTTAAGTCGCCGTTGTTACCTTGAGTGTCCCGCTCCTTCAAAGTCCTCTACCTGCAGGCCGTGCCAGCATGGCCTTGTGTCTAGGCGGGGACTGGGGTCCTGGGGGTCACACGAGGTTCCTGCTCTGCCATCGGCTTTCAGCTGCAGATGCGTGTGTCAGAAAGAGGTCTCTTTCTGCAGTCTTGCCCCTACCCCAGGGCACACCGCTTACTACGTGGTGCTTGGCTTCTGCCGGACTCAAGGGGATTCTCAGTCCTCCCAATCTAGTTTCAGTCTTAGGCAGCTGTGTGCAGCTGGGCTTCAGGGCTGGGACCTTGTGGGCACCCCGTCCTGCTCCCCGAGTCACCAGGCTCCGCTGTATCCGTGGCGCCTTTCCCCCTTCCGCTGGTGGTGGCAGGGCTCTGCGTTATTGGTGCAGGCGTCCCAATCCAAGGGGCGGTAGGTCTTGGTCCAGGAGCCTGCAGAAATGGATGGATTTTGCTTCTGCCTTTCCCTGAGTGGCCCAGGGGGAAAGCAGGCTTGCCGCAGTTTCCACTGTGGCTTAGGCTTAAGGCTTTTGCTTCTGGATGGGAGCAGGGCTGGGGGAGTGGTTGAGTTCCATGGTGACCCCTTCAACTGCTGCATTCCTGGGCCCTAGAGAGGGGCTCCCTCCCGCTCTGCCCCCATCTTCCTCGGGAGCAGCCCATGAGGCTTCCCTGGGAGTGCCGTCTCCCCCTGCGTGTGGGGCTCCCAGTTACCCAAGCTGACGCAGTAAGCAGCGCACACTTGGCCTTCAGGGTTTCCTTACAATTGTAAGTGATTTCTCGTATGTGCTTCCGTGACGGCCCCCACTTCCTCCCACGCTCTGCAAACTGTGAAACAACAGTGTCTGTGTCTTTCCTGTCCTCGGAGGGGCTTCCACTCCTTGGCATTCAGGTCCCTGGTGACCACGGTTCTCTGATGGATATAAGAAAGGTGGTGACCTTGTTGACAGCCTGGTTTGTTTCTTGCCACGTGGGAACAACGTTGCCTTTCGGCTTTCTGCATCGGAAGCTGCCATCGGAGCTGGACCCGCCTGCCATGGGGACTGTCCCGACACCCGCTGGCTCCCAAGCCGTCAGCAGGTCGGTGAGGGATGCATCCTCGGGCCGAGCAGCTTTCTGTCTCTCACAGCGAAGGGCCCCTCAGTGTGAGCGGGAGGCAGCAGTTGGCCGTACCTTGCTTTCCTTCAAGTCATTTTATTCTTTGTTGGTTCATCTGACGCGGTGAAATGACCTTCCGAGTGACTGGTTTTGCTCCAGATCTTTGCTTTTTTTTTTTTTCCTTTTTGCTCGTCTTGGAGAGCACATCAAAGTTTTAAAGATGTATGAGAAAACCTTGCAAGGTAACCCCGATGTGCCCAGCATGACGTATTCCTTCAACTCAGAGCTATTGTTATTGAGCTGCAGAAAGGTCAGGCCTTGCTGTGCCTTCTTATGGGGCTGCAAGTTGCTTCTGCGGTGTTTTGTTTTGTTAAAGATAGATGTTTCTCTAACTCAGTGTTTCTAAACTCTCTTTCATTCTCAGACTCCCTTCAATAAACATAAAGATCTCATAGTCTTGTCTAATGTTACTTACAAATCAGATTAAATAACTGAACTCACACAAACCAGAAGGGTAAACGCTGCTCTGTCCTCGGCTTCACCGCCCACAAGAACCACACAGGAACCCTCTGCAGGGTATGAATCTTGATGTTGATGCGTCATTTTCTGTGGTGTGTACTGAGACACTTCTTGATAGCTCCACTGGTAAGAACCTGCCTGTGATGCAGGAGACCTGGGTTCCATCCCTGGGTCGGGAAGGTCCACTGGCGAAGGGATGGGCTGCCCACTCCAGTGTTCTCGGCCTTCCCTGGTGGCTCATCTGGTAAAGAATCTGTCTGCAATGTGGGAGACCTGGGCTCAATCCCTGGGTTGGGAAGATCCCCTGGAGAAGGGAAAGGCTACCCACTCCAGTATTCTGACCTGGAGAATTCCATGGATGGTATAGTCTATGGGGTCACAAAGAGTTGGACACGACTGAGTGACTTTCACTGTCTCTCGCAATCAAACAGAAAATGGAAAGAAATCAGCTAGAAATACAGGAGGGAGACCTCCCTGGTGGTCCAGCGGTTGAGAGCCTGCCTTGCAACGCAGGGGACGCAGGTTCGATCCTGGGCTGGGGAGCAGGAATCCCATGTGCTGCGGAGCAGCTGGGCTGCACGCGGGTCTAGGTGGGAGCCCACGTGCTGCAGGTGCCGACGCCCAGGCACTGAGGAGCCCGCAGGCCAGCGCTGAGCCCCGCCACGACTGGGGATCCGTGCTTTGCAGATCCTGCCTGATACAAGGAAGACCCCGCGGGCCACGGCTGAGCCCTGCCATGACTGGGGGGTCTGTGCTCTGCAGCGAAAGATCCTGCCTGATACAAGGAAGACCCCACAGGCCAGCGCTGAGCCCCACCACGACTGGGGGGTCCGGGCTCTGCAGCGAAAGGTCTTGCCTGATGCAAGGAAGACCCCGCGGGCCACCGCTGAGACCTGACACACCCAAATACATCAGTAATTTTGAAAGGAAAAAAAAGAAGGATATACAAGAGGAATGCCGTGGGACTCTGGAGGCCTGTCCCTCCCAACCGGACAGCAGCTCCTGGTCCTTGAGGCCAGGCTACGGCTCCTCGGGTGAGCATCCCCTTCTCCAGGAGGCGCCTTGGTGGTTGCGTCGGAACCGAGCCCCTTGGAGCCTGCAAGAGAGTGAGGCCCGTGTGTGTATCTCCTCACTCCAGGATGAGAGTGAAACCGCCCACCCCTGTTACGGACTGCGCCCTCTGAAATACCCTATCAGCGCTCATTTTAGAGGCGAAAAGGTAGTGACAAGCTTCTGTTACATAAAGTAGGCAGTCTTGTTAGAAGTAGGTATGTTTTTCCACTGGGCTCTGTGTGGCCACTTCCCTGTATAATGTTAGATATAAGTTCTGTAAAGGTTCTCACTCCTCCGGAGTTTGCTGTGGTGCAGGAGAGCTTGCGGAAGAGCTTGCTTATGGCCTCTTTCTAGCTCGCTGGTTTCACAAAATTATTCCTGGTCCTGAAGTGTTATTCTCGATATGTGTGGGTTAAAGGTATAAATGAATCTGTCAGCTTCTGTCCCACTCAGAATTTTGTGATCCTGTATTGAGAATTGAGAATTTCAGGGTTGGTGCGCAGGTGGGTTCTTTCGGTAGCTGGTTTTCTTCTACACCAGACCTCACGTTTGTGTTCCTTCTCTTGGAATGAAGAGTGTTGATGGAGCGGCAGAGGTGCGCCAGTGGCCCGAGTCTGTTTACAGGCTGTGGTTCTCACCTCCCAGAAGCTCAGGTGACGCATGCTTACAACATCAGAGCCAGTTCTGAAACGTCACCTGTACTGTTTTTAAAAGTATTTGGAGGCATCTCCGTTTCAGCAGAAAAGTGTGTCTTTTTACTCTGGTGTTAGGAGATTTAGTGCACCTAAGTTGTATGCGTTTTGTTTTCCTTTAGTTAAGGAACTGTGGGTGTAGCACATAGGGTTTCATTACTTTTTTAATTTTAAATTTGAGCTCACTAACATTCAGAGGCAACATAGAAAACAGATTCCGATTCTGCTGCAGACGAGCTGCTTAGCTGAGGCACATGATCTCTGCTAAAAGTGAAAACCAGTGGAAATAAATACGAGTGGGACCAAGATTCTGGGACAAGAGAGGCAAGGAAGACAATAGCGAAGATCAGAGAGACTACAGGCTGCTGCTAAGAAAAGATAAAACTGATAAAGCTTCAGCCAGACTCATCGGGAAAAAAACGGAAAGGGCTCAAATCAATAAAACTGGAGATGAAAAAAGAAGATTACAACTGACACCACAGAAATACAGAGGATCAGAAGAGACTACGGCAAGCAGCTCTGTGCCAATAAAACGGACGAGCCGGAGGAAACGGGCTCGTCCTTAGAAAGGTAGTCTCCGGAGCAGGAGGAAACAGAGAGCGTGAACAGACCAATCGCGAGCACTGGCCTGGAGCACTCCCGCAGACAGAAGGTTCTGGGGCAGACTCGGCAGGCGGGGGCCTGGGTCTCCCCCTCCGTGTGCACACCCTTCCTTTCTCGGGGCTCCGGGGCGCTCGCCCTCACGTCCTGCCGCCGTCTCCAGCCAGGGGTCCTGGTCCCGCCCCGGATGAGGGCCAGCGCCCGCCAGCTCCCCGTTGTCTCTAGGCACGCACCCTTCACCTGCGATGCTTTCTCATAGCTTTGTCTGCCGGCGGGGAGGGAGAGACAGCCTCCGTGTGCTGTAGAGAGAACAGGGGTGGTTCTTGGCGACAGCCGATGGAGGGGAAGAAGGGAGGCGCGGTCTCTGCTTAGGGGAGTCCCTGCTGTCTCTGCTCAGCCTGGACTGGGGGGGCCGTCTTGTGCCTGTGGCGGGGTCAGAGCCCTGAAGTCACCCAGCAGAGCCTGTGAGGAGCAGGGTCGTGTTTCTGCCGCCACGCGGATGCAGCTGAAGCCACCGCTTGTCCTGTGGACGTGGGCGTGCAAGCGCCCGCGGACGTGACTAACCTGCTTTGAAACTTGGCTTTTCCCTCTGAATAGCAAAGAGGTTCCAAACATGTTGTAATAAATTAGAAAGTGGTGGTCCAGTGTTAAGCAATATGTTGAGAATGGCAGAATAAATGATCACAATGCTGAGAAAATGCCGTATACTTATTTCAGTGAATAAGTGGGTCAGTACCTCCATTTATCTTTGTGATTCCTTTTTACTAGGGGCAGCTTTGAGATATGATTTATAAAAATTATAAATGTACTTAATTAGCGTGTTGTCCTTATGAAAGGTGAAAGCGTGTTGTTGAAGGTAAAGATAACCCTCACTCTGAAACTCATGCATTTCTTTCATGCCCTTATGCATGGCTGGTTATAACCTTAATTTCATGCCAACTTAAATAGATGGAATACAATCGAAATTTAAGGGATTGGAACACTATAGCACAGCGTATCTTATGGATGACATCACTGCAGTTTTAATCTCTTCTGCACTTGATTGTTCTAGGATACAGCTGTAAAGAAATACTGTGCCATCCAGCTTTTCCATTGTATCTTGGCATTCAGGTCACAAAAGCCTCTCTGGTTCCTTTTGAAACTTTGAGGGAAATGATACCTGTGTGATTTAAAGTTTAATTACTTAACTTCTGCAAATTGCTTTTCGAAGTATAGGTATTTGAAAAATAAAAGTGGTTTTAAATTTCAGACGTAACGAATAGCTTAATCACTTTTCAAAATGTAGAGGTTTTATTCAAAATAGATTCTCTCCAGAGCAGGAAGTTAGAATGCCTTTGTATGAGATTTTGCATGCTCTTTACTTTATTGCCATGAAAGTCATATAATCCCAGTCTTTCTGTTTCTTATTTATAAAGAATATAATGACTTACTGAAAATTGATCACTAATTTCATATACCTCCTGAAAGGCAGTATCAAGTTTTAGGTTTAAACTGTGAAAGATGTAGTGAGGCCATTGGAGCATTTTTTAAAAATAAAATAATGAAGACGTCTGTACAGGGAAAGAACTTAAACACATACGTGGATGTGGCGTCAGCTCCCCATGGTGGACACCCATCGCATTATGCAGGGAAGCTGAGGGATGATGCAAAGCGCCACAGACGTAGCTGCTGCCTGACGTTCTCGCTTGCTGCGGCTAAGTCGCTTCAGTTGTGTCCGACTCTGTGCGACCCCATAGACAGCAGCCCACCAGGCTCCCCCATCCCTGGGATTCTCCAGGCAAGAACACTGGAGTGGGTTGCCATTTCCTTCTCCAATGCATGAAAGTGAAAAGTGAAAGTGAAGATGCTCAGTCATGTCCGACTCTTAGCGACCCCATGGACTGCAGCCCACCAGGCTCCTCCGTCCATGGGATTTTCCTGGCAAGAGGACTGGAGTGGGTGCCATTGCCTTCTCCTGGTAGTGTTAATAGTCTGTTACTGTTAGGAGACTTGTTGCAAACACTTGCCTGGCGCACGGGAACAGCTTTAATAAATGGAACTCCAGAATTCTAGAAGCACTGCCACCCGAAGCCTGTGGCTCCCACCCAGACTTAATATAATGGCAGAAGTAAAACCATATCTGTTTGAAGTATTTAGGAACATGACTAATCTGAGACTCTGAAGAGCCAGGAATTGCTGCTGGAATTCCAGGGTCTACTCATGTAACACATAATTTAATGGCTCATGCCGAGTTTTCCAGACGCAGCCTAGACAGCTCAGTGAGTCCACGTGGTTAGGGAGCGGTTTTAAGCTTTACTGTACATTCCTGTTTCCTAGAGTGATGCCTAAAATGTAAATGCCGGGGCATCAACGCTTGGAGAGCTGATTCCATGGGAATTCTGAGGAAAGTGGTCTAGTGGCAGCCTTTTGAGAAGCCTGGTTAGGAGAGGGGTATGCAGCAGGGCCTGCTGAGTGGGTGTGTGACCCGTGTGTGACTCGGGCTCTGCACGGGTCTTAACACCCTTCTACAGCCTTCTTAAATTCAGTTTCTGAACACCGAGTCCTGCATGGCCTTTTTTCCCCTGAGCCCTGCAATGTGGCCAATTCTGTGCAATAAATGCAAGCTTTTATTGTGTTTTGCTTTTAAGTCGTGTCTCTTGACATTTATGGATTGCAATTATTCCATAATGATTTTTTTACCTGTCTGTATTAGGCTGTAACGGAGAAGGCAATGGCACCCCACTCCAGTGTTCTTGCCTGGAGAATCCAAGGGACGGGGGAGCCTGGTGCGCTGCCATCCATGGGGTCGCACAGAGTCAGACACGACTGATGTGACTTGGCAGCAGCAGCAGCAGCAGCATTAGGCTATAAATACAGAGGCCACGTCTAGGCTTCAGAAGTGAATGAGCGCCATGCATTACGGGACATACAATAGGAAATCCTGAGTATGGGTTTTCTCCCAAGGAAATTAAATTTCTGTTCCTGGTCTTGAACACAGAGGCCTACGCCTGTGCGCTTCTAACCCACGGTGGCTTTTCTCTCCTAGGATGGTACAAAGCAGAAACGGGAGCGGAAGAAGACCGTCTCCTTCAGCAGCATGCCCACAGAGAAGAAGATCAGCAGCGCCAGCGACTGCATCAACGCCATGGTGGAGGGCTCCGAGCTCAAAAAGGTCCGCTCCAACTCTAGGATTTACCACCGGTATTTCTTGCTGGACGCCGACATGCAGAGCCTGAGGTGGGAACCATCCAAGAAGGATTCTGAGAAAGCCAAGATTGATATCAAGTCCATCAAGGAAGTGAGAACGGGGAAAAACACAGACATATTCCGCAGCAATGGCGTTTCCGACCAGATATCCGAAGACTGTGCGTTTTCGGTCATCTACGGAGAGAATTATGAGTCACTCGATTTGGTTGCCAACTCTGCAGACGTTGCAAACATCTGGGTCACGGGACTGCGGTACCTAATTTCTTATGGAAAACATACCCTTGACATGTTAGAAAGTAGCCAGGACAACATGAGGACTTCTTGGGTTTCACAGATGTTTAGTGAAATTGATGTAGATGACCTGGGACATATAACTCTGTGCAGTGCCGTGCAGTGTATCAGGAATCTCAATCCTGGCTTAAAAACAAGCAAAATCGAGCTTAAGTTCAAAGAACTGCATAAATCCAAGGACAAAACTGGTACTGATGTCACAAAGGAGGAGTTTGTTGAGGTTTTCCACGAGCTTTGTACTAGACCTGAAATTTATTTCCTTTTAGTTCAGTTCTCAAGCAATAAAGAATTCCTTGATACCAAGGACCTGATGATGTTTCTGGAGGCAGAGCAGGGCGTGGCGCACATAAATGAGGAAGTAAGCCTTGAGATTATCCACAAGTATGAGCCATCCAAAGAGGGTCAGGAGAAGGGCTGGCTTTCCATAGACGGGCTCACTAACTACCTTATGTCGCCTGACTGTTACATATTTGATCCAGAGCATAAGAAGGTCTGTCAGGACATGAAGCAGCCTCTGTCTCATTACTTTATAAATTCATCTCACAACACGTACTTGATCGAGGATCAGTTCCGAGGCCCCTCTGATATCACAGGGTACATCCGAGCTCTTAAAATGGGTTGCCGGAGCGTGGAGTTGGACGTCTGGGACGGGCCGGATAACGAGCCTGTGATTTACACGGGCCACACCATGACCTCTCAGATTGTCTTCCGCAGTGTCATTGACATCATTAACAAGTATGCCTTCTTCGCTTCCGAGTACCCGCTCATCCTGTGTTTGGAAAACCACTGTTCCATCAAACAGCAGAAGGTCATGGTGCAGCACATGAAGAAGATTTTAGGAGACAAGCTGTACACGACGTCACCTAATGTCGAGGAGTCTTACTTGCCATCCCCAGACGTCCTGAAAGGGAAGATCCTCGTCAAGGCGAAGAAGCTGTCCTCCAGCTGTTCCGGGGTCGAGGGCGATGTCACCGACGAGGATGAGGGGGCGGAGATGTCCCAGAGGATGGGCAAGGAGAACACGGAGCCGCCCAACCACGTGCCTGCCAAGCGCTTCCAGCTCTGCAAAGAGCTGTCGGAGCTGGTGAGCATCTGCAAGTCCGTGCAGTTCAAGGAGTTCCAGGCGTCCTTCCAGGCTCAGAAGTACTGGGAGGTCTGCTCCTTCAACGAAGTGCTGGCCAGCAAGTACGCCAACGAGAACCCGGGAGACTTCGTCAATTACAACAAGCGCTTTCTGGCCCGGGTCTTCCCCAGTCCAATGAGGATTGACTCCAGCAACATGAACCCGCAGGATTTTTGGAAGTGTGGCTGTCAGATCGTGGCCATGAACTTCCAGACCCCGGGGCTGATGATGGACCTGAACGTGGGCTGGTTCCGGCAGAACGGGAACTGCGGCTACGTGCTGCGGCCAGCCATCATGCGGGAGGAGGTCTCCTTCTTCAGCGCCAACACCAAGGACTCGGTGCCGGGGGTCTCCCCGCAGCTGCTCCACATCAAGGTCATCAGCGGGCAGAACTTCCCCAAGCCCAAAGGCTCGGGCGCCAAGGGCGACGTGGTGGACCCGTACGTGTACGTGGAGATCCACGGCATCCCCGCTGACTGCGCCGAGCAGCGGACGAGGACCGTGCACCAGAACGGGGACGCGCCCATCTTCGACGAGAGCTTCGAGTTCCAGGTCAACCTCCCCGAGCTGGCCATGGTGCGCTTCGTGGTCTTGGACGACGACTACATCGGCGACGAGTTCATCGGCCAGTACACCATCCCCTTCGAGTGCCTGCAGACCGGCTACCGCCATGTGCCGCTGCAGTCGCTGACTGGCGAGGTCTTGGCGCACGCGTCCCTGTTCGTGCACGTGGCCATCACCAACAGGAGAGGGGGCGGCAAGCCCCACAAGAGGGGCCTCTCTGTGCGGAAGGGGAAGAAGTCCCGGGAGTACGCGTCCCTGAGGACCCTGTGGATCAAAACTGTGGACGAGGTCTTCAAGAACGCCCAGCCCCCGATCCGGGACGCCACGGACCTCAGGGAGAACATGCAGGTAGGCCAGGGTCCGCCTCCGCAGAGGCTCAAGAGGCTGTTAGAGGGTTCCAGCCAACAGCTGTGTATCTGATCGAAAGTACTTCGTGAATTCCAGTTACTTGTAAGAATGCTCACCCACTGATGTCATTTTTTTTCCCCCCATCATGTAAATTTCCAAAAGGGCAGTTGGCCCTTCAACACGTTGATGACACTTGGGAATGAGCCGGCCTTGTTGCTGAGCCCAAAGAAGGCCATGGTCCCTGGTAGCCCCCTAAGGAATGCTTTTCCTAAAAGCGCAGGTGGGAATCTCTCCTATTTCTGGGCTCTCCTGAGCTGGAGCACACACACAGCCGGTCAGAATGAAAGAACACGCCCCGCCCTTTCTCCTGGGGCGGTCCTGCTGCCGGAAAGGCAAGTCTATAAACAGCCAGCGTCTGTCAGTCCTGCTGCGGGAATGGCAAGTCTGTAAACAGCCAGCGTCTGTCTGAGTGTTGAGCCTGCACTTGACTCTGGAGCCCAGCAGTCTAGTTGTTTCAGTAAGAGACACATGATGCCTGTATGTATTAGACATCTATGATAGTGACCGCCTCTGAACCCCATAGCAACCACAAGCAGTCAGTCAGGATTATGTATGTAATCAAGTGTTGTCCACGTGTCTAGCAGGATATGGGGGCTGCCAGCGATGCAGAGCAAGGTGTGAGGGCTGCCACACACACACACACACACACACACACACCCCAGCCCCCGCATACAGACACACAAACACACCAGCACCCACGTGCGCGCGCGCACACACACACACACACCAGCCCCTGCACACACCCCCAACCCTAGCACACAGACACAGACACACACACATATCAGCCCCTGCAGACAGACACACACACACCCCCCCAACCCCAGCACACAGACACACACACACACACCAGGACACACACATACACCAGCCCCTGCACACAGACAGACACACATATACACACATACCAGCCCCTGCACACACACATACACACACCCCAACCCCATCACACAGACACAGACACAGACACACACCCCCCAGCTCCCGCATACAGACACACACACACACCAGCACCCACGTGCGCGCGCACGCACACACACACACACACCAGCCCCTGCACACACCCCCAGCCCTAGCACACACAGACACACACACACATATCAGCCCCTGCAGACAGACACACACCCCCCCCCAACCCCTGCAGACAGACACACACCCCCCCCCCAACCCCAGCACACAGACACACACACACACACCAGGACACACACATACACCAGCCCCTGCACACAGACAGACACACACATACACACATACCAGCCCCTGCACACACACACACACACACACACCCCAACCCCATCACACAGACACACACACACCAGCCCCAGCGCACACACACACACACACACGCACACCCCCAACCCTAGCACACAGACACACACATACACACCAGCCCCTGCACACACACACACACACACCCCAACCCCAGCACACAGACACACACACACCAGCCCTAGCCTGTGTCCATCCCAAAGATACATGTGTGTAAAGACATACATGTATATGTTTTTAACTATTAAGAGCAGAATGCCAGCAGCAAGTAAAACAAAAAGACCTTCCCGCAGCGGAGAAATGTTATCATTTGTCTCAAAGCAAAGCATAACGGAAATACGGACAGCGTCCCCTCCCCCCGTCTCCGAGGCTGCCATGGTCATGGACCTCAGCCCCGAGCAGGCCGCAGCCACGCTGGCGTGGACGAGAAGCTGCACGTCGCCCTTCGGGGGCTGTGTGTGTGCTGTGTGCAGCTGGGGCTGTGACTGGGCCATGGAGCCTGGGAGGGCAGGATCCCGCAGATGCCTGTGGTTGGGGGTGGGCATTGGGAAGGGGCGGCCGGCGGGGAGCGGGAGACAAAACAACCAGGGTGACGGCAGGTGGAGAAGAAGTCAGGGGGCTCTGAGGGCCCCCCAGCATTCGCAGGAAGGACTAACGGGCGTCAGCATCCAGGATGCTCAACTTGATGACCATATTTAAAGTAGCATTGATCAAATGTTCCCATTTCAAACCGACGTGCTGCTCATCTCCAGGGACTGGGGCGTTTGAGCACAGAAGGCACAGGTTTGGGAGGCCTGGACCCCTGCCCTCTAGGCGCCATCCTCAGCCCAGGTTGGGACCCCGTGCCTGGATCTCCGTGTTTCGGTTAGAATGTCCCTGTTGCGGCAGCGCAGGATCGAGAGTGTCGGCCTCGTCCTGAGCCGACTTCAGGTACCAGCTTGATCCCCTCCCCTGCCGGCCGCGTGACCCCAGACGGACAAGAGGCCACGGCTGAGGCTCGGTCCCTGCCGGCCCAGCGTGGTGGTGGAGGGTCAGACAGGGCCACGTGTAACACGCGTGCCTCCAAGCGGCGCTCAAACGCCGGCTCACGGCTTTCTACAGTGCAGAGGGGCTTCCTTTCACGGGTATTTCTATGGCCTGCCGCTAGTGATTAGAAATAAAGGACGTGGAATGCAGGAGGAGGAGGAGCCGTGGGACCCCTGGAGACGGGGCGATGGGCAGGGCAGGTTGTGGTCTCCGGGTTTCCCGCCCAAAACTGCAGCTTCCCCAAAGTTCCTCTAGCTTTGGAACCAGTGGGTGTAAACAGCTGAGAGGGATTCAGGTTCCTACCTGCCAGATGCTCCTCTCCTTTTTGGATGGCTGGCCTACTTGATACTTAGTTGAAGCCTGATTCCATTTTTTTCTCATCTTTTTGAAAGCAGAGGCTGTTTTTTTTTGTTTGTTTGCTTGTAGTTGCATATCAGTGTTTACACTGCTGTGAACTTTGATCTGAAAAGCGGCTTTACCCTTCAAAAGAATTTTACTTGTTTGCCTTTTCTGCCCTTTGGATAAATTGGTGTTACAAATGTCTATGACTACGTTTACTTTGTAAAATAGCCCTTTTTCCCCAGGATAAAATAATCATTAACCACGTCTGTCGTAACACTGACACCAACCGTTGCGCCAGGCAGCGCCAGGATAACCAGGTGTGCCGAGAACGGCACACTCAGCCCCTGCTGAATTACAGAGCGCCTTCTTTCTTCCCACTGAGCAGAACGCAGTGGTGTCCTTCAAGGAGCTGTGTGGTCTCTCCTCCGTGGCCAACCTCATGCAGTGCATGCTGGCGGTGTCTCCCCGCTTCCTGGGACCTGATAACACGCCCCTGGTGGTCCTGAACCTCAGCGAGCAGTACCCCACCATGGAGTTGCAGGGGATCGTGCCCGAGGTTCTGAAGAAGATCGTGACGACGTACGACATGGTGAGTGGCTCTTCCCACTTTCAGGGTGCCCCGGGGGAGAGAGGCATCTTGGGCCAGCACCCCTGATGTGCTCGGAGCTCTGGCTAAGGGCTTTCCTTTACCTGTGCTGGGAGCGTGACTCCCCTGACTTTGCTGCATTTGAAAGACTTTAGTGTTTCGTTGTTGCTGTTTTAGAAAGCAGGACACATGCCTCCATTGGATCAAATAGTAGTCAGCTTTTCAGGAATACATCTGAATTGCTTTCTAAAGCATACATGATTTTCGACACGCATAGAGTAAGGATTTTTTTTAATCTTTCCTTGCAGCCAGCCATTGATTCACCCATATTTTGTTTTCATTTTTCAAACTGGCAGAGGTGAGAAAGTTAGTTTTATTTTAAAATGCCTTTAAAAATACCCTCAGAGGCAGGTGTCTCCACCACATGCCTGGACTGTGCAATGCCCTCCCTCCTGAGGGCAGCCACCCCGTGGTGCCCATGATTGGTAATCAGCTTAGCGTCAGTGAGGAATCCTCGGGACACCCAGAATGTTGCATTTTTGCACTTGAGGTCTGTCTTGCATTTTCTTAATCGCATCCTGCTCTCGCTGTTCTTTTTGATTGATTGTAACTCTGAGGGAGGCTTCGCGAGTGAGCACCACCCTTTGGAGCTCACGGTGTAGCTGCAGCTATCTGAACCCCTGTGGGTGCCAGCGGTCAGGGTTGAGGGTGGGGTTGGACGCTCCCCTCCCAGATGGGCGAGGCTGCCACCTGTGCTCAGAGGCCACAGGCCTCACCCACCCCACCTCCACCCTTGAAGCGTTCAGACCACAAGACTCCAGGCTGCTTCTGCCGTAGGCTGCTGTGGGCTGAGATGGATCGGGAGGGGCTTTGTGAAGTTTAACAGAAATGTTTGTTTGCTGTTCCATAAGTGGATCAGAAAGCGGCAATTTAGAGGACTTGATACAATTTAAAGAAAAGAAAAAAAGGCTTTCGATCAGTATTTCCCACACCGTGTGCTGAGGAGCCTTGGTTTCTTAGGATGTTAATGTGTCCCCAGGGAGAAAAGATTCTGTGTTGAAATAATTTAGGGAAATACTGGTTTTGAGTAAAATCAATCAGATGTCCTCTCTTCGGGACTACGTGGGGCCTTTTGTTTGCTGGCAGTGGCCTTCCAAAGGCTGAAGGGCGTAGCGTGCCCTGTTTCTTGCATTGACTTGCCATGGAGTACTATTTCCTAAAGCAAAAGTTAGGGAAGTATTTTTGTTCTTGGCCTTATTCACTGATGTCTTTGGGTGAATAAGGTTTGGAAGTGCAAATTAGAACAATGCAGTGTTTTTTTTCTTCTTTCCCCAGTTTTGTTGAGAAATAATTGACTTTCATATATAAGTTTAAGGTGTGCTGCCTGATGGTCTGATTGACACATATTGTGAAATGATTACAATGGGCTCAGCGAACATCCATCTCCTTAAATAGATATAATTTAAAAAATAAAGAAGGGAAAATTTTTTTCTTGTGATGAGAGCTCTTAGTTTTCTCTCTTGACAAATTTCCTGAGTATCAGTTATCTTGTCCGTTTCATTCCCAGGACGTCTTTGTCTTGTAACTGGAAACGTCTGCCCTTTGACTGCTCTCCTTAGGTTCTCAGTTCTCCACTTCTGGTGACCACAAGCCCCATCTCTTTTTCCATCAGTTTGGCTTTTTGTTTCTGTTTTACTTTCCACATGTAAGAGAGGTCGTACAGCGTTTTCTGACTTATTTATACATGTGCCTTCAGGGTTCATCTGTGTTGTAGCAAATCGTAGGATCGCTTCATTTTTTGTGATTTATATATATATATATATATATATATATATATATAAGACATGTGTATGCATATATCTGTATGTCTCACAGCTCCTTTATCTATTGATAGACACTTGGGTTGTATCCACGTCTTGGCTGTTGTAAATAATGCTGCTGTGAACATGGGGTGCAGATATCTTTTTGAGTTAGTACTTTCATTTCCTTTGGATATGTTCCAAGAAGTGGAATTGCTGGATCCTACGCTAGTTCTATTTTTCATTCTTTGAGGATCTTCCTTGCCGTTTTCCCTAGTAACTGGACCAATTTACATTCCCACCAATAATAAGAATGCAGTGTTTCCAACAGCTCATCAGTTCATTAGCTTAAGAAAAAAAGTGGCGTTTGATGCTGATGCTTGCTATCTCCTGCTCTCTCCAGCTTAGAGCTCATGGGGACGTCAGATAAATAAGGACCGAACAGTGGACACTGCAGGCGTGCTGCGGGGAGTGGCAGTCACCCCCGATGGGAGGGCAGTGGGGCAGAGCTGTCTGTGGACCTCGGGGTCGGGGGGGACGCTCCGTGCTGGGTGCTGGAACAGCCGCAGGCATGAACACAGGGGAGCTGTCCTGTCTGCTAGGATGGCAGCTGGAGGGAAAAACATAAGAAGCTCCTGCTGAGATTACTTTGAGGGGAAAAGGGAAAGATAGGAAAAATGGAGAAGTCTAAAGAACCCTTCCATGCTGCGACTCAGGCTGCCTGGTTAGTTTTATGAGAAGCCAATAGAAGTAGCTGATATCTGTAAATGCTTTTAAACCTTAAGCCACAAATAGAATTGTTAGCTGTTTTGCAGATCTGTGTCGTTGGCCAGCATCTGAGATGACTTACCCGCTCAGGTGTTTCACGGGTCTCACAGCACCATTTCTTCCTGGTAACCTTTTTAACAGGACCCTCCTGAGGGTGGGCTGTGATGCCCCATGGAGGTGAGAGCTGAGTGAGGGTTGGTACCAGGACCTGGTCCGGGCTGGGGGCAGAGCAGGAGGGATCCTGGTGAGGTTGACACAGCACCCACCACAGTACTTGGCACAGGAGTCTCTCAGTACCCCCTTGCTTCCCCACCCTACCCTCTCCCTGGGCTGGTGGATGATAACACTTACTATGTAATTCCAATTTGCTTGTGACTTTATAATTGTGTTGTTGCAGAAATGATAAGACAATTAGCTTGCTTGAATTTTTAAAGTTGTGAAATTAGTCTTACATAATGTTTAAATATCTGGGCTGTGTTATACCCCTAGTTTTAGTGATTTGTTCTATTTTTAATTCCCCCTGATAAACTAAGCCATAAAGTACTTAAAATTAAATTCAAATTTTTATAATTTGCATTTAAAAATTGTCACATTGTTACAGCAATAGTATAGCTCTTGTAATATTTTATAGTCCATTTATTAGTGACTTAATTACTTCTCACCTTGTGACAGTTAATTTATTAAAGCTAGCTAAAGAATAGATGAAATATTGATGGGAAATGTAGTAAGGTCTTGGATAGCCTCTATTTTTGTAGTGTTATCTTGAGCTTAACCCAAAATTAGCCTTGGAAATAAGATCTTATTTCATTTTGCTGACTTCCCATTTATAGTCTGAAGACTCCAAATAAGATCTTATTTTCTTCTGTTGACTTCCCCTTTGTAGTTTGACGACTCCAAGTGTAGGTGTGGTGTGAGAGATGCTCCCCTCCCTCGCCAAGTCCTGCCTTACTGCGCGTCTTTGCCCTGGAGGTGCCCCCAGCGAGCAGGGGCAGGTGCCATCACCTAGGGCGGCTGGAACATGTACTTACGCTGTCAAGATGGTGGTCCCTTTCCTGTGTGTAAACTCTCATGAATGAACTCGGGTGGCTGACATGTGCCCATCTCTGTGAACACGGAGAGGCAGGGAAGGGGCTGACTGTGACCTTGTGTGCAGTGTGGAGGCAGGAAGGGGCACAGAGCCTGTCTGCACACCTCCGGCCCCAGCGTGACTGTGAACAGCCCTCCCTTTAACCTTTCCAAGTGTCCCTGTTTAGATAATCAGTTGTGTGATAACCCTGCCCATGGCCCCCAGAGTGTCCTGAAGGCCCTTATGATTCCCACCAACAGACAAGTCTTCAGAATGGTCCACAATGGTTTGTCTTATCCTATTTGTAGATCCTCCTTGGGTCCTGGAAGTGGTGAGGTTCAAGGCTGGGACCTCACTTGGGAAGGTGGGTGTCAGTGTCTCTCGGGAGCAGAGGAAGAAGTCAAGCTCAGACAGCTTCTTAAACCAGGCAGATGGGCTAGAAATTAAGAGGGGCTGGTCTGGAGAGTGGGAGCTGCCGTGTGGTCACAACAAGGGGGATTTTCTTCCCTGGAGGAGGTTACAACTTAGGGGAAGAGAGGACGTGTATCCCTAGATAGTGAGAGGAGAGGTGCTAGATATTTTAAAATATGTAAATGATTTTGAAAAGACTCATTTGAAAAGACCCTGATGCTGGGAAACATTGAAGGTGGGAGGAGAAGGGGACGACAGAGGATGAGATGGTTGGATGGCATCACCGACTCAATGGACATGAGTTTGAGCAAGCTCGGGAGTTGGTGATGGACAGTGTGGCCTGGTGTGCTGCAGTCCATGGGGTTGCAGAGAGTTGGACACGACTGAGTGACTGAACTGAACTGAACTGAAACAAATTATTTGGATGTTTGTGAGAGAGAAAGGTCAGTTTAAAGTTTTGGGCCTGGACCGGCTTCAAGGAAACATTGGCCTTTGAGCTTGACCTTTATGAATGAGTCAGACTTCGGCAGGTGAAAAGTAAGAAGGAAGACTGTAGCAGGCGGGTTCACAGAGTGAAACACGCTCAGGAGTGGGAAGCACATGTCCTGGGAAACTGACACGTGGGCCGGGGGAGTTCCTGCACATTTTTGAGCAATCAGGGGCCACGCTCAGAGTCAGGATTTGGGGCTGTGAGAGGGCTGGGTGAGGGAGAGCTCAGAGGTCACCCGCCTTTATCGTGCAGATGAGAAAATGGGAACACGGGTGCATCGTGCTAACGTCAGAACCAGCGTTAGGGCCTGGCTAGTCTCTTTGTCCAGTTTATCCTCCATAGTCCAGATCAGGAAAATGAGCTGTGTGTGCAGTTTGTAGATGAATGATGAGTCTGCCCATAAAGCCCAAATAGCTCCAATAATCATGATCTGAAATGGTTCATGTGGGGCTCTTGAAGTCCCAGGTAACTTATTTCTGATTCTTGTTCCCCCCTGAAGGCGGAGAACAACTCGTCGTGCGTACCTTGGTGTATTTTTTTTTTTTTTTAGTATTTATTTTAGACTATCAAATTGCACCACTGGGGCTTCTCTCTAGTTGTGGCTCACAGCACATGGACTTAGTTGCCACACAACTTGTGGGATCTTAGTTCCCCAACCAGGGATTGAACCCAGGTCCCCTGCATGGGAAGGTCGATTCTTAACCTCTGGACCCCCAGGGAAGTCCCTTGGTTTATGTTAAAAGGCAGCTTTGATGAGCTTAAAATAGGGAGGACTGTGTTCAGTAGATTAAGTTCCACTCAAAGGAATCTGATGACAAGTATATCTTTTATATTATTACTTCAGAGACAGAAAATTTGAAGATTTTACTCAGAGCCTATGTAAATGAACTTGAATGCATCACCTGCTGAGAATCAAATACCACGGTTGAACTTGTTCTCTTGTGGGTTTAAAGCCTGGGTTGAAGATCAGGATTATGTAACCCGAGTAAGAAACTCTGGTGAGTGTGTGGGTCCTCCATGACACCCAGCGCTCCTGGAATGATCTCCCCAGGGTTTAGGACACCTCCCCTCTCCCATCAACGTGACTTCATCCATCACTGTTTTATGCCAAAATGATGTTTACCCTTTAATGTTGATGAAAGTGCTGATTCAGTTCCCCAGCTCTTACTGCTTGTTTCCGATTTACCAACTACTTTATGCTTAGTTAAAAAAAAAAAATTGAGATCTGTACTAATACATAGAGACCAAGATGTCAACATTCTTCCTCAACAGAAAACATTGGAAGTTTAAATATTTTGTGAGAGTTACATGAAAAGAAAGTTCTCCTTACAATTTTTTCGTTGGTCTTTGAGGGCTGTTTTCTCAGGGAAATAAACTGGATACAAAAAGACAAGCCCTGCAGGATTCCACATATGTGAGGTATCAAATGTAGTCAAGTTCATAAAATCAGAGACTAGAATGGTCATTATCAGGGCCTAGGAGGAGAGGGAAATGGGACGTTATTAATTACCAGGCATGAAATTTTAGTTCCGAAGCTGTCTCACTGAAGATGTGTGCACCACGCATGCCTCTAGTCAGCAGCAGCGTGTTATCCCCGGAGCAGGTTAAGAGGGTAGACACTTAACTCATGTTAAGTGTCCTTATCACGCAAACATTTTTCAAAGAAAAAGGTGTTTTTCCTGATTTTGCTACCATGTTTCTGCACTCTGCAATATGGTTCAGTCATTGTCATTAAACTGACGATGAATTCGTGGGGAATGAGAGGAGAGAAGGGGAAAACAGAGGGGAGAGGACGCCCCGCTCGGTCAGAGACAGCACGGTTGTTGACGCTCAGCAATGGACTAGTGGCCGCCATCTGCTGGGAGATACCCACTGGGAGATACCCATGAATTCATTCCTGTCAGTGTAGTTCCTTTGTCTCCACTTTCTGTTTTAAGTTAATTTGTTTCCATCTTTTAAAGCTCTGCAAAAATCCTGATTTTAATTGCCTTCATGCTTAATTAAGAGAGCACTCTCTGGGGAATCCATTTATCCAGTATAGAACAGCATTTTTTTAGTGTTTAAAAAAAGAAAGAACACGTTGCTTTGTCTAAGAGCATGTTTGCTCACTGTGAATATTTTTACATAAGCTATAAGTAGTCCCTTCTACCTCATGGCTTTGCATATTTCTTCGATAAAGCAAAGTCCTTTAAATAAAAGACGTGCAGTGAAGGGTTTTTTCCTTACACAGACAAGCCAGCGTCAAGCGTGCTCTGCTAAGTGTTGTTGGTATGGGTTCCTGTATTTGGTCTGGCCACTGCCTGACGCAGGGAAGAGAGAAATCACACTTGATGATCGATGAAGCTGGCCCATCTGGACCAAGCAGAGATGATCTGTAATAAGGTTACCATTGATCCCCTTCTCCTCTGTGGCTCCTTTTATCACACTTCTGCCTCAGAACCTGACATTAAAAGCATCTTTTAATTGGCTGTGTCAACTGTCCCAATTTTTATAACTGTGGAAAAACAGAACATTATGCCTTGGGCTAAGACTGAGCTAAAAAGAGGGTGGGGGGAAAGATTAGGGGAAAGGCGGATATACCCTGCTACAGGGGCAAGAGCAGAAACCCAGAGGCTCTAGTTTAATTCAGAGGAGGCGGCCTAGCCACTGAGGCTTCCACAAGCAGTTTCTCTGGAATCATCAGAACCACACAGCTGACCTACTTCAGAGCGACGGCCAAGCCCGCGGGAAGGGAAGGAGATGTTTAAAGGCTGGGTGTGCGGATGGCGTCCCCTGTCCCATCAGATCAGACGCAGAGGCTGCCCTCAGCTTCCGGGAGCAGAGAGACCGAGATGCCTCGAGAAGAGGGCGCTTTACTGGGAGCGGGTGGTGATGATCGCACGGGTCTCCTCCTCCGCTTTTCTCCTTTCCAGCGTCTCCACAGAAACCTTCGAAGGACGCCTATGTAGACGTGCTCCTAAACACACACATGCAGACCCCAGACACTCCGTGAGAGCGACTGGGGAAAAGTAGGCTGGTAGGGGCTAGCCGCTGCCCCGGAAGCGCCTTCAGCGGCTGCAGTGTTCCCCGGTGCCGTGTGATGCCCAGCCCATCTGTCCGGGAGGACGGAGACGCAGACCTTAACGCATTCCCCCAGCTCGTCGACTGCTGTCTCCAGACGGGAAGCGGTAAATGGGCCTGAGCGGCCTGGTGTCCCCGGCTGCACCGGAGGCCTGGCCTCCCATTCCTGAGTGACCCTGGGCAGTGGCCCCGTGTCGGCAGGCGAGACGCAGGAGCCTGCGGCTGGATTTCCTGTGAACCAGCACCGGGGTGGCGGCTGCCAGACGGGGGCTGGGACACGGCACTGGGGGGTCTGCTCTGGCTTCTCCATTAGCACCTTGCTGTTGCTTTTCAGAGAGAGCAAACAAGCTTGTTTGCTTGTGTATTGGGTGTCCTGGATCTTCGCTGTTGCTTGAGGGTTTTCTCTAGTTGGGGCGAACAGGGGCTGTTCTCTAGGAGTGTGCAGGCTTCTCCTTGGGGTGGTCTCTCTTTTGGGGAACACAGACTCTGGGGCACACGGGCTTCAGTAGTTGTGGCCCACGGGCTTCCTTGCCCCAGGGCATGTGGGATCTTCCCGGACCAGGGACCAAACCCACGCCCCTGGCACTGGCAGGCAGATTCTTAACCACTGGACGGCCAGAGACGTCCCAGATTGCTTATTTCTTGAACACTTTATTTCACTGACTCTAGCAGGAAATGCGTATAAAATATATCTAAAGCTCCTCAAGAAAAGCTCCTGAGACTTGAAGCTCCGGAAAAGGGAACTTTATTTTCAAGTTTATTTTCTTCTGCCTTATGCAGAGGAACACGACGAGATTTCTGATAAAACCAAGATCGCTGGAGCACGGCGGTCCCTTCACTTCTGTGAACGAGCTGACGGATTGCCTCCCGTGTCCACGTCAGCTTCTCCTCTGAATACGGGATTTTGCTCTGGTACTGTTCCTTCAGCATTTATTGTTGACCAATACATCCTCTTTTTGACGAGAAAGTTTGTTTTCTTCAGAGGCTGAAGATGCCTCCTTACGGTGTTTGCCGAGTGCTTCCATCCGAGACCCACCAGGACCTCTCGCAACTTGCGTGCGTCTGCAGAATGCGGCGCGCCCTCGGTCGGGAACAGACGTGGCTTTCCTGGCCTGGCGAGGCTGGGGACGCGCTGGCCGCCTTATCCTGGTGCGTTCCGCCGCTCCCTGCCGCCGTCGGGCTCTGCGCAGACAGGACTGGATGAGCTTCCGGGCGTCAGGCCTTCAGGGCCTCCGCCTGTGGGGCGGGGCTCTCGGAGGGCCAGGCGGCCGTCCCTCCGTTTAGCTCCCCTTGGTGAACCTGGTCCATCAGTTCACTGATGCGCTTTGGCTTGTCATCGCTCAGCTCCGCGGTTAAACTGCCGGGCCTCTCCGACTCTGAGTCCCTCAGCCCCTCCGAGAGGCGCTGTTGGTTGGGGAGCGGGCGGCGGCCGAGGCTCCCTTCTGTGTCCTTTCTAAGGCCGGTCCTCCCGTGCGCACCACCCTGCCCTGCCCCTGGGGCTGGTCCGCGCCGGGTCTCCTGGCTCCGTCCGCAGGGCTCCAGGGGCGGCTCCCCGCGTCCTCCCTTAGGGCTGCAGACCCCGGGCCCAGCCCTGGGCAGTGGGGGCGTTTCCTCTCCCCTAAGGCTGATGCTCTGGGATCCGCCTGGGTTGAGTCTTGCGATGTTAGATTAATCTAGACACGAGTTTCTTCTTGACAAATCCTGACTTTCAATTCTGTCGTTTTGGTGGGAACCCAAATGAAAATCTAATTTGGCCTTTAGAACCGAGAAGTGTCTCTGTTTTTATGAAATAGCTGTTTTTGTTTCTTTCTTTTCACCCAGCCTGTGAAACTCACTGTTTGAGTAGGTGGAAAGCCCCCAGGGCAAATGATTTATAACCTATGGCAGTGCGTCTGGGAGAAAAACACCCTTGCCCTCTCCTGTTACACTCCCCTGCGGTCCCCACGCGGCTCGCGGTGGCTCAGTCCCCATGGCACGTCACCTCCTGGATTCCCAGAAAGACAGACCTCCCCAGATAGCACCTAGAGGGAGACCCGGGTGTTGAGGCAGAGTTAGCAGTGCCAGCTTTAAGAACTTAGGGTTACGTGATGACGGTGAAGACAAAGGGAGTCGATACTTTGCTGTTGTTAGGCCAGTAACATTCTTCTTAGAGCGTCTTGGGCACGTGACCTCCTTTCGGTGTGTTGGGATTGATAAAGCACCTACGTTAAGCATAGAAATTGCCAAGCGAGGGAAAAAGGGGCAGGGAAATAATTTTCAGGGCGTGTATCTCATGCATATAGTCTGCTAGCACTTGAAGTTTTCCAGGATTAAAATTTGATTTGCTATTGAAACATACATCAAGCCCCATGAATTATATACAACCCTCCCTTAAAAGAGAGTGCTTTTTAAAGCTTGTAGAATTTGTTTGACATTTGATTTGCTATTGAAACACACATCAAACACCATGAATAATATACAACCCTTCCTTTAAAGAGAGTGCTTTTTTTTAAAGCTTCCAGAATCTGTTTGACGTCTTGAAGTTTGTGTTCACTGGGGTGGTGTCCACAGCGAAGTGCTGTGTCTACAGCCAGCTTTGTAGATCCTTTCAAACCAGAAAAGTGACAGTCCAGAAATGGAGGACTGAATTGGCTTTCAGCGTGTGATACTTTGTGTGTCTTTAGCAGTGTGTGAGTTCTGAACCCTTTCAGAGCCACACGAGTGAAGTCTGGCCCACCTAGAACCTGTCCTTCAGGGCTCACCGCTGTTTCAGCCCACTTCTCCACCTCCACCCCGGTCCGGGAGCCCGCTGGCTTGCCATGGTCTTGGGCCCAGAAGGGAACCGCGTCTCTCCTTGGCCCTCTGGCCTGTGCTGTGGAGGCCGAGGGGGCCGTGCCAGCCTGTTCTGGCCACTTTGAGAGGTCAGTGTGTTCTCTCCTTCACCATAAGCTTGCAGGGCCCTGGGACAGAACCCTTGGAGGACCCAGGAACTGCACCTTCACTGTTCATCTTGGTCTTCCTGGGATGGTGGTTTCTGACCACGTGGGGAGCTGGGGACACGAACCCCTGGTGATTCTTCATCCCAGCGGGGACAGTGACTCGCTTTGCCACCTGAGCCTGTGGTTGGCCCTGCCATCTGGCTCCGTGCAGGATTCAGAACATTCTCCAGCCGGTTAAATGGGGACGTTTTGCCCAAGTGATTATTTTAACAGTGCTGACTACAACTAGCCAGTAAGAGTCACACAGGTAGCCTTTTTTTCCAGAAGTATTTTTCTTTTGTCAAAGATTCATCAAAAGGATGAACGGTTTAATATTTTGTTGTGTCCCATCACTGTATCCACGTTGGAGTTGAGAAAGACGATAAGTTTCAGGGATAACAGAATTTTGTGTAGCATCTCAATGTTCTGATATCATTGCCTGACTTTGCAAATGCAGGATTTGTTCGTCAGATTGATGTGATTTATCAATATCCATTCTTGTGTAGTTTAGAACAGCAAATGCTTTTCCACTGAGAAGTTCGACAGTGTTGCAAGTCCCATTTGTAGCTGAGTTGGAAAGATTGAAATTACTTGGATACAGGTAGAAAATGGTTAGTGGTTGTTCATAGATTAGTTTGTAAATGCAGGGATGAACTCCTCTGTTTTCGTGGACACATATTCTCTGGATGTACAATCACATTTTAGAAGACAGCTCTTCTAAGAAATGGGATAATTTGGATGGAATCTGCTCTGTGAACGTGAAGCTATATGAGAATATGAAGCTATATGAAAGCTATAGGAAGATATGAAGCTCTATGAAAATCATACGTTTCAGATCGTTTCTTGAGTACTACATGTAATTGTTGACACTTACTTGGGTCGCCTCAGACATCACTTCTTGACAGTAAGATATACTCATTTCTGAACATTTTTCCTGTCTCTTATGCCCCTAGTTATGACCTGAAAATGTTTTAAAAGGTGTTTTTCCACAATCTTCTGAATAATGAGGTAGCAGTAATTTTTCTCTGCAGCTAGATGTTCTCCTGTCAGTAGCATTTGGTAGTTTGTATATTTTAAGCCTATGTTTTGTTGACATGTAACATTTGACCTCAGGTTTATAGAGAAGTGAAATCTAGCACTGCCCGTGGATTCATCCCTTCCTGTTTCTGTGTGGAGGGGAAGGCTAACCCAACGCCTGTAGTGGGGACGTGTCTGGTGGTAACTCCCCACCACACACACCAGCCACTGTGCCACCAGGACCGCAGGATCCGTCACCCAGGATTCTGTTCTAACAGCTCCTGGTTTTCATTCTGTTCACTCATATTCCCCCAGATTGCAGGGAAATAATTAATGCCACTCACCCCACTAAAATAACCACCCTTGACACCAAAAATCTGATTTTATTTCCACACGAATTTATCAGGGATAAAAATAGCACTTCATAATGGTTTTAAAGTCTTTTCTAACTTAATTAAGGCATTTAAAATTCTGAACCATAAGAAAATTACTCTCCCAGTCAACTCAGTGGGTGGACAATGTGATGTGTTAGGAGTTAAGTTTAACTCTACAAGCTTAATTATCTGTTAACTTAAAAATAACATGTTAAGTAGTTTAAAACATCTATTTTCCTACTGCGTTTAATATTAGTCAAATCTTTAGGACTGTTACAGGTTTTTATGTGGAGATTTTTTATCTTTTATAGATCCTTTGTCCACTTACGGAAATCTTTATTTCCTTTGAAATTAGTGTTGATTATTCTAGTTTTCTTTATAATTATGGCACTCCTACATTAGAGAGGGCAAATGGAGTGTGGCACGTCAGTTACGTCACTGAAAGAAAGAAAGTGAAAGTGAAGTTGCTCAGTTGTCTCTGACTCTTTGCAACCCTATGGACTGTAGCTTACCAGGCTCCTCCGTCCATGGGATTTTCTAGGCAAGAATACTAGAGTGGGTTGCCATTTCCTTCTCCAGGGGATCTTCCCAACCCAGGGATTGAAGCCGGGTCTCCTGCATTGTAGGCAGATGCTTTACCATCTGAGTCACCAGGGAAGTCCAGATGACATATACTTTATGTCATTATATGACAGAAAAATAATTTTAGTTTTAAATAATCACTCATCTGGTGCCTAAAGCAAAAGAAAAAAAATCTTTGTGAGTAGTCTTGGCTATTTTGAGTATTGAGCTAAATGCAGCCAAGATGGTAGTAACTAAATTTTAGTTGATTTCCTAAAGCTAACCTGTGAAAAGTCAACAACCTCAGATACGTGGGTGGTACCACTCTAATGGCCAAAAGCCAAGAGCAACTAAAGAGCCTCTTGATGAGGGGGAAGGAGGAGAGTGAAAGAGCCGGCTTAAAACTAAATATTAAAAAAAAATTAAGATCATGGCCTCCGGCCCCATTACTTCATGGCAGATAGAAGGGGAAAAGGTGGAAGTAGTGACAGATTTCCCCTTCTTGGCTCCGAAATCGCTGCAGATGGTGACTGCAGCCATGAAACCAGAAGAAGATTGCTTTTCGGCAGGAAAGCGATGACGAACCTAGAAACCTTTTCAGCGTGCTGAAAAGCAGACACATTACTCTGCCGACAAAGGCCCATATAGTGAAGGCTACGGTCTTCCCAGTGATCACGTAGGGTTGTGAGAGATGGACCATAAAGAAGGCAGAGTGCAAAAGAATTGATGCCTTCTAACTATGGTGCTGGAGAAGACTCCTGAGTGTCCCTTGGACAGCAGGGAGATCAAACCAGTCAGTCTTAAGGGAGATCAACCCTGAATACTCATTAGAAGGACTGATGCTGAAGCTGAAGCTCCAGTATTTTGGTCACCTGATTTGAACAGCTGACTCATTGGAAAAGTCCCTGATCCTAGGAAAGACTGAAGGCAGGAGGAAAGGGGGCATCAGAGGATGAGATGGCTGGATGGCATCACCAATGCAATGGACATGAACTTGGGCAAACTTTGGGAGATGGTGAGGGACAGGAGGCCTGGCATGCTGCTGTCCATGGGGTCACAAAGAGTTGGACACGACTGAGTGACTGAACAACAACAACAAATTCTCTGTAACCAAATTTCTCCTTTATATACATAAAACTTATATGTTTATCCTTTAAAAATACTAATTGCACTTGATTTTGCCTGTTCTTTTCTGAAATGTGCATGTAGCATGTCAAACTATATTCTCTTTAATACTTTTAGTCCAGTATTACCAAGTGAGACTTTTCTGTTTTTAATTGGAGTATCGCTGCTTTACCCTATTGGGTTGTGTTAGTTTCTGCTGTGCAGTAAAGTCAGTCAGCAGTCAGGCAGCGCTGGTCAGTGGGCTGGGCTGGCACCACCTGTTTGTGTATGGGCTCCAGGCTTAAAACAGTGTTTACATATTCAGTCCAGTTCAGTCGCTCTGTCATGATGGACTCTTTGCGACCCCATGGACTGCAGCATGCCAGAATTCCCTATCACCATCTCCCAGAGCTTACTCAAATTCATCTCCATTGAATGGGTGATGCCATCCAACCCTCTCATCCTCTGTCATCCTCTTCTCCTCCTGCCCTCAGTCTTTTCCAGCATCAGGGTCTTTTCATATGAGTCAGCTCTTCACATCAGGTAGCCAAAGTATTGGAGTTTCAGCTTCAACATCAGTCCTTCCAATGAACCCAGGACTGATCTCCTTGATAATGGACTGGTTGGATCTCCTTACAGTCCAAGGGACTCTCAAGAATCTTCTCTAACACCACAGTTCAAAAGCATCAATTCGTCAGCGCTCAGCTTTCTTTATACTCCAACTCTCACATCCATACATGACCACTGGAAAAACCATAGCCTTGACTAGACGGACCTTTGTTGGCAAAGTAATGTCTCTGCTTTTTAATATGCTGTCTAGGTTGGTCATAACTTTCCTTCCAAGGAGTAAACGTCTTTTAATTTCATGGCTGCAATCGCCATCTGAACTGATTTTGGAGCCCAGAAAAATAAAGTCAGCCACTGTTGCCACTGTTTCCCCATCTATTTGCCATGAAGTGATGGGACCAGATGCCATGATCTTAGTTTTCTGAATGTTGAGCTTTAAGCCAACTTTTTCACTCTCCTCTTTCACCTTCATCAAGAGGTTCTTTTGTTCTTTGCTTTCTGCCATAAGGGTGGTGTCATCTGCATATCTGAGGTTATTGATATTTCTCCTGGCAATCTTGATTCCAGCTTGTGCTTCCTCCAGCCCAGCGTTTCTCATGATGTACTCTGCATAGAAGTTAAAAAAGCAGGGTGATAGTATACAGCCTTGACATATTCCTTTTCCTATTTGGAACCAGTCTGTTGTGCCATGTCCTGTTCTAACTGTTGCTTCTTGACCTGCATAGAGGTTTCTCAAGAGGCAGGTCAGGTGGTCTGGTATGCCCATGTCTTTCAGAATTTTCCACAGTTTATTGTGATCTACACAGTCAAAGGCTTTGGCATAGTCAATAAAGCAGAAATAGATGTTTTTCTGGAACTCTCTTGCTTTTTCGATGATCCAGCAGATGTTGGCAGTTTGATCTCTGGTTCCTCTGCCTTTTCTAAAACCAGCTTGAACATCTGGAAGTTCATGGTTCACATATTGCTGAAGCCTGGCTTGGAGAATTTTGAGCATTACTTTACTAGCGTGTGAGATGAGTGTAATTGTGTAGTAGTTTGAGCATTCTTTGGCATTGCCTTTCTTTGGGATTGGAATGAAAACTAACCTTTTCCAGTCCTGTGGCCACTGCTGAGTTTTCCAAATTTGCTGGCATATTGAGTGCAGCACTTTCACAGCATCATCTTTCAGAATTTGAAATAGCTCAACTGGAATTCCATCACCTCCACTAGCTTTGTTCGTAGTGATGCTTTCTAAGGCCCACTTGACTTCACATTCCAGGATGTCTGGCTCTAGGTGAGTTATCACACCATTGTGATTATCTTGGTCGTGAAGATCTGTTTTGTACAGTTCTTCTGTGTATTCTTGCCACCTCTTCTTAATATCTTCTGCTTCTGTTAGGTCCATACCATTTCATCAGCGTCTGTTCAAATGAGTCAGTTCTTCACATCAGGTAGCCAAGGTATTGGAGCTTCAGCGTCAGCATCAGTCCTTCCAGTGAACACCCAGGACTTATCTCCTTTAGAATGGACTGGTTGGATCTCCTTGCAGTCCAAGGGACTCTCAAGAGTCTCCTCCAACACCACAGTTCAAAAGCATCAATTCTTCAGTGCTCAGCTTTCTTTATAGTCCAACTCTCACATTCGTACATGATCAATGGAAAAACCATAGCTTTGACTAGACAGACCTTTGTTGGACCATTTAATTTATGTACTAAATGATTGAAAAATAAAAGTTCATGGCATGTAAAAATCATATTGAATTGGAGCCTCAGTGTCCATGAGGAAAGTCTGATCGAGCACGTCCGTGACACACCCCGTGCCTGCTTACGCACGGTGGTAGCAGAGCCGAGCAGTCACCTGAAGTGTTCACTGCTTCTTTAAAGGGAGAGTTTGGCAGCCCCTTAAAATGAGAATCAGGGCAAAAGTCCTCAGTGTATTTTGATGTACTGTTTCCAGTTTCACTTTGAGCAGCTTAAATCATGACTTTAAAGGTTTCCTTTCTTTTTCTTCTTCTTTTGTTTTAATCATGTACTTGGTGTGTTTTGAACGTGGATCCGCAGCACACCATTCTGCTTGTCACCCCATAGAGGAAGGCACCCGAGTTCTGTCCTGGACGAGACAGTGGGCCCTGGAAGCAGTAAGACTTGTCAGTGTCGGAATTAAAACATTAGAGGCAAGCCTTGGAGAGGAGAGCCTGTGAAAATCCATGTTTGCTCACAGTGCCTGCGAGGACAGCGTGCTGTTCCAGCAAAGAGTGGTGGCCATCAGGCGGAATTTTGTGTTATAATCCAATAAAGCGTGTAGCTAAGTCCTCTGCACAGTATTAGCAAGATGTTTAATCCTGATTCTGCTTGGTAATGAGACTCAAAAAAGGAGTTGAGGACTGCTGCTCCTGTCTCAGTCAAATCAAGCCTCTCCTTCAGTGAGAGGGGAGCTGGCGGAGTGGGTAGGCAGGCTCTGCTTTCTTCTGGAAACACCCGGCTTCCTCTCCCCTTCCCCTCAGGCAGGCGGGGAGGGGGACTTTCTCTTCGATTATGAAATCTAGGCCTTGCTAACCACATGCCATTTAAGCCCTGCTCCAGTATTCTTGCCCGGAGGATCCCATGGACAGAGGAGCCTGGTAGGCCACAGTCCACGGTGTCGCAGAGTCAGAGATGACTGAACGACTGAACAACAGCTACCCCCACCTGGAACTGAAGCGCAGACCCTGTGCCCCTCGGGGAAGGGCGGGCCTCTAGGGTCACATGCCCTCCTTGCTTCTTTCTTAGACTCATCACTAGCTCTAATCGCGCATCCATTGATCTGAGTCCTTTTTATAAGGTACCCCTCTCTCCCTCCCCCAGATCTGGGCCTGAGTCTGGCAGCGACCACATGTGTCCTGCTCACCATCAATCTCAGCGCCTGCCGCAGGCACTCAAAATATGTTTATGAATGACTGAAGGAGTGAGTGAAGGAAAGCGCCCTGGGTCTGGAGGACACAGGGCTCACGGGTCCTTCCTGCCCTCTGTCTACGTCCCAGGGTGCCTGAGTTTCCCTGAGCTCGGCTGGTCTTCGCGTTCATGGAATGCCCTTCTCTGGAGGGCCAGGCTTGGGGCTGGCAGGACCGCAGGGTGCAGGGACCGCCCCCCCAATCAGTACCAGAGGGTCCAGTGGTGCCCACGCTGAGGTGGTCGGGGCATCTGGGCCTGGCCGGGAAGAGGACGCGGCGGAGGTGGCGGGGGCATGGCAGGACCCGGGGCTGGAGGCCGGGAAGGGGGCACCGGGGTCCAGGTGCCCGCACCATGTACCTCCTGTTCACACCCTGAGTCTCCCCTGCCCGTTGCCAGAGGATGCGTGGTCTTTCCTGAAACGCCCTCTTTAAGGAGGAGACACCGCGGGGCTGGGGAGTGGAGGGGTGAGGAGGTCGGACAGGAGGGCAGCCGGACCCAGCGCAGGCCCCGGGACGGGAACGTGGCTTGTGTACAGAGTTCTGTAATCTCCCAACACGTCCTCGGAGAAGGAGCGCTTCGTGAGCTCACAGGGGGCCGCGGGCTCCCGGTGGGCCGCGCCCGAAGCCCCTGGCCCGCACGTCCCCGTCCTCCGCTGCGTTGCCTCGCCCCTCACCCCCAACGCCCCCAGGCTCCAGGAGGAAACCTGGACCCTGCACGCAGCATCGCAGACTGCGAGCCCCCCGGCGACCAGTCCCCACCCTGCCCTTCTCTCCCCGGGGTCGTGCGCCGACTCCCCGGGCAGCTGGCCCCCGGCAGGCGTGGGCTGCGGGGTTTGGCCCAGGACACGCCTCGGTGAATTCAGTTTTGTGAGTTCTTGCAGCCCCGGGGCAGGTGTGCTTGGTGTGAACACACGTGCACGACACCGTTGTTGCACGGAGACGCCGGGACTAGCCGCTGGGGGACGGAGGGGGAGCGTGCTTGCACCCCGGGAAGTCGGTGAGTGGGGGGCTGGGGGCGTACCCTGAGCTCGCGGGGTCCCTGCCCTGTGCGCGCTCTGTGACGGCACGTTGCGTCTGCATCTGCGGAGCAGGCGGGGTCTCACCGCCTCAGAGGGGATGAGGTCGCACGTCAGCAGCCCAGAGCACGGGAGGCTCTCAGTGCGCGGTGGTCAGTACCGGGCCAGTGTGTTCCTTCGAAGGCTAGAAGTGTGCAGCCCTTGATGCGCTGAGACCTCTCCCTGTGTGGACATTTTCACAGCACTCAGACCTCAGAGCACCAGCGCTGCGTATATGGAGGTGGGGTTATTGCATTTCATAAAGGCGGGTTTAAAATTTTGAAGTGAAAAGCAGAAGGTTGGGTTTCCCACCACCTTGCTCAGGGGAGTTGCCTCTGTACTCAGAAAGCGGAAGACGCAGGAGCACGTGAGTTCTGTGGTCACCCCCGGGAAGGACGCCTGGGTTTGTACCGTGAACACCGTCTTGGCCGGTCAAATGAACCTTGCCGTCCTCCTTCCTCTGGCGTTCCAGAGAACTGTGGACTCTTTACCGTGCTCAAAATATACTGCTCTTCTTTATGGAGAAGTCTCTGGTTGCTGTCCTCTGTTAACTAACATCTATACTTAGCTACTGCAGACCTGAGAGAAACTAATGACAACCTTACAGTAATACTGTGATTGAATTACCGCCTGTTAATTAGGAGTTTCTAAATCACCTTGATCCCCTTGGAGAAAAGCCTTGATATAAGGAGATGGTAATAAAAGTGGCACTATTTTAATTCAAGTTGTATCTTTTGAAATTTAATTAATTTTGTAATAATAGTTTTAAATGAGCGTGTCGGAGCTCCAAACGGTCCTTGGTGACTTCAAAGAGTTGTGCAGCATCCAGGAGTTCCTGATACAGCCTCCGGAAGTAGCTTGCTCACCAAGTTCCCCTTTTCTCGTGCAGGGGTGGCTTAAGCCAGGTTTTAAACCTCCTCCGTTCTTTGGAGCTGCTCCCCCGCATCCAGAATGCAGCCTCTGAGCCCGCCAGCTTTAACACTTTGGGCACCGGGGAAATCCCACTGGGGCCCCACCCTCCTCTTCCCATTCCCAGGCATTCACTCAAGGCAGGAGCGAGTGGTCAGGCCTGGATCCCAGCCCCCCAGCCCCCCCGCTGCCCACCCGGCCCAGTGGAGAGCTCCTTTCCTGGCTGCTGAGCCCTCACAGACTCATATACCTTCCTGCTCTAGTGACCGCAGGGAATATATGAGCCGACGGTGGGCTCAGACTTCATGCTGCTGTGTGTGGAATCTACAGAGATGGTACAGAGGAGCCGACTTGCAGGGCAGGAATAGAGACGCAGGCATAGAGAACAGACTTGTGGGCCCAGTGGGGGAAGGAGAGGGTGGGATGGATTGATAGAGCAGCGCTGACATGTATACGACCACGTGTGAGACAGAGCTGGTGGGAAGCTTCTTGTGGCACAGGGAGCTCAGCTCGGTGCCCTGTGACGACCTGGGGCTGGGATAACAACGGCGGAGGAAGGCTCAAGAGGGAGGGCGTGTGTGTCTACCTGTGGCTCATTGACCACGCTGCACAGCAGAAACCAGCACCACATTATGAAATGACGGCACTCCAGAAAATTCCATGCTGAGATGGTGCGAGGGTGTCACTAAGCGCATTGCTACCATAGTTGGGAAAGTCAGAGAAACTTTTTACAGTGTCGAGGGGCTGCTATGACCAAGAGCCCCTGGGGGACGATGCGGGTGTGTGTGCACCCCTGAGGTCACCATATTGTGAAATGACTCATCACGTGCTGTAAAGGAGCCTGTTTAGCGTGAGAATGTGGAATACGGCTTCCCACAGAAATCATGTGCAAAAATGACATGGAACGCCCTGAGCTCTTCCCTATGGAGACTTCTGATCACATGAGGTTGGTCATAAAATGGAGAAATAAGACGTTTGTTACCATCTGAGTGCGTGTGAATGTGCGGTATACATGCTCTCTACACAGAAAAGCCCAGGATGGCGTGTTATTCGTGAACTGGTAGTAATTATATACTTTTTCTGGATAGTTTTGTAGTTGCATCAGGGTTCCTTTTTAGGGTTTAGGTTCTGTATTATTGCTCAATTTTCACCAATTTTTGTTTTCTCCAAATAATATCATGCAGAAAGCAGTGCAAGATCAAAATTCTTTTCAACTTGTTGACATTCTGTGTACTTCTGAAAGTAAAACTGTGCAGAAAATTGAAAACTTTGCTGATAATTGACGGTGGGATGAACATCTCAGATCTGTGCGTTGACTCTGTCACTAATCTCTCGATGCAGTGGAACTCCCGGCTTCCCAGAGCCCCTTTCTGTCTTCCCTGCTCTGTTCTGTCGTTCCCAGCTTCAGCCCCGAGCTCACCAAAGCCTGTTTAGGAACTTGGAGGCTTCTAGTGATGCCAAGTCTCAACTAATCTGAAATATGAGTGAATTCCTTCCGCATCAAAGTTTGGTTCTGGTGTTACTGTTTATTCACTTGTCTGCATAAAACTTTCTTATCTGATTTGATGGATGGTTTTTGATAAGTCACGCTGTTGCATTCACTGTTTTAGTTCCTCTGAACTCTGACTCTGTGATTTTATCTTTTTGCTTTTATTCCTCTATATGCACCGCCCCCCACCTCCTTTATTTCCTCTTTATGGTGTTTTCTCTCCTCTTTGCCCCTTTCTCCTCTCCTCCAGCCTACAAATGTGTATTACTAAGGACTTCTAGTGGCTAATGCTGGAAGTACCTCTCAGAAATACCCACAATGTAAACATGTGGTCCATCCCAGTGCACCGGGAGACAAAGCGACTGGAGAAAGAACGAACCTAGGGCAATAAACTGGTTGTTTTGACTACATCATGCTGTTTATTTCCATGTTTTATACTAAATCCAAATGGTTATCTTGGTGAGTATAGGCAAAACCTTTATTTTCTGTGAAGTTGAAAAGTCGTGTCCAACTTTGCAACCCCATGGACTGTAGCCTGCCAGGCTCCTCTGTCCTTGGGATTCTCCAGGCAAGAATACTGGAGTGGGTTGCCATGCCCTCCTCCAGGGGATCTTCCCGACCTAGGGATGAAACCCAGGTCTCCTGCATTGCAGGCAGATTCTTTACCAAAAGCTCGAAACCTCTATTACTCTGTGTATAATAAGCCTAACATCTCTTTGCTTTTATGTGACCTGGTAACTCACTTCAGGAACTGCAGTTTAATTAAAACTTGACGTTTAATCTGTGAGATGAAGCCATAGGTGTGTGGATATAGTAGTATATTGGCTTTGGCGTGAGGAGGGGTAGATGGAGTCATTGATGGTATAGGGGAGGCTTTTCATTGTGTGGAAATTCAGCTAGATGTCTCGGATGGGTCGGGATGCTATTTACGGGGTTTGGTCTGAAATGTAGTACCTGAGAGATCCAGGCTGTAGCTCAGGCCAGAGTTTCGTGAGAGGCACAGCCCCACCCCAAGGTGTGTGTGGCCCTAGCTCTGCAGTGAACTTCATGACAGATCAGAACATACTGAAAAGCCAGAGAATCCTTGGCTTCCTGAATATGGGCCCTGGGTCACTCCTGACTCATAATTTGCTCCATATTTGTTACAGCACTTGGCACCTCTTCTCTGGCAAGAAACGATTGTTAAGAGAGTTGAGTGCAGCGTGGAGGCAGGCTTCTGTGGTGCCAAGAGCACCCTTCAGCTGAACGTGATAGATACTGAGAGTTAAACTCTGCTTCACAAGAAAACTGCATGATTTTTGAAATGCTCTTATACTCAGTTATAACCCCTGTTTTGAAAGTGTAAATTTATTTGAATATGACAGTGGTACATTAGGGAACAATTTTAACCTAACACCATTTTAACGAATTTGTTTTTACTTGTGCACCGTTTTGACCACGAGAAAACACTAGTGGGTACTCACACCGCAGCTCAGTGAGCGGAGCGTGCACATGCGCCTCAGACGGCCACCGGCTGCATCGGGTCACCGCGCGTCCTGAGCCGCGCCCCCACAGTGCAGTTCATTCAGTCACTCAGTCGTGTCTGACTCTTCATGACCCCATGAACTGCAGCACGCCAGGCCTCCCTGTCCATCACCAACTCCCAGAGTCCAACCAAACGCATGTCCATTGCGTCAGTGATGCCATCCAGCCATCTCATCCTCTGTCATCCCCGTCTCTTCCTGCCCTCAATCTTTCCCAGCATTAGGGTCTTTTCCAATGAGTCAGCTCTTTGCATCAGGTGGCCAAAGTATTGGAGTTTCAGCTTCAGCATCAGTGCTTCCAATGAACACCCAGGACTGATTTCCTTTAGGATGGGCTGATTGGATCTGTCCAAGGGACTCTCAAGAGTCTTCTCCAACACCACAGTTCAAAAGCATCAATTGTTCGGCACTCAGCTTTCTTCACAGTCCAACTCTCACATCCATACATGACCACTGGAAAACCCATAGCCTTGACTAGACGGACCTTTGTTGGCAAAATCATGTGTCTGCTTTTTGATACGCTGTCTAAGTTGGTCACAGCTTTTCTTCCCCTACATCTCAGTTCAAACCTCTCATCAGACCTCAGGCCCCTCCTCGCGCCTCTCACAGAAGTTCACAAGCTGCAGCCCTTGCCCCCTACTCCCACAAGAAGCTCCGGGTCTTTCCCAAGGTCGGGTCCCACTTGCCACGCTTAAGGCCGTGTGTTTGGTTCCTTAACTACTTGGCATACACAGCACAGAGCAGCACTTGTGTTCTGCTCTTGCCCCTTCTAACGTGTCACTGCAGAATGGCGGAGTGTTGTGCCCCAAACCCGTGTTTGCCCCACGGCGTGCTTCTCCAGGTGCATGGTTCTCAGGAGCACGTCTGTCACACTGCAGGACAGCTGTTGGTGCCACGCAGGACTGTCCAGAGCTGCCCCGCAGCCGCGTCCGGAGCTCCGGACACTGCGGACGTCCCAGAAGCCCCCTTCCCAGCCGGGACACATTCAGCCACCTTGTTCTGTCCCCGCCTGGGCGCCGCCGCCCGCGTCTCTTCCATTGGTTCCCTCTGCTTATTAATCAGAGCGGTTCTAGAGCGTTGCCCTGATGTCTTCATTTATCTTTAAAATCCCCCTCAGAGATGAGTTCATTTCAGCTGCTACCTCCGTGCAGAACAATCCCAATTTTCCAACCCCCGAACCAAGCTTTCCCAGTTTCCCGCTGCTGCAGAACCTTAAAAGACCCCCCCCCCCCCCCCCTCCCCCCTGCCCCGCTCCCCCACCCCCCCCACCACCCCCTCACTACCCCCACCCCCCCCACCCCCCCAGTGCCCCACCAACTCCTCCAGCCAGCTGGGGCGGAACTCCACTTCCTGAGCCTGAGCTTCAGGAACGTGGGACGCCACCACCAGAAGGGCGAGTTGTAGCCCTGGAAGCGCTTGACAGCTGCTGGGTGCGGCCGGGTGACCCGCCCGGCAGGGTCGTCCTCTGGGTCTCTGCTCTTCCTTCTGGGCCCTGGGCGCGTCCGTCGCTGGCGCCGCCCTGTCCCTTCACAGCTCTCTTCAGCCCGCCTCTCTTTCCCGCCCCGTTCACACCCCACCCCATCCCTTCCATGCCCTTTGTTCACAGCCTGAAGTTCTGCCTGAATCACAGCATATCTCAGCTTAGAAGCATGATCCCCTGTCTCTCCAGCCTGGCCCCTTTCTCGGCACGCCCCACGCATCCCTCCAAGGCGAGTGGAGTGTCTGCTGAACCTGGTGACGCTGCCCGTGGGTCTCTGACCTGCCCACTCCCATCCAGCCCACGGGCCCGTGTGCAGCAGAATCCAGCTGTGCTCCTCTGTGCGTCTTGGCTGACAATCCAGTAACGCCTTCCATCTGCCAGAGTTCTTTCCCTTTCCTTTAAATTTTATTTTTTAATTGAGGTATAGTTGACTTTTTTTTTTGCCTCTTCATACCATCCGTGGGCAAGAATAGTGGCGGGGGTTGACATTTCCTTCTGCGGTGGACCACGTTTTGTCAGAACTCTTCAGTATGACCCGTCCGTCTTGGGTGGCCCTGCGTGGCAGGGCTCGTAGATTCATTGAGTTACTCAAGCCCCTTTGACTCAATGGATCATGACTCAATGGACATGAATATGAGCAAAGTCCAGGAGACGGGGTAGGACAGAGGAGCCTGGCCTGCCGCAATCCACGGGGTTGCAAAGAGCAGGACACACCTTAGCAACTGGACAATAGCAACAACATAGTTGGTTTACAATGTTGGGTTAGTCTGAGGTGCACAGCAAAGTGGTCCGGTTATGCATAGATACAGTTACATATATCCAGTTATACATTTATACATACTCTGTTTTAGATTATTTTCCATTATAGCTTATTATAAGATGTTGAGTATAACTCCCTGTGCTACACAGTAGGTCCTTGATGGTTATTTATTTTATATGTAATAGTGTGTATGTGTTAACCTCAAATTCCTAGTTTATCTCCTCCACCTCTCCCCTTTGGTAACTGTAAGCTTGTTTTCCATGTCTGTGGGTCTATTTCTATTTTGTACAGAAGTTCATCTGTATTGTGTTTTTTGAGTCCGCCTATCAGTGATCTCATTTCATATTTGTCTTTGTCTGGGAGAGTTCTTTCTCGTTTTTCTGATAGAGGATTTTTTCTGATGGTTTTCTGTAGTGTGCGTAGTGAAAACGTGGATGTCAAGTTTCGCGGGGAAACTAGGGCAAGTCCCTGTGGAAGTGGTTTGCTGTTTGGAAAGTGTTTTCGCAGTGAGCTCGCTGGATGGGGCAATGAGCCGGGCCCTGGGTGGTGCCCCCGCGTGTGAGGTGAGCCAGCTGCTGGGCAGAGAACCCACAGCCTCGTGAATTTTGTGCCCTGGCAGAGATGTGTGATTTTCATATTCTGTTCAAATATTAAAAAGCCACGTTGTAATTTCCAACAAGAACTTCATAAATGATTTCTCTTCCATTAGTTCAACCGTGTGACATTTTGCTGTGCTTGGAAGCTTTCATGAAAGAACACGTTACCCCTGCATTTCAGTTTAGAAGTCCTGGGTCCCAGAGTTCCCACATTTGATTTGAAAATTCTTCACCTGCGCAGTAATATTTATTGTAAAGTGATAAAGACAAAAGTAGTGTTGTTAACTCAGAGAGGACATTACTTTCAAGAACACATACACACACAAAAAACCCGCAGAAGCGGAAAGATTCCTGAGGAACTTTCTCTCTCAGCGGTGGGTTGACTTGTCGGACCGTGGAGCACAAGGGTGGCGGTCCTCTCGTGACGCTGAGTGTAGAGACTGCCGCAGGATAACCCAGGATGGGTGGGAACCGCTGCTGTGGACTGAACTGGCTTGTCTTCTGCAGACCTTGGCCCTCGGTTCGGGCGTGCTGTGTGGTTAGCTGTCCCTGCGGCCCTAAGAGGGGTCCGCTTGGTTCACGAGCTGCTCCTGCCGCCGGGGCACCTGCCACGAGCTTGGTCCTGAGCTGCTCCTGCCGCCGGGGCACCTTTGTCCTCCGAGGACAGCCATGGGGGTGTGGGGTGTGGGGCAGCGGTGGGCTGCATATCGCTCGCACCAGCTCACTGATGCTTGCAAATGACGGCCAGCTGTTAACGCTGGAGTTGGGGAGACACGTACCTGCTGTGTGTCACACGGTCACAGCGTCTGTGTCAAAGAACCCCGCTTGATGCTGTGTGGCCATTCTCTTTCACAGCAGCCTTAGCCCTCCTCTGACTCTGCATCCTCACTGGAAACAGCTGCAGCGGCTGTGGGTGAGGACGGGGTGGGTGCAGGAGGGCTCGGGAGGAAGCGTGTGAGATCTGAAACTGTCGGCCGGCTCGAGGGGAGGGGAGTCTAGGGCTCAGAAGATGGCAGCGCTGTGGCCGTGGGGCTGCTCTCACCCACGGACTCAACGTTGCTAGCGAAGTTCTTTTGTAATCATCAAAATCTGGGTCCCTGGGGTGAAAGGAGATTTGGGGTCTTGTCCAAAATCTGACATAAAGTCCTTACAAAAAGACATAGATTTGCTTATTCTGAAAACAGAATGTTCTTACTTAGATGCAAATTGTAAACAGAAAATAAGTGGTCTACAGGAATATAGTAAGATAAAATAATTAGTAATAGTTCTTCTCATAACCATATCTATAGACAGAGACGTTTGCCTGATATGAACATGAGGAGTTAACTTTCAAAACAAGGCATTTTTATGAAAGGCATTCCTGATTTCTTTTCAATTTAATAAAATGTGAATTTTAATTTGTACTTTGCGTTTAGTTGAAACTGCCTACTTTTTATCTGCCTGAGTCCTGTCCTGAAACCTTATCTTGAACTTGACTTATGAACTGGGTTTCTGGGCTATGTTAAATCAATAGATTTTCCTAACACATTAGTTCCATAAATTTAGGAGGTACTCGTAACCGGACACTGATATAGAATCCACTGTGTTCAGTCACTCGGTTGTGTCCGACTCGGTGACCCCACAGACTAGCCCTGCCAGGCTCCTCTGTCTACGGAACTCTCCAGGCGAGAATACTGGAGTGGGTTGCCCTTTCCTACTCCGGGGGATCTTCCCAATCCAGGAATCGAACTCAACATCTCTTGAGTCTCCTGCACTGGCAAGGGCAATTCTTTCCCACTAGCGCCACCTGGGAAGCCCTTAACAACAGCGGTGTAGAAGCATCTTGTGCCTTGTAAACAATGTGAGGCTCCGCGTGGTAAGTCACTCGGGCTGGCAGCTGGGTGTGTGATGTCGGCGCTGAGACTTAACACCTATGCATTTAAGGAGTGTTGATGAATGTATTTACATTAATGCAAATCGTGGTTATAAAACCAGTCACTCTACCGGGCCTTGCATTATGGTGACATATTAATGTAATATATGCAGAGAAAATTAGATAACTGAAAGCAGTTTTTCCCTTCAACTCATCCCTTGATGTCACGCCCCATCTATCTGCTTTTGTCTAGCCTGAGATGCGTATTCTATTGGTTTTATATTAAACGTAAATGACTTCTGTTTTTTAATAATGAATTGATAAGTGGAGCCCAGGAAATTGTTTACCGTTGTCCTTAAGAAAATAGCTTCGCAAAGTGCTTTGTAGAAACGTTATTTAAACCACACTCGTGTGCCCACGTCAGGAGGGAGATGCTGTCCGTCCAGTGTGTAGCCTGTCGGGAGGCCGAGCGTCCCCTGCCTCTGGCCCCTGTCCTGGTTGGGGTGCGCTCTCCTCTCGGGCAGCTCTGCTTGTGGTCAGGACCCGGCGTGGTACCATGGGCACCGCGGAGGCCCCGAGTCACGCGCGATACCTGTGCCCAGGTGCTTAGTTACAGCCTTTCCCGCACACCAGGCGGCCTTGGAAAAGAGGCTTCGCTCTGGAGTCCTCCGAGTTCACATCCGTGGAACCTGTGCCACTGCCCGCCTCCCGTGGGCCTGGGAGATGGAGAGCGCCGGCAGGTCCCCGGGGCCAGGGAGGCGTCAACACGCTCACTCTGACTCACTCAGCTGGCACTCGGACCATCAGTAATCACAGTGTTGCAGCGTGGCCAGGTGGACCTGGCCCGAGGCTGGTCCTGCCCCGTGCTCTCGATGCCCCACGCGTCCCCGCCGTGCCTTCAGCGCCTCTGGGCAGAGTTGTCGGCTGAGTGGGAGCCATACCTCGGCCCGCCAGGCGGGTGGGTGGGAAGGCCGGCCGGCCCAGCCCTCCCGGCCCCACGCCCTCCCGGGAGCCCGAGGCCCCGAGCGCTCCCTGGACGCCGCCTGGACGGATCCTGCCCCGAGGAGAAGGGACGCAGACACCGAGAGCGTTCATGGACTCACGCCGTGGTCGGGACTACAAGCTTCATTATAAGTACGCACTCTGCAGCTGCAAAACGGGCCAAGCCGGCAGCTCCTCCTCCCCAGGGGGATTCTGAGTTCACTCCGTGACGGGGGTGGGGCAAGGGAGTTGCCCCCGCTGAGGCCGGGGGGTTTCTTCCTTCCAGTGTGTGGGCTCTGCTGACCGGTGACCCCGTCTCCTGGGCCGGTCCCCGCGGAACCTCCACTGCTCTGCGCCGCACGCGGTGATGGGGCTTCCCTATCTCTTCCTGGTGCCTGCCTCCCTCCGCCGGGGTGTTGGCCGCCCCCGTGGTGTAGATGCTGCGTGCAGCTCAGGGGCCGCTCTGTCCCGGTACTGGGAGGAGGATTTGGTGCTGAGCCGGCCCACGCCCTGCTCGGGCTCAGGGGTCTCGGTGTTGGCTTGGGAGCACGTGGGTGGCGGCCGCGGGACCCCAGCTCTGTGAATACCCTCTGCTCGGGGCTCCGGGCCTCCTATACTTCACGCGCGCTCAGCACCCTCAGGGTCCCGCACACGGAGCTTGAGGGCCCCATTGTCCCCAGGGCAGAGGACGGGTCCTCCCGCGTCACAGAGCTCGGGGCAGGGCGGTGTCCGTCTCCAGCTCCTCGAGGTGGAACGTGCGCTTCTGAAGCCCTGTTGTCTTTTGCGTTTAAAAGGTGCAGCACGTTTGGCGATACCTGAAACTGGAAGATGCTTCTAAGAATAAAAATGTGCGCTGTTGTTGCTCTGAGCCTTGTCACAGCAGGCTTTTCAAACAAAGCTAGTATTAGTGAGCGCAGGACAGGAAGGCCTGCTCATTCTGCTAACATGGGGCCCCCGGAGGTGCCTGGCCCCCAGGTGGGAGGGGAGCCCCCTGGGACATTGCTCTCTGCAGGCTCCAGCCACAAGCCTCCCCTCCTCTGATCCCTGCATTATTGTGAACCCTCATCATGCCTTTCATTAAACTCAGCCTGCAGGTGGGAAATAAACTATGGCTCGCCACATTTATGGTCTTGCGCTCGGTGACGAAGCCGAGGAACCCACGTGAAGCTGTGCCTGTCCTGCACCCCCGCTCCCCCCGGCGCGGACCTCTGGTGACCACCTTCCCCCACAGGCTGTCTGGAGGCGCGAGTCTTCCCTCGTGGCTGTTACCGCTGCTGCACTGCCCCTTTGTCTCACGGCCAGGCGCCTTTCATTGCTTCCCCCCTCCCCACCCCCGACCCCCCGACCCCCCCCCCCCCCAGGCCCCCCCCCCTTGCCCCCCGCTCAGTTTGAATGAGGGAGGCACGATTGGCCAGTTCCCTGACACTGAGCTGGGACGGCCAGCATCCTTGCTGGAAGACGTCCTGGCTTCTTGGTGTCTCTTATTTGGCTCGACATCAAAGCTGAGAAAGGTTACTGATGACGGTCTGAACCTTTTCAGTATGCAAATTGTGGAATGGTACAAATGACTTTCCATCGGTATCATCGAGTTCTGAACTATTCGTTTTTGTCACTGCCTGTTCAGTATGTCACGCTGTAAAGTAGAATTATTTTAATTTACAGGAATGACTCAGATCTTGAAGAGCGAGTGTGGAAAGACTGCATTCCCAAGCGGGAGGTCTGCCACGGGGCTGTAGACTTCCTGCAGACAGCGGCTGAGTCCTTTTCGGTTACCGGCCCCAGTGCGCGTTCAAGGGCTGCCCGTAGGGAACCTCACAGATAACGAATGAAGGCCTGAGCGAGCACCTGCTTTGACCTTCAAACTTCACAGTGTTTACTGGCATTTTCTTAGAACAGTGGAAGTTGATAAATGCTGTGTGACTCACTTTAAGAATCTGGTGTACTTGTTAAGAGGCGTGTTGATTATGCTTTAGTTTAAATAAGTACAACTAATAAAATATGGTGCTCTTCAAGTTATATAAATAATCCAACCTACATACATTTAGTTTCTATAAAATAAGTACTGTGGCAGCCAGCGATAAGTACTGTAAAGAAAAACTAGGCAGAATTTAAGGAATGGGAAGTGATGGAGTGGTGTTTGTTATATAAAGTAAAATGGTCATGAAGCAGAGATGAGTAATATTATCACATGAAATATTTGGACATTTAAATACAAAAAGCTAATAATCAACAGGGACGTACTATGTAGCACAGAGAAGCCTACTCAGTATTCTGTAATAACCTGTATAGGGAAAGAATCAGAAAAAGAATGGATATATGTATAACTGAATCACTTAGCTGTACATCTAAAACTAATACAACACTGTAGATCAAATGAAAATTGATGAAATGTAGATGAAATGAAAATTAAATTTAAAAATATGAATACAAAAAGCGAGAGTCTACCCTTATGGCGAGGATTATAATTGTACCTATTTGAATCATGAGAACTGAATCTGGCCTTCCCATTTTTATAGCAATTTCAGAGCCAAAAAGTTGACTTCAGACAGATCTTTCCCCAGCACTTTGGTGAATAAAATAATGGGTCAGCTGCACCCTGTTCCTTTTTCTTAATTCAGGCATAGCTCCTAAAACAAGCACGTGCAGTGTGGAACAGGGCCTCAACGCTGGAATTCTAAAATCACTCATGGGCACGCTGCAAACACTGGTTTGGGTGATAGCATTCCTGATGCATCACATAAATGTTGTTTTTGATCCTCATCGGAAGTTTTAAACTGCTTCTCAAACGGAGGCATCTTGGGTGAATCGAGTGAGGCATTTGGGTGCTGCAGCTTTCTATAAGGTGATGAGGTTTTAACATGAAGGATGGATCGGATGTGCACCCATGTCCATTTCTTTTCATACTGAAAGGGACTCAGTTCGGTGCTGGCTCGAGGGTCACATCCAGTGTGAGCACCTTGGGGCACATTCCTCACAGTCTGGTCTGAGCGCTTGTGTAGGGAGATGTGACTTGATCAGTTTCCCTGTGAGCCTGAGCGGGATGTCAGGTGGGGGCCATGTGGCCGCGTTCGCTAGGCCACGCCGGGGGAGGGCCTGGCCCGAGCAGGGACCCTCCTGCATCCAGCTGTCCATGTGACCGCCTGTCCGGGTGTTTCTCTTGCAGATGATCCAGTCCCTCAAGGCGCTGATCGAGAATGCAGACGCTGTGTATGAAAAGATTGTACACTGTCAGAAGGCAGGTGAGTGAGAATCTCTTTCTTTCCTTTAATGTTAGTTGCATCGTCTATTTTGCCCCTAAGTTATTTCATCTTTTTGATACTGTATTTTTTTTTAAAAATTAGATATAAAAAGTGTTTCTTCGTGGCTAAAGAAAATACTAATTCTTGGGTTCTCAAGGAATTTCTTGGTTCCTTGGTTCTGCATAACAGACTTACATGGGATGTCGGGAGGGGTATGCGGGGAGCTTTTAAAGCATATTGATGTGGTCTGGGGCATGCCTTGAGTCCGTGGCTGTTAAAGGTTCCCAAGCATTTCTAACCTGCCATTCAGATTGAGACCCCGAGTGCTCATCTGTTCCTCCTGAGCGGCCACCCCCACCAGCCATGACTTCATAGCTGACGCAGGGCAGGTGAGACCGGGCACAGAAGGAGTGAGTTCTTAGCAAGGAGAACGGATCCCAATTACTGCCTCTTGAAACTGTTAATGCACCGGCATTTCCACATGCTGATGCATTCCTTCATTTCACAACCAAATGTTACGCTGGATTATAAAATTCTGCTTATGTAAATTTTAGCTATGATAAAACCAAAAGGTCAAGTGTTCTGCATTATGATACGAATAGGCAAAATGGACTTCTTTTGATTTTCAAATTTTGAGTGTCAATATGGGGAATATTCATAATTCATAAATAAGGAAACTGTCCTTAATTTCTTGGGGGTTTTGGTTGCTGATATCTTTCAAATCAAGAGACAATAACTATTACCTGGCCTTAAAAAAGTCATCTCTCATCTCAGAAATGAACTCGTTTAAAATGGATTTAAGGCAAAGATACGTGGGACAATTTCTCTTTTGATGTTTATTGAAGAATATGCACATTGGACAAAAGTCCTCATCTTGTTAGCAAAATATTATTATATTAGCAAAGTAATCTTTTTACGCCTAGTCCTTTGTGAAACACAACCACAACTAAAGCAAGTTACAACAATTACCATATAATAATTACCATTTTTATCATGCTACTGCTCTCCATAAAAATCATCAAATCTAAAGTTCTGACCAAACTTCTTCTAAGTTCCTATGCACGGTCATTGATGACTGGCCCATTTACTTTGCCAGTCTTATACGTAAAAATTATTAATTCAATCATCTGTTCATCTAATAAATATATTTTGAACTTGTACTGTGCATAAGGTGCTTGTAAGACCTATTACATACCAAAATACTAAAAAACAAGCAAGATTTTTGTTTTCTAGAACCTTCAAGTCAAACAGGAAGTATGAAAGTAAGCACTCAGTCAAACAGATACAGTCCTTGGCATGTGTGACTCAGGGCCCTGGACTTGGCTGGGGCGGCCATGGGGGACCCTGGTGTTTAAGTGGAAAGGGAGACGTTGAACGTTCAGTGATGATCATGGTGGCTGGGTGTGGGGGACCACGGCAGGCAGGCCCTGTAGGAAGGGGCAGGTACGGGGTCGTTGGTCCAGCCGGGCTCTGTCTGCTCCCCACCCGTGTTTCCACGCAGACTCCACGAGGCAGGGCTCTGCCCCCTCCCATCAGCCTGTCCTCGTCTTCCTGTGGCCTCAGCTTTCCTGATTCCAGGGCTTGGGTCATGGACCCGTTTCGTTCAGCCCCTCAGACGTGTCTGGTTCAGCTGACGAGCCTCTTCCGTCACTGGGTCTTCTGCTAAGGTGTCCTGTCTTCTGAACCGGGCGGTGACCTGTGCACCAGGCTTGCAGGCGGGTGACTCTCTGTTTCACCCATGACCTCTGTTCTAACATCTGTGCGCTGGAGTCGCTCAGATAGAAACTGGCTAAATGTGACTTGGCTTTTATGAAGTATTCGATTCTATTTAATGCATGTACTGCTATGAGAATTGTGGACTGTTAGCATCTGAAACTGGAGAAGGAAATGGCAACCCACTCCAGTGTTCTTGCCTGGAGAATCCCAGGGATGGCGGAGCCTGGCGGGCTGCTGTCTGTGGGGTCGCACAGAGTCGGACAAGACTGAAGCAACTTAGCAGTAGCAGCAGCAGCATCTGAAACTACATTTACTGGGGAAAAAGGAGCTGGTTATTCATTTAACAATTTGAGTTATTGGCAGTTCTTTGCAACTTCATTGGCTTATGACATTTGATGATGTTTGGCATTGTGCAGCCTTATATTGTTTTTCTGTTTGATTTCAGTAAGGGATATATTTGCTTGATTTAAAAAGCTATGGAGTCTTGCCTGTTAAGGGTTTTGCTTTAGGTGGGGGTGCGGATTACCACTGTAATGGTCTGAGCTGCTCTGGGTTGAAAGCCCTTCAGAGTCACGTCCGATCATCATTCGGTTTCACAGTTACTGCCGGCCACCTACACGGGCCTTCTGTTATCCCAAGTGCTTATTTTAGAGCCTCAGAACCTTTGCTTCTCGTGTTTACAGTTATCGTAAGGCAGATCATTCTTAGTCATCTAAAAAGTTGCTAGTCTGTATTGGGCTCAAAAACATTTGCATAAGATTTTACTTTTGGTAAGTAATTATTCTTCTGCTTGCAGAGCTTTAATCTTGCAATGAGAAAGTGAAGGTACAGGTCTCCAAAGTGCTAGAAGAGAGGATTGTTCTAGAAGTATTCCAGACTTTTAAACACAAATTAAACCTTCGTGTAAATAATTAAGTGAGAATAAAGACTTGCATACCCACCTCTCGTCCCATGTTAAAAACTGCACCCAGTTTGGACAGGGTCAGACTCCCCGCTGTGTAACTGCTGTTTGAGTAGAAACGTGTCTACTGATGCTGTCATTGGGAAGAGGGACTGAGGCTGGGGAGGAACCCTGGGAAGGGAAGACCCGCAGCCAGCGTTGGGACAGGGACCTGCATGCCAAGCAGTGACCGGGAGGAAGCAAGGGAGGGTGGTGGGGACAGCCAGGCGGCGACCATTGGGGCTCCTGAAGAGCCCGCTCTTTAAGGAAGAGAGTATGGCAGCGTGGACGTTTAGAGTATTAAAGGGAAAGTGAGGTTGTTCAGTCGTGTCCTACTCTTTGAGACCCCATGGACTGTAGCCTACCAGGCTCCTCCGTCCATGGGATTCTCCAGGCAAGAGTACTGGAGTGGGTTGCCATTTTCTTCTCCAGAGGATCTTCCCTACCCAGCGATCGAACCTGGGTCTCCCGCATTGCAAGCAGATGCTTTTACCGTCTGAGCCACGAGGATTAAAGGGAAATCTTAATAAGGAAACTACGTTCCTAGGAATGTGGAAGATCCAGTGAAGAGGCAAAGAGTGAGTGTGAAAGTCGCTCAGTTGTGTCCGATTCTTTGTGACTCCATCGACTGTATAGTCCCTGGAATTCTCCAGGCCAGCGTACTGGAGTGGGCAGCCTTTCCCTTCTCCAGGGGATCTTCCCAACCCAAGGATTGAACCCAGGTCTCCCGCATTGCAGGTGGATTCTTCACCAGCGGAGCCACCAGGGAAGCCCAAGAATCCTGGAGTGGGCAGCCTTTCCCTTCTCCAGGGCAGGCAAAGATGGCGATGCTAAGAGATGCACCTGGGATGAAGGATGCAGGAAGTGAGGAGGGCAGGCATCACATGTAGCCGTGAAACGCTTGACCCTAGAAAGCGGGGAGCAGCGCCCTTCTGAGATAATGCAGAGCTGCACTGAGTAGATGCCTTGTGGAGGGGAGGGGTGTCTTCCCCTGAAAAGAGGGGACACCAGCTCTGGGGAGGGCCAGAAGGAGGGGCCAGGGCGGGCAGGGTGTGGAGCGTTTGCTCAGAGCCAGAGGCGCCAGCGGCAGAGGCTGACTGCACGTTTGGATCACAGGGAGGGGTGTGGGCTGAGTGAGTCCTGGCTGCCACGGATCGCAGGAAGGGTCTGGTCTAGCAAGGGCTGTTCTCCCAAGAAGCAGCCAAGTTGCAGGTGTGGGTTAGGAACAGGCCTCCATCAGGGACAGCACTGTCAGAGTTCCCTCAAGGTCTTTCTAAAAGTCTGTAAAAGCTGACGAAGCCAGACTCTTCCGGGGGAAACATCTTTTTCTCCTTCTAATATCTAGCTCTTTCTCTCCTTCAATGGCTCCAAACCTGGCAGCCTGTGTTTGAATTTTAATTTTCTGTTTAGTCAGCTGAATTGATCTGTTTCATTAAAAAAATAGGAAGATGATCTAGAAGGAAGCCCAACCTGCTCTGCTTCAGTGCACTGGATGTTTTTATCAGGAGAATTTAAATGGAAAATCATTTGTTCTCTGGAAAGAAAACAGAAATCAATGACTAACTTCCTCTCCAAGATGGTGAATTAACACATCCATTTAATCTCTGCTCCATTCTGAGCCTCATTAAAATGACAGCAGGGTTTTGTTTTGTTTTGAACAAGGACAAAGAAAACGGGGGCAACAAAATTTTGGAAACTGAAAACCAGAGAATTGGCTCAGCTGACTCGAGAAAGCTGAGCCTGAAGCTGGCGGTGGCAGGGGGAGCCAGCCTGCAGTGTGACTTGCGTGCCTTTGGGAGTTGGGGACTAGGCGGGGATAAGAGAGGACAGCTGTTGGAGAGCTGGATTCAGAAGCGATTGGATCCCAGTTGGCGGGGACGCCCTGTGTCGTGTGCGTCCTGACGGTAGGGGAGGCTAAACGCAGCCCAGTCCTCCTCCTTCCTCTGGGCAGGAGACCACACTTGCTTCCCCCAGGCATTAATAGGCAATGCCTGGGAGAAAAGTCTCAACAGGTGAGCCCGCTGCGACTCAGCCGCATGAACTGCAGCCCATCGGCGCGCTTCCGGGGGAGCTCGTGCCTGACTTGGATGGTGCAGAGTGAGCTCTCTGAAGGTGAGGCGCGGAGTCCCTTAAGGCCTCTGAGGCCCTCAGCACCCTCCTCTCCTTGAGGAGCCACCAGATGCTCCCCAGGCACTTCAATTAACCGGCAGTCAGTGACTTCCCTGCTGGCTCAGCTGGTAAAGAATCCGCTTGCAGTGCAGGAGACCTGGGTTTGATCCCTGGCTTGGGAAGATCCCCTGGAGAAGGGATAGGCTACCCACTCCAGTATTCTGGCCTGGAGAATTCCACTGGCTGGATATTCCATGGAGTCGCAAAGAGAGTGCCTTTCCCTCTACTTCACAGTGAAACCACAGTCGCCAAGAAGTCGTGAGGGCGCTGGGGGGACCAGAGCTTAGCTGGCGGTTGAGGCGGGAGGGCGGCTTGTCTGGGAGCAAGGCTGATGAAGGGGGAAACCCAGGGTGACTCTGGTGCAGGGGCAGCCAGGCCCAGGTCAGCAGTGGCCGCGATGCAGACGGGTGTGGAAGCGGCAGGCCGGAGGAGACACCAATCCAGAAGCTCTAACGAAACGTCCACACACACGAAGCACCTTGATGGGTTGTGCCGCGTGGGAAGAGTTCTGTACGGCAAAGGCGAGCAGAAGCACAGCTGCACCAAAAATGAGAAGCAGAAAAATGCCAGCGCTGCGTTCCCGGGAGGGCTGATGTCTCTGACACAGGAGGAACTCCTAAAGTCAAAAACCCCGATGCTCGTGTTCTCTGCAAAGAACAGGAACACAGGTCACAGCCAGGGAAATTCAGAAGACTCTAGATGAAAAGAGACGATGTCCAGACACACCGTAGATGATGCAGACCTGTGGCCGGCAGACGGACAGATGGGAACACAGTGTCTCAACCCGGCCTGTCAAAGCGGAAGTCAGGTAGTAGGTGATGGAAAATAAAGAAGCAGAGTAAGTACAGTGCTCACGGTGTCCGTCAGTGACGAGTGTTCTGGGATCAGTGAGGCCAAAGGCACAGGGTGTGCCAGGCAGGGCTGGGGGCGGATGGCTCCTTTCAATCCGGTGTTCAGCCCAGACCTCAGGGAAACAGTGACTTCGGGGCAGGCCTGACTGCAGGTGGCGAGCAAGCACTTCAAGCCTCTGGAAGGGGATTATCTCAGGCAGAGAGGCCATGAGCCGGGGTGGAGGTGGAAGGACCAGGCTGCACCGGCCAGGCTGGTGAGGGAGGCCGGCCCTGCTCTCAGAGAGGGCGCTCCTCCTCGGTCAGGGCGGAGGCGTGGCCGCACCAGATATGCGGTGGGTGGGCAGGGAAATGCAGATGCCGGAGGACCCTCCCGGGAGGCTTTTTACCCACCCAGCCCGCCAGACCAGCACTGCGATTTGACTCGGACTGGTTGGGGCGATGCTGATGCAGAATGCGCACATGCTGGATACTCTGATGGTCATGCTCACAGGATTTATTTGTGGATCGGACGCAGGGCAGCAGAAAGGGAGGAGGCTGGGCCTGCAGGGTTCTTGGCTGGGTTTTCTTTACCAAGACGGCGAGGGCCCCAGGAGAGAGGGCTGGAGGGGGCCGATCAGAGGTTTTAGGTGTGTCAAAGTTGACGAGCCTGGTCGACTTCCAAGTCTAAATGTTGGAGAGCAGTCCCGACTGGACGCGATGAATTTGGAAACCATAAGCGCAAAGGTGGTCTTCCAAGCTGGGAGACCAAGCTCATCGGAGAAGGATGGTGAAAAGAGACAACAGAGCCCTGGTCCTGGGCGTGTGGATGTTGGAGAGACAGGAGAGCAAGTGTGGGGCATCAGGGCACAGTCAGACGGGATGGGAGGGCGCTGAGCTTCCAGAGGACGAGGTGTTTCAGAGAGATGCCGGTGTGCGTGGCTTGGAGCCAGTCACATCAGAGACCCCAGAGTCCCTGCACACAGGGATGATGACTGACGGGTGGGGCACCCGGGCCGCTGAGGACTCGCCTGTGGTTACAGGTGTGATCCGGTCCACACCTATGAGAGCCACATGGCAGTAAATTTCGGAGTTACAAACCACGCACACTTCGAGCCAGCAGTTCCTATTCAGTTTATGCTATGGCTTTGGTTACATATTTAAGGAAATACTTATGCATAGAGTTTCCTTTATAACGTCGAGAACAACCTCAAGGTTACAACCTAAGTTCAGTAGAAGAGTTCTTGTTAAATACAACAGACGCATGTGATGAGAGCTTATGCAACCATTTAAAAAAAGTCGTATGTGTGTATATATTTACCTGTGTGTATGCACAGACACACTCCATGTATACACATATGTAAGGAAGATGTTATATATACATAAAGGTAAAAAAACCACCTGTATGACTATATGGGTGTGTGTGTACACAGACATAGTTTAAAAGGCAAGGCAGGCGGTGCGTGCTGTTTGCTGCTGGTGGTGGTGGTGGAGGTGCTAAGTCGTGTCCGACTACTGCGACCCCATGGCCTGTAGCCCATCAGGCTCCTCTGTCCGTGGGATTCTCCAGGCAAGCGGACTGGACTGGGCTGGTGCTGTTTGCTAAGGTGTTTCAAAGGCCCGACCGGAGACTGGAGCCCGGAGCGCTGCTGAGGGCCCTGCCCTCTGGACGAGGCTGCTGGAGAGGAGGTCACAGTGGTTGCCCAGGGGAGGCGATAAGGAGGCCGGGGGTGGGGACACTCCGTGTACCAGTCTATGCTTTTTAAATTATTGCGCTGTGTGACTTTTATATGGTCAAACATAAGAGGGGGAGAAGGAAAGGGAGCGGTGGGCAGGGTGGCGTCCAGAGGGGCTTGTGTGGGCCTCTGGTGCTGGTAGGGGGACTTCCCCCAGTGCCCAGACACGGGGTCCCCGGTGGGGGAGTCTCATCTTGGGGGTGTCACCGCGGGGGAGGCTGCCGTTTGCTCCTCCTCTGAGCCCCCAGCCCGCGTTTAGAGGGCAGCATGGGGAGGGGCCCCATGGAGGGTTAGTGATGCCTGGACCACCTCACCTGGACAGTCACACCTGGACCACCGCCCCTGGAGCCCTGGCTGCCGCATCCGCTCACAGAATCACGAAGTCCGGTGTCTCCGCGCCTCTGCGGGGCCTGTGGCGCCTGCACCCGGGAGGTGCCCCTCTTCAGACCCCAGCGCTGGGGGCACCCGGCTTCAGACCCGGGGCTGGGGGCGCAGGCCGTGGGTTACAAAGCCCGTGCATCTGAGCAGGTTCTGCTTGTGAATCAGGTGGAAAAAGTGCCCCTCTCTTGTTCCCAGGGTACTTTGATGGTGTGCCCTGAGACCACGTGGTGCCTTTAAACCGTGATAAAGTGAGGTCCCTGACAGACTTGTGTTCCGTGGAATTCCACCTTCCAGAAAGTAGCTCACTGAACCTCATTTGGAAAATTTGAAATGTTAAAATGATCGATACATATCTCCCTTTGTCACCGTTTGAAATATCCCTACTTCTGGCTTCTGTTTCCAGCACACACAAAAAATATTTCTGCATAGGACATGTGCGTGATAAAAGAGCTTTCTAGGACAGCAAAGTAAAGTTTCAGGTGAAAAAGTAATCTTTCAGTGTATACATTTGAGATCAATTTGTCTCTTGTATTTTTTTAAAAATTATAGTTGCTTCTGAAAATTTTGAACCATGAGCTACATGGTATATTTTAGATTCAGATCATTTATATAGGTATAGACGTTCTATCCAGATGTTTGAGAGGTCATCCACTTCATATTTGGCATGAAAAAATGCCATTTATTTTCTGCAAAGAGGAAATGCTGCCATGCTTCTGCCTGAGGCTCCCTTTCCTTCAAAGCAAAGCCTGTTCTTCATATCTCAGGGCTGTATGTGTCATGTACTTTACATTTTTTATTTTTATGACTGCTCGGTTTTCATCTAGGTTTATCTGTGATGGGAAGCAGGAAACTTGATGGGAGTAGAAATTTCTCTCCATTATATGTAGTTGCACTCATGTTTTCAGCTAACGTAATTATGTATCATCTTAGAAGGTTTACACTTCTTTATTAACTTTTTGAAAACGTGATAATCTATCAGCATTGCATTTCATCTCTTGTCTTTAAGCCCCTCAAAAACAAAGTATTTAAATTACAGTGTTTTGAAAGAATAATTGGAAAATTATGTGAAACTAATACCTCCATCTATAAAAAATCTGAGCTGTTTAAATTTTTGAGAGATGATGTGGAAAGAAGCAATAAATTTCTAAAATATAGCTTTTTACATAAAAATCAATCTATTTTTGCAGGCCATACCAATTTTTAAAATTTAACATTGTAGCTACAATTGGAAAGGTCCACCGGGGGCCCAGGGAGTGACCTCCCGTTTTATCCACGGGGCCTGTGCGCTCCATTCCCTTCAGAGCAGAATGAACTAGATTCTTTAGGATAGCTGCCTTTCCATCTGCTTTCTGTCTTCTGTTTGATGCTTCCCGGGTGGCGCAGGGTAAAGAATCTGCCTGCACTGCAGGAGACACAGGTTCGAGCCTTGACTGGGGAAGATGCCCTGGAGAAGGGAATGGCAACCCGCTCCAGTACTCTTGCCTGGAGAATCCCGTGGGCAGAGGAGCCTGGCGGGCTGCAGCCCACGCGATCTCACGAGTCGGAAACGACTTGGCGACTAAACCGCTACCGCTGCTGCTGTTTGATGACCTGTTCTCAGGCTCATTACCACAGAGGAACATGAGCAGGTTTTCTTCTTGCTTAACATCCCTGAAGAAAAATAACCCATGGCTCTCTTCTGGGAACACAAACTTGGGGTCACGGAGTCAGGAACCTAACTGGAGCGTCTCTGGCGCGGAACAGCTGGGGCTGACAGTCCTCTTGACAGAAGGGCAGTCCCAGCGGGTGCCGCCGGCTTTGTGCCGGGGATGCGGCCGTTCGCTGTGTTTTGGACTTTTACCCATGTTTCAGTCCATGTTCCCAAGCACATCGTTGGAGTTTTGTAATATGCTCGTGGCCGTCAGACTTCCATGCTTTTGAACACACTGCATATTTTGACTGTTAAATGATGTAGCATGTTGAAATTGTATCACATCATGTTTTTCAGAAGACTGTTCAACGTAGTTAGTATTGGTGTTCACATGAAGTGTGCTCAGACTCAACAGAGATTTCCATTTCTTTGACCAGAATTAGCAGTTATCTTTTGTCTTACCTGCATGGCAACGTTGAGGTAGAATCAGGGAATCCTGATTCCTTCGCCAGCCTTGGTGAATGGTTGTCCCAAATGAGACCTTCTGCCTTTGAAGAAAACATGGGCAAGAGGAACATGCTTCATCTGAGGCCCTCACAGTGCCATTTCGTTCAGATCAGACTAGGAAATGGGGCAGTGACGAAGAGAACAGATACGGTTACTTTGTTAAACAACCAAGCCAGGCATACAACTTCCCGTGGCTCTAAAACGCGCAGATTTATGATGCAGATGTGTGGGCATCGTATTTGGAAGATACTTGCTGGGAAATAGAACTTACTCCTGAAAGAAAAACAGCACCTCTTTTTCCTGCCTCAGCGTTGCTGGCCTGGTTTCTGTTGTGAGACCTGCAGACTGGTCCACGGTGGGAAGCCCGCCTGCCTGTGCTTCTCCCCGAGGCCACCAGGCCGTGACAGCTAAGAGCGGCCTTCTTTCTGTGAGAATATGAGATGGCTTTGGGCTTAAACATGCTTAGGAACTTTGATTTTGCTGATGGTTGTCACAAAGAAATCTTGAATGAAATTGTATCTATTTTCAGAAGAAGGGAGGCTTTTCTTAACTAGGATTCATGGATAACACACACGTGTTTTGGCGTCGGGAGGCACCCTGTGTCAGCCCCTCCTGTCACAGGCCAAGGAGCAGAGCTTGCGCAGAAGCTGTCTTGGTCTGCGTCCCCCACGGCACCAAGGGGAGCTGCAGTGTATGGTCCTCTACCAGCTAAGGAGAAGCTGGTTTGGGTGGTTTTCCTGCCTCTCTTCTTATCTTTCTTAGACCTGTAAAGGCTCCACTTAGCAGCATTATTACGAGGCTGCCTGCCTGCGAGAGCTGTATCTGGGCACCACGCCTGTGTAGACAGACTGTCCCTTCCTAGGGGCAGGGCCTGTCACCCAGAATACCAGCAGCCTAGGCGGACAGAAGACACGCCGATAGCTGGTAAACTAGGGCATGCAGAAACCCACATGTGTCCTTTGTGTCAATACAAAGGGCTGTGTGCCTGCACGTGGAGAGAATGGTGAGTTAGTAGGAAGGCGGGGTGCAGAACCTCCCTCCCTCAGCTGGCCCAAGGACCAGCACGTGGGACTTGTTCCTGAAGAAGTAAGGGGGGCCCAGGCGTCCTGAAACCCAGCTAGCACCCCGAAGCCACAGCTGAGCGGCCTGGCTGCTCCCAGGCCTTGTCTGTGGGGACAGACACCCACAGTCGCCTTTTTTTAATCAGAATTCAGCATGCTTGTTACTCCACCGAGGACATGGTCAGAACTCCCTTTCTGCCTTGTTATGTAACATAACTGCTGAAGATTTCACAACCAGAATGAGGGCAGTCAGCTACCAGAGGTGCCGTTCACTCTCATTTTCTGTCCAGTCACTAGTGAAAACTCAGAATGGACATCCTCAAGTTTTCAGAAATTTAAACTTTTCTGGTTGATTATTTTTTAAATATTGAAAGATTAAGCCATCTTTACACTGCCAGTTGCTTGTAATGTATTTTGTAAAGTCTCACATTGTAATATGTACTCCTGAAAAGCCTACTGAATCTCCCTTACATACTATATTTCGTCATGCAAAAATCCTAATTTGCAGCTGCACCTACTGAGTTGATTTTGGCATTGATTTTAAAAAGGCAGAAATTATGTCTTCTCATGTCATTATTTTAATGCTTTTGCCCTAATTTACTGCACTAATGCCTCTAAACTCAGCCATTGTATCCAAAGCGAAGTTACAAAGACTTCTGCATAAAAGGATTGTCAGATAATATAGGCACTAGTTCCCTTCCCCGGGCTTGCTTCCCGTGCTTCCAGAAGTCTGCAGCTTTTTACAGTGGTCAGCATGTTTAAATAATGGGTCTTAGTGGGACTTAACACAACCGGTGGTCAAATGACCTGTATATGGTGTGTGATCAGTAAGTGTTACTGCCTGCCCAATTAGTCTTAATACTTCAAGCATCAAAAATTATTTTCATTATCCAAATTGATGAGCCCTTTTGTATCTTAGTATTATGAATATTGACTACCGAAATACAGAACTATTATGAAAAGTCCACTTGTTAAAGAAGTCCTAGATTAGAGTTCAGTTTTACCTCTTCACATAAATATTCCTGATTGTTTCATATTGGAGTTTGCTTTTACAAAACAAACAAACAAACAAACTAGAAAACATTCAAAAAATCTTGTTCAATATAAAATACTTTGGAAATAAATAATTATGTAAGCTGGGCCAGTCATTTTAAAAAACAGGATCTTGACCATCTTGTGTGTCTGGCACTGGAGCTCCCAGGCCTTTGGGTGGAGGCTTGGTCTTGGTTTCCAAATGGAGGTCTTTGAGAAGGCTCCTGCCTGTTAATGTTCCATGGGGTCAGGAGTTCTCTGGTGGTCCAAAGTCCTGGACTTGGGTCTCCCCTCTCGGGGATTTCAGCCCAACCCCTTGGGTTTCAGCACCAGGACTTCACAGGCCACACAGAAGACATAACCCCAAGACTAAAGGTGAAAGAGCATCCAACAGCCAATAACACCCAAAGAGATTCACACACTTACAAAGGGAAAGGAAGAGAGAAAAAAATGAGTAACAACCGGAGTCAAGAAAAAAGAAAGCGATCAAGCCAATAATCAAACCCTTAAGGGAAAATGGATACTAAAAACTAGACTCCCAAAAATGCAGAATGAAAGACAAAACATCAGAAACAGAATTTAAAACGTGGAAAAAATTGCAGTGTAACTAAGCAGTAAAATGAGGAAAATGAAGTGAATTTATTTTAAAATAAGGTGCTTTTTTTTAAAAGCAGGAAAGGTTATACAAATTAAAGGAGTAATAAACAACAGCATGATAACACCATGGGGAAAAAGGGGGGGATATATATAGAATATATATGAGAAGAAGGGCCCTGTGACTCCCCCACTTTCCTGCTCCACTCAGTCTGCCTCCTTGGAAAGTCTTCCAGTATTTTCAGGAAGGTCTCTAAGTCTGCTGTGGGCGCTGTGGGGTCAGCTCAAACTCAGAGCCTGCCTTGCTCCAGCTTGTACTTATTCCCAAAGTCCACAATCTGATGCTCAGTTCAGTTCAGTTGCTCAGTCGTGTCTAACTCTTTGCGACCCCATGAACCGCAGCATGCCAGGCCTCCATGTCCATTACCAACACCCGGAGTCCACCCAAACCCATGTCCATCGGTGATGCCATCCAACCATCTCATCCTCTGTCGTCCCCTTCTCCTCCTGCTCTCAATCTTTCCCAGCATCATGGTCTTTTCAAATGAGTCAGCTCTTCGCATGAGTGGCCAAAATATTGGAGCTTCAGCTTCAACATCAGTCCCTCCAATGAACACCCAGGACTGATCTCCTTTAGGATGGACTGGTTGGATCTCCTTGCAGTCCAAAGGACTCTCAAGAGTTTTCTCGAACACCACAGTTCAAAAGCATCAATTCTTCTATGCTCAGCTTTCTTTATAGTCCAACTCTCATTTCCATGCATGAGTACTGGAAAAACCATAGCCTTCCGTAGATGGACCTTTGTTGGCAAAGTAATGTCTCTGCTTTTTAAGATGCTGTCTAGGTTGGTCATAACTTCTAAGGAGTAAGTGTCTTTTAATTTCATGGCTGCAGTCACCACCTGCAGTGATTTTGGAGCCCAGAAAAATAAAGTCAGCCACTGTTTCCACCCTTTCGCCATCTACTTGCCATGAAGTGATGGGACTGGATGCCATGACCTTAGTTTTCTGAATGTTGAGCTTTACGCCAACTTTTCCCTCTCCTCTTTCACTTTCATCAAGAGGCTCTTTAGTTCTTCTCCACTTTCTGCCATAAGGGTGGTGCTGTCTGCATATCTGAGGCTCACAGTCTGATGCTAGTTCCAGGGAATTGACCTGCTGCCCCTGCGGCTGCACGGTGACTCCCCCTCTTCCCTTTGTGTGCACAGCCTCCTGCTGTTCGGCTTTGGCCCTGGACCTGGTCCTGCTTACAGGTCTCTATTCTCGGCCGAGACACGGGGGTGAAAGGAGCCAGTTATTGGGGTTCAGTCGCCTTGGGGCGTGTGGGGATTGCCTGCTGTGCCTGGAACTTGCGGGAAGTCACCAGGCGGCCGTGCGCCTTCCCAGAGGAGTTGGCCCTGTGCTGGGGGACCTCTTGGCAGGGCCAAGCCGCTTGGTCTCCCAGGTAGACGCGCCTTTTGCCTTTGAGCACCCGCCATTTCTCTGCCTTCTGGGGTTCCGAAGCCCCCCGTGACGCCACCTGTGTGGGGTTTCCCAGTGTGGAAACGTGTCCTCCTTCACGACTCCCTGCCCGGGCGCAGGCCTCTGTCCTGGAAGCGCTGTCTCCCTTTCTGCCCCTGCCTTTTGGCCTCGCCCATTCTGAGGACGCTGATTGGCCTTTCTGAAAGTTTGGGGTCTTCCTGCCGGCATCCCCAGGCTGTCCTGTAGGAGCTGCCCCACACGCAGAGGGTGAGCTTTTGATGTGATCTCCCTGGCTTGAAAGTCTCCTCCGAATTCTTCTTCACCTTTTCCTAAGGAAAGTTCCAGAGCCTCTCTCCAAGTGTCCCATGCAGTGTGTGCAAAGTGCTTGGTGAGTGGTCTTGTGTTTCCCTTGATCTTGCCTCCGGCCTGGACTCTGCGTCACAGGAGAGCAGTGAACAGTACAGTCATGCCGTGTAAGTCAAGGTGAGAACCCTTCAAATCCGAGATCAACCTGTGCTGCGTGTTAGCGGCCTGGCAGAATGTTCACCAAAGTTACTCTGTGAGTTAATACTGTGAAAATTCTTTTAAAGAAACAGATATGTTGTGTAGCAGACCAAGGAATGAAATGCCAGCCAATGGAACGGATGGTCTTGGCTACTTTCTAAAATGTAGGCTTTCCTATTTTTAACATAATTTTCCATTTTTCAGCTCATCACTTTTTGTGCCCACTTTTAAAGAACTTCATTATTAAATAACACACGCACACACTTACACACAAATACACTCACACATGGTCACACACACATGCTCAGTCACACATACACACTCATACACACATACACACTTGCACACAAAGACTCACATACACCCTAACCCTAACTTTTGGCCTCCATTTGAAGAAGGGGAAGATAAGGGTGAAATGTCTTATGTCACTTTTAAAATGTTTTGCTTTTAATTGGAAGACAGTTGCCTTACAATATTGTGTTGGTTTCTGCCGCACATCAGCATGAATCGGCCCTAGGCGTACACAGGCGCCCTGTCTCCTGAACCTCCCGCCCAGGTTTTCACGGCGCGCCAGGTCTGAGCTCCCAGCGTGCACAGCAGATTCCCGCTGGCCGTCTGCTTCCCATACGATAACGGCTGTGCTTCTTGCTGCTCTGTTCTCCCCGCGCCCTCCTCCCCCGCCGTGTCTGCAGGTCTGTCTGTGTCTGTGTCTCTGTTGCTGCAAATAGGGCTATCAGTGCCCTGTTTCGAGGTTGCATATATGCGCATTTTTTCTCTTTCTGACTGACTGCACTTGTATAATAGGCTTTAGGTTCGTTCCTCTCACCAGAATGACTCAAACGTGTTCCTTTTTATGGCTGGGTACTAGTCCACTGCGTACGTGTACCACGCTGCTTTATCCAGTCACCTGTCGACGGACATCTAGGTTGCTTCCACGTTCTAGCTGTTGTAAATAGTGCTGCAATGAACACTGGGTTAGATGTGTATTTTTCAGGGATGGTTTTTTCAGGGAATATGCCAAGTAGTAGGACTGCTGGGTCGTATGGGAGTTTTATTCTTAGTTTTTTTTTAAGGACTCCCCACACTGTTCTCCATCGTGGCTGTACTTTAACAGACGTGTAGAACACAAGCTTCTTAGGCAGCTGTATTTGTTTTTTTATGTTTCCGCATTTCATCTTTATCAGCATCACTTTTTAATCATCCGCACTGTTATTCTTCCTTGAGTCCTCAGTCCTTCCCAAGGCAGCCTCTGGCTCTTGTTCTTCTGCCCTTTCTGAAGGCTGCCTCCTTGCATCTGGGCTGGATGCTTGTCTGAGCTCAGCCTTGTTAACAGAGCGTCACTGCTCCACCCGCTCTCCCGTCTTGTCTCTTTTCCGTGTTCCATCTGGACATCCACCTTCCGAGTCTCAGTGGTGCTTCTAAGACTACCCGAAATATGGATATTAAAGATTAATATCCTGAAGTCCAGATGATGCCGAAATATTAAAACTAAAGAACCACTGGGGTCTTAGGTCAGGGCCTCATCTGGTCACCTTCTAGGAGGTGCATCTGAGTCATCAAGGCGTGTGCCAGGGAGTCTCTCAGACCTACCAGGGAGAAGTGTGTGTGTATGTGTATGTGTGTGTGTGTGTGTGTGTGTGTGTGTGTTGCTTTAGCAAAAATCCTGGATTTTAGAACATAATTGCCACCTAGTCATGGTTATTATTTGTCTTTTTTTTCGGTGTATTAAAGCAAGCACATCCAGGGAAGGTCGGAAGCAGATATGGGGGATGCGGCCCTCTATGTGCCAGGCTCCCAGCAGTGGGCTGGGGGGGAGGTTAGTCACCAAGCTGGGGCGTTGTCCAAAGAGAGGCCGAATGCAGGAGAAGGGTCAGTGTGGGAGTTTCCTAGACAATGCAGTGACTTCTGCTAATTACTGTTCCTTTTTTAAACCAGTGAGCTTCTTAAGCTTTATTAGCATGACAGGAATTAGGGCCCTGGCTCCTATTAGGAGAGAGAAAGTGGAGAAGAAGCAAGACTAGATTGGCAGGTCACTATATTTATCCTGTACCTCAGCCCTTGTTCACTGTTTAAAGACACTAAGGAATAAAGTTCCTGTCAATCACTGTGTGAAGAACTGCTTTGAAGCGATGCTGCACAGAAAGGGAGTGAGAAATTGGGGTGCCCAACGGAACAGGAAAGATGTACAGAAGAGCACGGGAAGCATCTTGTGAAATGACATCTGCTCCAACACTGGTTATAACAGTGAAAGACTGGAGACCACGTCCATCCGTGAGGGCTGGTTAAACCAGAGGCGGCTCATCTGCACAGTGTGGGGGGCTCTGTAGGTGTCAGAAAAGGGCGAGAAGGGCTTGGTATGTGGGCAGCGAGCCAGCCCCACCATGGCTGCATGGAGAGCAGCCACAGACGCTGTGCACGCTGTGCTGCTTTTGTGCAAAACACGGGGGACTGTGGACATATGGACACCTCTGCTTAGATCTTCAAGGAGAAAGAGGACAATAAAAGATAAACTAAAAACGCATAAAAATGTACAGGGGGAGGGAGGGATTAGGGTAGAGGAATCCAGGAAGAAAGTAAGATTTACATGAATGCACCTTGATATGCAGTTGGACTTAGGAATCATAAAAAAAAAAATTTATCCAAAGAAGCAAAAACGTTTCCCACCCCCACATACACAATGGGATAAAAAGGAAACAAACGAACGTAACTGTACTTTGTTTCTGACATAACCATGTAAAGAAAATTACCTTGACTGACCTTAGAACACTGTGCCTTTATTACATTCTCAATGAAATGTACTCTAAGGACAAAAAAAAAAAAAAAAATGTAGAGTTTAAATTGTATTTAGCAGTCTTACTATTAGTTATGTTGATGTGGTTAATTAAGATTGTCTGCCAAAGAAATGTCTAAGATCTAAGGAAAAAAACAGTGAAAACATTGTATCTGTAGATTTGAATTAGAAGTACAAGCAAGGTCTTATTCTTCCCTTAAAAAAATAGCCCTGTACCTAAGATCTGTTCACTAAAGAGCCTGGAAAACAGTGGAAACCCAGTAACAGCACTCCTAGGCCCCAGATTGTGGTCTTTGAGCACCATTCTCCGCTGTAAGAATCCGGAGGTCCTTGGAGAAATGCCTGTCTCCAGGGCCAGGTGAGCAGTGTACCTGCTAACTCTTGACTGTGTTATGCCAGAAGCCAGGGATGTGTCAAAGGCTAATCAGTGACCTCAGAAGGACTTAGAAACCCACCTGCAGGGTTCCCATTGGCCAGCGATGGGATAACTGACTGCAAGTGAATATGTAAAGAAAACCCGAGTTTTAATGACATTATATCAGGAAGAGGATGCCCCACCACTCCCGCGTTCATACTGCTTCAAATGGCGGTGAGGAATGTGCACTGATTACGTGAATTATACATAGTTAGGGTGCCCAGGCTTTCTCTCGCCCTCTCCCCTCTGCTGCAGGCTGGGTCTGGGACCTCAGGTCATCTTACTGGGACAGGAAACAGTGCTTTGTACTTTTTTTCATCCATAACTGCCAACATTGAGACCTCGGTTCAGTTCAGTCACTCAGTCGTGTTCGACTCTTTGTGACCCCATGGACTGCAGCACACCAGGCCTCCCTGTCCATCACCAACTCCCGGAGTTTACCCAAACTCATGTCCATTGAGTCGGTGATGCCATCCAACCATCTCACCCTCTGTCGTCCCCTTCTCCTCCTGCCCCCAATCCCTCCCAGCATCAGAGTCTTTGCCAGTGAGTCAGTTCTTCGCCTCAGGTGGCCAAAGTATTGGAGCTTCAGCATCAGTCCTTCCAATGAACATTCAGGACTGATTTCCTTTAGGATGGACTGGTTGGATCTCCTTGCAGTCCAAGGGACTCTCAAGAGTCTTCTCCAACACCACAGTTCAAAAGCGTCATTGAGACCTCGGTGGAGCTAAAATCAGCCTCTGAGATTCCAAAGCCTGGCCCTGGTCCAAGGTCCTTCCCGCTCCCTCCGCCTCAGTCTCTGAACCTGGCTGAGTCTCTTCAGCGCCCCCACCTCTAGAGGAAGAATGCGGATGGGTCATCTGTGCCCTGGGCAGCCTCCCAGTCCACAGGCACGCACTCAGAGACGCCGTCTGCCTCGCTGGGGCTGTGAATTGGCATTGCTTCCCCCGCTGGAACTTTCTTATTTCATCCTCTGTGAAATCTCAGTGGAGACTGGAATCTTTCTAGCTATATCTAGAAAGATAAATATTGCTGGCCCATTACCACTGATTGGGTGGAGAAGTAACATCCTTTGTTCTGCTTCTTTCAGCCATGGAGTTCCACGAGCACTTGCACAGCATCGGCACCAAGGAAGGCCTGAAGGAGCGCAAGCTGCAGAAGGCCGTGGAGAGCTTCACGTGGAACATCACCATCCTAAAGGTACTTCCTGAGCCGTCTCTGACGCTCCTGCGTTTGCCCCCTTCTTCGCGTGTGGCTTCCCACTCCTTAGTGTCCCGTCTCTGACGCTCCTGAGTTTGCCCCCTTCTCCGCGTGTGGCTTCCTGCTCCTTGGTGCCCCGTTCCCTGAGCTCCTGAGTTTGCCCCTCCTCTGCGTGTGGCTCCCGCTCCTTAGTGCCCCATCTCTGACGCTCCTGCGTTTGCCCCCTTCTTCGCGTGTGGCTTCCCACTCCTTAGTGTCCCGTCTCTGACGCTCCTGAGTTTGCCCCTCCTCCGCGCGTGGCTCCCGCCCCTTGGTGCCCGTCTCCTGCGCTCCTGAGTTTGCCACTTCTCCGCGCGTGGCTCCTGCCCCTTGGTGCCCGTCTCCTGCGCTCCTGAGTTTGCCCCTCCTCCGCGCGTGGCTCCCGCCCCTTGGTGCCCGTCTCCTGCGCTCCTGAGTTTGCACGTGGCTCCCACCCCTTGGTGCCCGTCTCCTGTGCTGTGCGTCACAGCCCATCAAGGCTGCAGTGTTCTCACGGGGGTCCAGTGAGGACTCTGCTTTCGGGAGAGTCTGCGGCACGGTCGCTGCGCAGGCGGCTCACGGGGAGGATAGGGGTCGAGTGGCTGGCACGTTGTGGGTCCTGCCAGGAAGGGAAAGGGCCTTGCGTTTCACCCTTGAAACACTGCAGACTTCATAGCTGCCAGTCGCTGCATGGGAAACAGCACTGATTACAGAGAAACGACTGGGAATTAGAAGATTCTAGTTCCTCAAATTTCATTCAACACTTGAAAGTATAATCACAGCCTTAATATTAATGTGATCCCAGGAAAAAAAAAAAAAGGAAAGAATCGTGGGGGGGCGTACTCGAAAGAAGTATGTGAAGGGAATGGCCGTTTGAAAGACATTTCCCTCCAAGGGAAAACACATCCATAACTGTTTATCTGCTTCCTTCTTCCTTCCCTCCATCTCTCTATTTCAGCATGACCACTTAAAAATTAACTGTTATTATTTTTATTATGAAAGTAATATATTTTCATTATAGAAAATGTCAAACTAGCCGTAACCACAGGTAAACATAGTCTCACCATCCAGGGTCTTTTGCTGTACATTCCCCCAGCCTTTTTCTCTGTGGTATATATGATATGTTGTTGTGTCCAACTTTTGCAGCCCCATGGACTGTAGCCCACCAGGCTTCTCTGTCCCTGGGATTTTCCAGGCAAGAATGCTGGAGTGGGTTGCCATTGCCTTCTCCAGGGGATCTTCCCAACCCAGGGATCAAACCTGCATTTCCTGCATTGGCAAGCAGATTCTTTACCACTGAATCACCTGGGAAACCCTGCATATCATATGACACGATTTTAAAAATATTATTATGTGTGTGCCTTGGGGCTTCTCTGGTGGCTCAGATGGTATAGAATCTGCCTGCCATGCAGGAGGTCGGGTTTTGAGCCCTGGGTTGGGAAGCTCCCCTGGAGGAAGGCATGGCAACCCACTCCAGTATTCTTGCCTGGAGAATCGCCATGGACAGAGGAGCCTGGTGGGCTATAGTCCACGGGGTCTCACAGAGTGGGACATGACTGAGCGGCTAAGCAGCAGCAGCAGCATGTGCCTTGGAATGTTTTTGTGTTTTTGTCTCGATCTTTTCTTCATCTCAGTGTTTGGGACCTTGAATAATAATAACACAGAAATATGATTTGTCTGGACCTTGGACAACTCAATGTAAAATTACTCTCTGGTTCACCCTCCCAGCTTTCTTCTCTGTTGAATTCAAAGCTTTAAAGACATTATCACAGCTGCCTCTTTTAATTTTCCTGTTCCCCCTCAAGTTAAAGGATCCACCCTGCAGCAGACAGTTTTCTTATCTAATTTAATGAGAAGTCACCCTTCCCAAGCTAGCCAACTTGCACTTTAACGCCCCTACTCATTTGTATAATTAAAGTCATTTTCTGAACTTCTTCAAATACTTCCCTTCCTACACATGTACTTTTTAAAAGCTCTAGATCTTCTGCTTAGTATTTAACTCTGATCACTTGTAGTTCAGTAAACAGTAGAAAGAAAAATGTACTGTGGAGAGGCATTTGGCTTTACCAGTTGCTGGTAACTATGAACTTCCTGCAAACCTCAGGGGGAAATGGCGCCATAGCGTGCAGCCCTGTGATAGAAGCAAAGGCTCATTTGGCTTTTTTTAAAAATAAGATCCCAGGGGATCCTTACGCACATTACCGTTTGGGAAGCACTGGGCTGAGGACCCCTGGAAATGGAAGCTTGGTGCACACAGTCGTGAAAAACAGCGGGCAGAAAGTAATGGATCCGATTCTAGAAACAGGAAATTGAACCGAGCGGCTGCACTGAGGAAACCATTTTCTTAGGAATTATGTCCAGGAGAGAGAACTAAAACGTCAGACTTCTGTTCATATGGAAACGAAAGCACAGGACAGGGTAGCAGGTTTTGGAAGTCTCCAGGGTAGTACTTGCTCTTGGTGGTGCTTGCCCACGGCAGAACCGGCCTGGAGTGCGGAAGGGCTGCAGAGACCTGGATCTTTTCTGTTCGGCGGGAGGGCCTCGTTCATGGCCGCGTATTCCACGGGTGCAGACGTCCGTTGGGCAGTCCAGTGCTCGCCGAGTTTTAGACGTGGGCCTGGGCTGAGCTCCCAGCCTTCTCCTGCAGGAGGGTGTGGGTCTCTCGCGTTCCTCTCCTCACCTGCTCTTTGCGCGGGGCTGGTCCTCCGGGGCTGTGCGTGGTGGGCAGCGGGCGCCCTCGAGGGGGCACAGAGGCTTGGGGAGGCCTCCAGACCTTCCCTCCGGACGTGCTGAGCAGCCCTGGAGTCGCCTGGGCGCCTAACGCGGTGTCCCGCGCCGCACCGCAGGCCTCCGGGGCCAGCGCCTCAGGGCGGCCTCAGGACTCCTGGCCGACAGGGTCCTCGGGACTCGGGACTCGGGACTCGGGAGCTCGAGAAACCGAGAAACCGAGCGCCGAGCAGAGGAGGCAGCTGCCTTCCGAATCCGCGCGCGCATCTGAACCGCGCGGCAGGCAGGGCGGCGGTGGTCGCGAGATGCAGGGCTCGCAGCGTGGGGATGGCGGATGAGACCCCTGGCCAGAAACGGCTTTCATCCGAGGGCGTCCAGCCCAGGTTTCATGAGTCTCTGCTGGCTTCGTTTAGTTTTTTCGGTTTCAAGGATTACTTTAAAATGCAGACATGGATGAAGGAGAAACGTCTATCTGATCCCACACCCAGAAGGGCCACTGTTAACATCTTGGCGTACTTTTAAAGGTTTATGTGTGTGTGTGTTTTGGGTGCGCTGAGCCTTCTTTGCCTGCCCTGGGCGTTCTCCAGGCGCAGCCAGGGAGGGCTGCTGTCTGGGTCCGGCGCGTGGGCTCCTCGCCGCAGCGGTTTCTCTGTCGCCGAGCACAGGCTCAGCAGTTGAGGCGCACGGGCTTAGTTACCCCACGCAGGTCGGGTCTTCCCGGACCAGGGATCGGTCCTGTGTCCCCCGCAGTGGCAGGTGGAGTCTTAACCATTGGACCACAGGGAAGCCCAACATCTTGTCATATTTACTTCATTTTTTTTTCCTTTGAATAAAAATCATTTAATTTGGTGAACATGTCTTCATTATAAAGAACATTTTTAATGTATAAAAGATAAGTTTTTAAATGACCTCAGATCCTCCATCTGAGAAATAATTGCTTTTAAACGTGTGACCTTATTCCGCGAACTGTTTTATATGCATACGGATGGGTGAATAGAGATATATTTTATTGATTCTGAGTCATACTTTTTCCCCATTTTTCACATCTTTGATATTTTTGTATGTCATGTAATTCATGGAATCTTTGCACTGTAGCCTAAATTGGAGTGATTTTTTTCCTTGTGAAAATTGCTCAGTCGTGTCCGACTCTTTGCGACCCCATGGACTATACAGTCCATGGAATTCTCCAGGCCCAGCTTTCTCAGAGTTTGTCTCTGTCCTGTTCTAGGGTTTCCGCTGATAACTGGGGAGAGGGTGTCATTCATTCCCACAGACTTCTGATTGCCTCTTTAATTCAGAAACCAGCCCTCAAGACCTCACACTCATTGGATAGTCAGTACCACTCTCTCTTTTTTGATGAGCTCTATTGAGGTATAACTTATGTAAAATAAAATTCACCAGTTTTAACTGTGTAATTCAGTGAATTTTGACAAATGTGTATAGTCATGCAGCCTGCCACAGTGATGACCGTCATCCCCGGGAGTCCCCTTCTGCCCCTTTGCAGGAAAGTCCCCTGCCGGCCACCTGCTGGTCTAATTTCTGTCTCTGTGGTTTCCCCTTCTCCAGAATGTCACATACATGGAGGCGTGTACTAGTAATCTTTGTGCCTGGCCTCTTGCATTCAGCAGAACACTTCTGAGAGTCATGCAAGCTGATGTTTCAGTAAGCTGTTCCTGTTTACTAATAAATAGTGTTCTGTCCTCTGGGTGTACCACACTGTGTCCATTCACTGGTGGGGGACATTTGGGTCACTTCTCGTTTTCACATATTATGTATACAGCTGCAGTGAACATCCACATGCAAGTCTTTGTGTGAACATGCGGTTTCCGTTTTCTTGGATGAATACCTGTGAGTGGAATTGCACACGTGGTAGCTGTGGGTGTGTCAGATTTGTAGGAAATTGCCGACTGCTTTATGAGCCGTTCCGTAGAGAAGCCCCAGCAGCGTTACAGGAGCTGCGGTCATCCCACACCTTGGCGACACTCGATACCGTCACTTTGGCAAGTCCAGTAAGTGTATATATAGAGTTTGAGCATCTTTTTGTTGGGTCTTTACTTTTTTTAGATTTTTAAAGAGGTCGTGATGGGTCTTAGTGTGGCTTTGTTTTTTCTGCTTAGACTTCAAGAGTTTTCTATCTGTGGGTTTATAGTTTTCATCAAATTTGGAAACATTTCAGCCACTGCTTCTTTAAATTTGTTTCCGTTTTGCCCTTTGCCACCTCCTCTGGTGACTCGTGTATGCATATGTGCTGTTTGATGTTATCCCACAAGTCACAGTGACTGCTCATTTGACTGAGGCCTCGCAGCTGCGTTTCTTTTTTCTCTAGTTTCTAGAGTTTCATCTTCAAACGATATTGCTGTATCCTCCACAGCACCTAATCTGCCGCCGACCCTGCCCGGTGGGGTCTTTATCTCACTTTCCTGCTTCTGCCGCCGACCCTGCCCGGTGGGGTCTTTATTCCACTTTCCCGCTGTCCCTTCTGTGCTCGTGGCGTCCTCTCCCTCCTTGGACATGTGTATTTCCAGTTGCTGCTGTGTCCCTCCCTCCTCCTCTGTTACCCTTGACCGCACCTCGCCTCCCTGAGCTCGGGAGCAGACTGCTGGGCTCTATTGGGAAGCTCCCCTTGCATTGACCTTGCGTCTGGACCTGTTCTCCCAGGGCTCCCTGTCTTGCACTTTCTAAAAATCATTGCTTTATACGTTGTGTCTGGTTTTCTAGTTTTGTGTCAGCCCCATCCCTAACTGTCCCGTGTCACCTCCTGCTTCCCTTCCCCTCTTCTCCTTCATCAGACAGAAGTAAAAAGAGAAAGACAGTTTGTGTCTCTGCGGGTTGGCTGACTGTTAGAATTTTTAGCATTTTTATGGATTTCCAGTATGAGTTCTGTGAGTTTTACACATTTACTAAATCCTGTCACGCCCTCGTCTCTGTGGGGTGGCTGCTCGTGTTTGCGTGTTTGTTTTCCAGTTTTACTCTTTCTGCTCATTTCATCACAGATGTGGGAAGGAAGTTCTGTAATGCCTTACATGTTTTATTTTCTATTGGAGTATAGTTGATTTATAGTGTTGTTAGTTTCAAGTGGACAGCAAAGTGATTCAGTTACACATGTGTATCTAGTCTTTTCAGAATTCTTTTCCCAGCTTAGGTTATTACAGAGTATTGAGTAGAGCTCCCTGTGCTAAACAGTAGACCCTTGCTGGTTATCTGTTTTCAATATAGCAGTGAGTACATGTCAGTCCCAAACTCCCCATTTATCCTTCCCCCAACATTTCCCCTTTGGTAACAGTAAGTTTGTTTTCTAAGTCTGTGAGTTTGTCTCTATTTGGTAAATAACTTCATTTGTGTAATTTTTTTAGATTCTGCATATAAGTGATGTCATATATTTGTCTTACTCTGTCTGACTTAATTCCTGTAGTATGATAATCTCCAGGTCCATTCATGTTGTTGCAAATGGCATTATTTCATTCTTTTTAATGGCTGAGTAATATCCCCTTACTCAAGAATCAAGATTTCCAGAAGAAATATCAATAACCTCAGCTACACAGATGACATCACTTTATGGCAGAAAGCGAAGAAGAACTAAAGAGCCTCTTGATGAAAGTGAAAGAGGGGAGCGAAAAAGTTGGCTTAAAACTGGTCCCATAACTTCATGGGAAATAGATGGGGAAACAGTGGAAACAGTGAGATTTTATTTTGGGAGGCTCCAAAATCACTGCACATGGTGACTGCAGCCATGAAATTAAAGACACTTGCTCCTTGGAAGGAAAGCTATGACCAACCTAGATGGCTTATTAAAAAGCAGAGACATTACTTTGCTGACAAAGGTCCATCTAGTCAAGGCTATGGTTTTTCCAGTGGTCATGTATGGATGTGAGAGTTGGACTGTGAAGAAGGCTGAGCACCGAAGAATTGATGATTTTGAACTGTGGTGTTGGAGAAGACTCTTGAGAGTCCCTTGGACTGCAAGGAGATCCAAGCAGTCCATTCTGAAGGAGATCAGTCCTGGGTGTTCATTGGAAGGACTGATGTTGAAGCTGAAACTCCAATACTTTGGCCACCTGATGCGAAGAGCTGACTCACTGGAAAAGACCCTGATGCTGGGAAAGATTGAAGGTGGGTTAGGGTTAGGTGGGAGGAGAAGGGGATGACAGAGGATGAGGTGGTTGGATGGCATCACCGACTCGATGGACATGAGTTTGAGCAAGCTCCCGGAGTTGGTAATGGACAGGAAAGCCTTGCATGCTGCAGTCCGTGTGGTCACAAAGAGTCACGACTGAGCGACTGGACTGGACATCCCAGTATATCTGTGTACCACGTCTTCCTCAGCCATTCGGCTGTCGGGGCGTTTCAGTTGCTCCCGTGGTCTGGCTGTTGGAAGCAGCACTGCACTGAGCAGCTGGGATGCATGCATCCTTTTGAACCATGGTTTTCTCCAGATACATGTCCAGCAGTGGGATTGCTGGATCATACTGTAGCTCTTTTTTTTAGTTTCTTAAGGAACCTCCATACTGTTCTCCGTAGCGGTTTTACCAACTTACATTCCCAACAGTGGGGGAGGGTCCCCTTTCTCCGACGCCCTCTTCAACATTTATTGTTTGTAGACTTTTTGATGATGGCCGTTCTGATGGGTGTGAGGTGATACTTCATGGCAGTTTTGATTGCATTTCTCTAATAATTAACGATGTTGAACATCCTTTTATGTGCCTCTTGGCCAGTTCTGTTTCTTCTTTGGAGAAGTGAAGTGTCTATTTAGGTCTTCTGCCCATTTTTTTATTGTGTTGCTTATATATATATATACACATTTGAGCTTCATGAGCGGTTTGTAAATTTTGGAAATTAAGCTCTCGTCAGTCACCTTGTTTACAAATACTTTCTCCTATTTTGTTTTGTCATTTCCTTGGCTGTGTAAAAGCTTTGACTTTAATTAATTCCCCTTTGTTTATTTGTCTTCTTACTTTCATTACTGTAGAAGACAGATATTGCTGCAGTTTATATCAGAGTGTTGTGCCTGTTTTCCTCTAAGAGTTTTGTAGTCGCTGGTCCTATATATAGTTCTTTAATTCATTCTGAGTTTATTTGTATGTATGCTTTTATGTATTTATGTATTTTTATGTAAAGAATATTCTAATTTCATTCCAGACATGCAGCAGTCCAGTTTTCACAGCACCACTTACTGAAGAGACTGTCTTTTCACCAGTCTATTTTCCTGCCTCCTTTTCCATAGCTTAGGTGACCATGGTGCCTGGGTTTACCTCTGGGCTTTCTAGATCCTGTTCCATTGATCTATATTTCTGTTTTTGAATCAGTGCCATACTGTCTTGATTACTGTATTTATGTAGCATAGTCTGAAGTCAGGGAGCGTGATTCCTCCAGCTCCATTTTTCTTTCTCAAGTTTGCTTTGATTGTTTGGAGTCTTTTGTATTTCCACACAAATTGTACAATTTTTTGTTCTGATTCTGTGGAAAATGCCATTGGTGATTTGACAGAGATTGCATTGAATCTGTAGATTGCGTTGGGTAGATACTGGTTCTCAGTGTTGATTCTTCAGTCCAAGGACACGGTGCATCTCCCCCATTTGTCTGTGTTGTCTTCGGTTTCTTTCATCCGTACCTTAGTTTTCTCTGTACTGACCTTTGCCTCTTTATCCCTAGATATTTTATTCTTTTTTATTAGATAGTAAATGGGATTGTTTCTTTAACCTGTATTTCTGATTTTGATTTTGTGTTGTTAGTGTACAGAAATGCAGTAGCTTTCTTTGTATTAATTTTATATCCTGCAACTTTACTGAATTCACTGATGAGCTCCAGTAGTTTTCTGGTGGCATCTTTAGGATTTTCTGTGTATAGTATCATGTCATCTGCAAATAGAGACATTTTAACTTCTTTTCCAAGTTTGATTCCTTTTGTTTATTTTTTCCTTCTCTGATTGCCATGATAGGACTCCCAAAACCGTGTTGAGTGTGAGCAGTGACAGAGGATGTCCGTGCCATGCTCCTTATCTCAGGGAAGGTGTGTCCAGCTTCCCACCGTTGAGAACGATGTTAGCTGTGGGTTGATCATATTTGGATTTTTTTATGTTGAGGTGGGTTCGTTCTGTGCCCACTTTCTGGAGAGTGTTAATCATAAATGGGTATTGAATTTTGTCAAAAGCTTTTTCTACGACTGCTGAGATTATCATATGATTTTTATTCTTCAGTTTGATGATTTGCAAATACTGAAGAAGCCTTGCACCCCTGGGACAGGCCCTACTGGATCAGGGTGTACAGTATAATCTTTAGTGGGCTGTTGCACCCCCGGGACAGGCCCTGCTGGGTCAGGGTGTACAGTATAATCTTTAGTGGGCTGTTGCACCCCCGGGACAGGCCCTGCTGGGTCAGGGTGTACAGTATAATCTTTAGTGGGCTGTTGCACCCCCGGGACAGGCCCTGCTGGGTCAGGGTGTACAGTATAATCTTTAGTGGGCTGTTGCACCCCCGGGACAGGCCCTGCTGGGTCAGGGTGTACAGTATAATCTTTAGTGGGCTGTTGCACCCCCGGGACAGGCCCTGCTGGGTCAGGGCGTACAGTATAATCTTGAGTGGACTGTTGCACCCCCGGGACAGGCCCTGCTGGGTCAGGGTGTACAGTATAATCTTGAGTGGACTGTTGCACCCCCGGGACAGGCCCTGCTGGGTCAGGGTGTACAGTATAATCTTTAGTGGGCTGTTGCACCCCCGGGACAGGCCCTGCTGGGTCAGGGCGTACAGTATAATCTTGAGTGGACTGTTGCACCCCCGGGACAGGCCCTGCTGGGTCAGGGTGTACAGTATAATCTTGAGTGGACTGTTGCACCCCCGGGACAGGCCCTGCTGGGTCAGGGTGTACAGTATAATCTTGAGTGGACTGTTGCACCCCCGGGACAGGCCCTGCTGGGTCAGGGTGTACAGTATAATCTTGAGTGGACTGTTGGAGTCGTCAGTTTGCTAGGGTATCTTCTGAGGATTTTTGCATTCATGTTCATCAGTGAATTGGCCTGTAATTTTCTTTTTTGTGATATCTTTGTCTGGTTTTTGTATCAGAGTGATGGTGGCCTCATAGAATGAACTTGGGAGTGTTCCCTTCTCTGAAATTTTTGGAATAGTTTCAGAAGGACAGGTTAACTCTTCTTTAAACGTCTGATAGAATTTGCCCCTGAAGCTATCTGGTTCTGAACTTTTGTTTGTTGGAATTTTTTTAATTCACAGTTTCAATTCATCACTTGTGATTGGTCTGCTCATATCTGCTATTTCTTCTCTTCTGTCTCAGTCCTGGAAGACTGTACCGTGTTGAGCACTTGTCTGTTCCTTCCGGGCTGTCCATTTTATTGTATATAGTTGCTTGTAGCGGTCTCTTATGATCCTTTCTATTTCTGTGGTGTCGGTTATAACTTCTTTTTCATTTCTAATTTTTTCGACTTGAGACGTAAACGTTTACCAATTTTGTTTATCTTTTCAAAGAACCAGCTTTTAATTTCATTGATCTTTTCTATTGATTTCTTCATCCCTGTTTCATCTACTACTGCTCTGATCTTTATGAGTTTTTTCCTTTACTAATTTTGAGTTTTGTTTCTGGCGTCTTTCTCTAGGTGCTTTAGGTATAGGTTAGGTAGTTTGAGATTATTCTTTTTTTCTGAAGTAAGATTGTATTGCTATAAATTTCCCTCTTAGCACTGATTTTTCCGTGTCCCATAGGTCTTAGATCATCACACTTTCATTTCATTTATCTGTAGGTGTTTTATTTCCTCCTGATTTCTTTAGTGACCTGGCTGTTTTGTGGCATATTGTTTAGGCTCCATGTGTTTCTGTTTTTGCAACACAAACACAAAGGTTTTTTTCTTATAGTTGATTCCTGATCTTGTAGTGCTGTGGTTGAAAAAGAGGCTTGATACGATAGTTCTCTTAAATTTACTGAGGTTCACTTTGTGACCCTGCTTGTGATCAGTCCTGGAGAATATTCCATGTGCACGTGAAAAGATCGTGTATTCTGCTACTTCTGGATAAAATGCTCAGAAAATATCAGTTAACTCTGCCTGGCCCAACACTCGCTTAAGGTCTGTGCTTCCTCGCTGACTCTCTGGTGGTCTCTGCACTGGCGCACGTGGGTGTTGAGGTCCCCACTCCTGTTGCTCCCGGTTTCTCCCTCACGGCTGTTAGCATTTGCCTCGAATGCTGCGGTCCTCGTACATCAGCTGCATGTATATTCATAGTTGTTTTATCTTTGTCTCAGATGCCTTTGTTGTGTAGGGTCCTCCTTTATCTAACAGTTTTTATTTTGAGGTTTATTTCGTCTGATATGAGTATTGTTAGTCCAGCTTTCTTCTGATTTCCATTTCCGTAGAATTCCTTTTCCCATCCCCTTGCTCTTGGTCTGTGTGTGTCCCTAGGTCTGAACAAGTGGGTCTCTTGTAGACAGCATATATATGGGTCTTGTTTGTGTATCCATTCAGTCTTTTCATTGGAGCATTTTATCCATTTATGTTTAAGGTAATTATTGACATGTATGTTTTTATTGCCATTTGGTTACTTGTTTTGAATTTGTTTTTGTAAGTCTTTTTCTTCCTTTCCTCTTTTGTTCTCTTCTCTTGTGATTTGATGACTAACTTTAGTGTGTGTGTGGATTCCTTCTTCTTTCTTGTATCTATTGTAGATTTTCAATCTGCAGTTACTGTGAGTCTTCGATATAGCAGCCTGTGAATAAACAAGATAGTGTTAAGCTGCTGGTCTTTTCACTTCAGACACACCCCAGTGCCCTGAGTCTGCGCCCTCCTCGTCTCACACTTGCTGGTTTTGACGTCATATTTGTGTGCTGATGATCTTCAACCCTCACTTTATGCTTGCCTTTATTGGTGAGCTTCCCATTTGTAATTTTCTTTTTTCTACTCGTGGCCTTTTCTTTTCTACCTGGAGAGGATCCTTTAGCATTTGCTGCAACGCTGGTCTAGTGGTGCCAGATTCTTGTAGCTTTTGCTTTCCCATAACTTCTTATTTCTCCACCAAATGTGACTGAGAGGCTTGCTCAGTATTCTTGGTTCTTCCTTTTTATCACTTTAAATATATTGTGCCAACTGCCTGCAGAATTCCTGCTGAAAAATCAGCTGATAACCTTGTAGGAATTCCCTTGTATGTTATATACTGCATTTCCCTTGCTGCCTTTAATATTTCCTCTTTGTCTTTAATTGTCAGTTTGATTACCAAGTGTCTTGGCATGTTCCTCCTTGGGTTTGCCCTGCCTGGGACTCTCTGCACTTCCTCAACTTGGGTCACTGTTTCCTTTTCCATGTTAAGGAAGTTTTCAGCTATTATCTCTTGAGATATTTTCTCAGGTCCTTTCCCTCTCTTCTCCTTCTGGGATTCCCATCATGCAAATGTGCATTTAATGTTGCAGAGTTCTCTTGGACTGTGTTAATTTCTTTTCACTCTTTCTTATTTTGTTCCTTGGCAGTTATTTCCACCATTCTGTCTTTCGACTTAGTTATTCATTCTTCTACCTCAGTTATCTGCTCTTGATCCCTTCTAGTGTTTCTTTCATGTCGGATATTGCATTGTTCCTTTCTGTTGGCTTATTCATTTGGTCTCCAGCGCCTCGTTAAACATTTCTGTGTCTTCTTGGTCTGTGTCTCCTTTCCGTCTCTGAGATCTTGGATCATTTTCGCTATCCTTCCTCTGAATTATTTTTCAGGTATGTTGCCTGTCTCTAATTCACTTAGTTGTTCTTCTGGGGTTTTATCTTGTTCCTTCCTCGGGGACATAGTCTTCACCATCCCATCTTGTCTGACTTTCTGTGAGTGTGGTTTCTGATCTGGCTGCAGGCTGCCGTGCTTGTTTCTGCCATCTGCCCCTTGGGCGAGGCTGGTCTCGAGGCGTGTGCAGGCCTCGGTGAGGGGGCCTGGTTCCCGCCCGCTGATGGCTGGAGCTGGGTCTTGTGCCTCTGGTGGGCAGGGCTGTGTCAAGGGTTGTGTGGAGTGGGCGGCAGTGGGACTGGGCAGACTTCGAGCAGCACGTCTCCCGACGGGCAGGGCTGTGTTCCCGTGTGTTGGTTGTTCGGCCTGAGGTCAGCACGTCTCCCGACGGGCAGGGCTGTGTTCCCGTGTGTTGGTTGTTCGGCCTGAGGTCAGCACGTCTCCCGACGGGCAGGGCTGTGTTCCCGTGTGTTGGTTGTTCGGCCTGAGGTCAGCACGTCTCCCGACGGGCAGGGCTGTGTTCCCGTGTGTTGGTTGTTCGGCCTGAGGTGTCTGGCAGCTGCTGGGTTGGGCCAGGTCCTGGTGAGAAAAGCCTGTCTGCAGGAGGGCTCACAGCAGGGAGTACTGCCCGGAGCTCTGCCCCCCGTGTCTGTCCCTGCCATGAGCCGCACCTGCCCCCCTCCACGGGACGGCCTGCCATCCCAGCAGCCAGGTCTGGCTCAGGCTCCCGTGAGGCCGCTGCTTTCCCTGGGTCCTGGTGCCCATGAGACCTGTGTGTGCCTCCGGAAGCACAGTTTCTGCGTCCCTCAGCCTTAGGGACCTCCTGTGATCGAACACCTTGATGCTCTGGTGGAGCCTCCCCCCAGCCAGACCCCCAGGCTGGGGCGCCTTCGCTCAGAACTTTCCCTCCTGTGTGACGGCCTCTGTGGTGGGGCTCTTCAGCCCGCTGTTGCACGCGTGGCGGGTATGGGAGCTGACCTTTCCACAGTCGCGCCTCGCCACCCTCCTCGCTGTGATTCTTCTCTGCTTTGGGGAAGGGGAGCCCCTCGGTGGATGGTGCCGCAGGCCTGGGTGCGGGCGGAAGGCTGCGGCTCCCCCACTGCCGCGCAGGGTGCAGCGTCCGCCGTCTCTGACTCTCCTCACCGATGACGGCCGCTCGCAAAGCAGCCCGGATGCACGCGCCCCCTCCTCAGTGCCCAGCGGACACTCAGGGACCGCGAGTCCTCTCTCAGACCCCGGATTCAGGCCGACATGGCTCTTGGTCCCTTCCCCATCGGGTCCCTCCATCTCCTGAAGGCTCCGGCTCGTCAGTGTTCTTCATAGGATGGGGCGGCCAGGAGCCCCCCACACTTCAGATGCCTGGTGAGCTAATCCTCCCAGAATGAAACCTGGAGGTCTGATTTTGCCTGAGTCTGAAAACTGTTACTAATCTAGGCCAAAATCGTGTTGGATTTCATGTGTCCTCTCGTGCACCTCAGTGAAGCTTGTTCCAACCCAAGATGTTTTCCAGAAGAACTACTGCCAAGAGAGCGCTCCCTAACTCTCACTCCACTCTCAGGGAAAGACCAAAAACAAAGGCTGAAAGTAATTAGAGATTTGTTCTCTTTAGGAGCGTAAGACTTCTGCCAAAAATAAATAATTAAACCAAATGGTTTTTGCATCAGTAAAACATTATCTCTAAGATGTTATTTATATGTTTATAATGATTGACAATGTTGTATTAACTTCTGCTGTACAGAAAAGTGTTTCAGTTGTGTGTGTGTATATGTGTGTGTGTGTGTGTGTGTGTGTATATATTGGAGAAGGCAATGGCACCCCACTCCAGTACTCTTGCCTGGAAAATCCCATGCACGGAGCAGCCTGGTAGGCTACAGTCCATGGGGTCACTGAGGGTCAGATAAGACTGAGCGACTTCACTTTCATGCATTGGAGAAGGAAATGGCAACCCACTCCAGTGTTCTTGCCTGGAGAATCCCAGCGACGTCGGAGCCTGGTGGGCTGCCGTCTATGGGGTCACACAGAGTTGGACACGACTGAAGCGACTTAGCAGCAGCAGCAGCATATATATATATATATATGCACACACACGTTTTCTTTCACATTCTTTTCCACTGCGGTTTATCTCGGGACACTGGATATAGCCCCCCGTGTTTTGCGGTGGGACCCTGCTCTTCCCCCGTGCTGTGTTAGTACCTTGCCCCCCTAGCCCCCTCCCCTGTGTTGTGTGGTGGGGGCCTGCTCTTCCCCCATCCTGTGTGTTAGTACTTTGCCCCCCTGGCCCCAGCCCCCCAGCCCCTCCCCTGGCAGCACAGTCTGTCCTCTGTGTCCGTGAGTCTGTTTCTTTCTGATTCATAGATTGTCCGTTTGAGTCATGTTTCAGATCCCTCGTGTGAGCGATAGCGGGTGCTTTCCATCTTTCTCTGTCTGGCCGGCTTTACGTGGAATGATAGTCTCTCAGTCTGTCCGTGAAGTGGCAGGTGGCGCTGCTCGCTCCTTTGTCGTGGCTGCAGCGTGCTCCGTTTGGAATGTGTCATTTCCTTTACCCACCCCTGTGTTGGTGGGCACTCGGGTTGTTTCTATCTCTGGGTTGCCGTGAGCAGAGGGGTGCTTGTGTCTTTCTGAATTGCAGTTTTATTCAGATATATGCCCAGCAGTGGGATTGCTAGATCATATGTTAATTCCATTTTTTGAGGAACCTCCATACTGTTTCTCAAGCGGCTACACCAACCAAGGTTTCCTCTAACAGCATAGGAGGGTTCACTTTCCTCCACACCCTCTCCAGCATCTCTTGTTTTTAAATATTTTAATGATGGTCATTCTGCCCGGTGTCAGGTGGCATACCTCATTACAGTTTTGATTTGCGTTTTTCTAATAATGAGCTGTGTTGAACACCTTTTCATGTGCCTGCTGGTCATCTGTATGTCATGGGGAAATGTCTGCTTAGGTCTTCTGCCCATTTCTCAGCCGGGGTGTCGGTTTTCTTGTTGAGTTGAAGGAGCTATTTGTATATTTGGAAATTAGCCGTTTGTGGATCACACCATTTGCCAATATCTTCTCCTAGCCTGTAGGTTATCTTCTCATTTTGTTTATGGTTCCCTTTGCTGGACGGAAGCTTCTAAGTTTTATTAGGTTCCATTTGTTTACTTTTGTTTCTATTGCCTTGGGAGACTGACCTAAGAAAACATTGGTGTGATTTATGTTAGAGGATGCTTTTCCTATGTTCTCTTGTAAGAGTCTTAAGTCTTTAAGCCATTTTGAGTTTATTTTTGTGAATAATGTGAAGTTGGGTTCTGACCTCACTGAGTACACGTGGTGGTCCAGCTGCCCAGCAGCACTTGCTGAAGAGACTGTTCTCCACTGTATCTTCTCCAGCCCCCTTTGTTGAGGAGTAATTGGCTGTGTGTGGGGGGGCTCATTTCTGGGGTCTGTGTTCCACTCCACTGACCCATATTTCTGTTTTTGTGCCCATACTGTGCTTTCTTGATAGCTGGAGCTTTGTAGTTTATTCCTAAGTAGTATTTATATTTTCTGGTTGTGTTTTTGAAAGAGATTGTTTACATCCCCTTTCTGATACTTCATCGTTAGTGCAAAGACATGCAGTTGATTTCTGTATGTGAATCTTGCATCCTGCTGCTCTGCTGAATTCTTTATCAGTTCTCATTTTAATAGTAGTTTTGTGTGGAGTCTAGAGGTTTCTATATATAGTGTCATGTTATCTGCATACCGTGACAGCTTTGCTGTTTCCCTTCTGACTTGGATGCCTTTGGTTTCTTTTTCTTTTCTGATTGCTGTATCTAGGACTTCCAGTACTGCATTTAATAGAAGTGGTGAGAGTGGGCCTCCTTGTCTTGTTTCAGATTTTAGCAGGAAGCCTTGTAGCTTTTCATTGTCGAGTATTATATGGATGTGGGCTTGGCATAAGTAGCTTTTATTATGTTGAGCTACGTTCCCTCTACGGCCACTCTGGTAAGAGTTTTTATCATGAACGGATGTTGAATTCTGTCAGCTGCGTCACTGAGATGATCGTGTGGTTTCCATCTTTTCTTTTGTTGATGTGCTTTATCACACTGGTTGACTTGTGTATGTTGAACCATCCTTGTGAAATTAAGATGAATCCAGGTAGGCCTTTTTATCTGTTGTTGGATTTGCTAATATTTTGTTTAAGATTTTTTGCATTTATATTCTTCAAAGACATTGGCCTGTAATTTTATTGTTTTTTGCAGTGTCCTCTGGTTTTGGTATCAGGGTGATGATGGCTTCATAGAATGTCTTTGGGAGTATTCTCTCTTCTTCAGTCTTTTGCAAGAGTTTGAGGAGAATCAGTATAAGTCCTTTTTTGTATGTTTGGTAGAATTTGCCTGTGAAGCCATCAGGTCCTGAACTTTTGTTTTTAGGGAGTTTTTTAAAGTAGTGATTCTGTTTTGCTTGCAATGATTGTTATGTTTAAATGATCAGTTTCTTCTTATTCCATTTTGGTGGGATGTGTGTTTCTAGAAACTTCTCCATTTCTTCTGGGTTGTTGAATTTGCTGGCATACAATTTTCGTGGTAATTTCTTATGGCGTTTTGTGTTCCTGGGGCATTGGTCTTCTTTTATTCTCTTTTTGTCTCTCTCTTGGTGATCCCACTCAGAGGTTTGTGGTAAGACGTTAATCTTGGTTTGTTTTCACCTGAGGTGCAGGTTTACCTGGAAGCCCTGAAGGACAGCACTCGTTTCTGAAAATCAGACAGTCTGTGCTCCACTCCTTTCCTGACGCTAAGCCCTTGCAGTTACTTCTCACATTATAGGTAATCGATTGTGCCGTCTGTTTCCGGGAAAAGCTCTAAATCAAACTACTGGAGTGCTTGTTGCTGGGCAGGCCGCCCTTCCTGACCCATTCAGAACACAGTGGTGCCTCGGACATTTGATCGCACTGATGTGGAATCTGTGGTTACTCAGCCAACGTTTAATTATGCGGAGGTGTGCTTGGAAGATGCCTGGGCGAGGGCAGTGCTCACATGGAAGCGTGTCCCGGCGTCCTGGAGTCCCAGCGTCCTCCGGCTCCCACCCTGGCCCTGTCCATCTCTCCCACCTTCACCTTGGCCCCACGTCCTCTCTGGCCCTTGTCCTCTGCCTGGAATCCCCTGACCTCCTCTCTCTGTGCGTGGCTGGACTCAGCTCTGCGACCTGGAGACCTGCTGACTGCTCCCAAGACCCTCGTCCCATCCCTGTGCAGGTGGGCGCCTCTCCTTTCCCAGGCAGCAGGGAGGGCGGTCGCAGTTGCAACTAGATGGCTTCGTGGCGTAGAAGCCAGGTCCCTACAGTGGCCTCGAGGCACCATCTGCGGGTGCCGCGGGGCCCCACGTGGAAGGCAGTGTCCTGCGCAGCCCCTGACCTGCTGGGGCTCAGCTCGGACTTGACACGTCCCTGGGCTGCCCGGGAGCACCACCTTCCGCCTGTGTCGGATGAAGTGGGAAGCTGTTGCTCTGGAGAAAGGCATTTGTTCCTAATTAAAAATCAACTGAACCTTACATTTAAATTTTTAATTGGTTAACTTCTATACAAACTGTGGAGCACAACACTTGTAACACTGAAGAGTAACAGTTAAATGTGAAAAAAGAGCCAAAATATTGGCCGGAAGGTGGGGGACAGTGTCATGGGGGTGGTGTGGAGGGCTGTCCCAGATCGACCCGTGGATCCTGCATATTCAGGACGCAACTGAGTGAGGTCAGGGATTAGGAGCTGTGTCCCCAGAAAATAGTGGAATATTTGAAAGAAAGCTTTTCCTATGGAAAAGCTCGTGCCCCCATCCCCATTGCTCCAGCCTTGGGTGGTGATGGTCGGGGGGTCTTTTCTAAGTGGAAGGTTTATTGAGACCTTAGTGGTAAGAAGGCCCCACAAGCTGAGGAGGGGGCCTTCCTGCCCCTGCGACCCCTGGCAGAGCTCCATCAGAATGTGGTAGGTGGCGGCTCAGAACCAGCAGCCCGGATTCCCATACACTCGGATGCCTAGTCTTCTGCCACTCTTCAAAAACTGAAATCTAGATTTCTGCTCCTGCATTTAATCACAGGAGAAGTGGATTGTCTCCATCATTGGTGATATGCTGAGTATAAAAATGCCGTCACTGTTCCACACTGTTGGCTTTAAAGTCTCACCTGTACCTTGTGGGGCTCCGCTGCCTATAGTGTGGACTCTGGTTTAGTTTATCTGAAGAGAAAACACACACACACACACACACACACACACACACACACGGGCTGTGTGTACTTAAGTATTTAAAGTTTCCATGTCGACCCTGCCCTCGGGCAAGGCCCTCCATCTCTCTAAACTGTTTCCTCAGCTGTGACATGGGGATAGTAATTGCACCTCTTGGAGAATTGAGCGACTGTCCTGAGAATAATCTCTGTGAGGGGCTTGGTTCACTCTCTGGTGCTCAGTCATCACTCAGGAAACGGTTACTGTTGTTCCCAGCAGACTTTGCTGGTGTGCATGCCTACCTGCCTGAGTTTTGAAACATCATAGACTTTGTGGTTTCGGATCTTGGACTGTAATCACACTCAGTTCTTCTGAGTTGTGGGTGTAAGAGACAGAACGTGTTAGTTTCCGTAGCCCTCTTAGAGGAGGTTTACAAGTTTGGCTTGTGATCTTGAATACTCGTGAAATACTGGATTGAAGTGCATTCAGTTTCTTTATGAGTCTTGCATCACCCCAAAGAGAGACTAACCACAAATTACTTACTAAAACGCACTCTGTTTGTGACCACATACTATTAATATTCCAGTTAAGTAACAGTAAAGGAGCTGCAACTTCCTGTCAAGCTGGCTTTTGTTTCCCAGTCATTAGGTGAAGGTTTGACAAGTTCAGTCTTGGGTTTTCGTTGCAGAAATGCTTGAGGAGGATGGTAGTGGGCTCCAGACCAGCGTGCATGACCCCAGAATGTGCTCAGGGGACCTGAGCTTGTGGAGACTTGCAGAGTGACAGGGAAGCTGAGGCCGTGTGAGCATCAGCATACCTGGTGCGGTGGCTCGGGGGGTGAGGTCCGCTGGGGGTGGCAGTCTCTCCTGGCCGGGGCCTGCACTCCTCTCTCTCTAGGCCAGAGGCAGCCTCACCTCACAGGGGAGCGGAGTTAGTGCCCACACGTGCGCGTGCCCAGGGCACAGAGGGCAAACAGCGCGGAAGCATCAGAGGCTGAGCAGAGAGGCGTGTTGTCAGGCCACGCGGGGATGCGTGGCCGGCGCCCTAAAGCCCCCAGCTCTCTGAAGGTTTCAGCAAAGCGCCGTGGCAGGTCCGGGGTGGCAGGCGGTCGCGGCGCCCGGGTCGGCTGCAGCGCGGCCCTGACTGGCGGGCGGCGGGGACAGGGCGGCGGCACTGTCCATCCTTGGCATCCAGGAGGCTGGGGCGGCTCCCTCACAGTCATCAGGCAGCTCCCGTCACCCACCCAGTGAGAAGGCCCCGCACTGTGGAGCCCGGGGAGCCAGGCGCCCCGAGAGGCGCTGGGCAGCGGTGGGGCGGGCGCGCTCCCGGGGGCGGCTCAGGCACGGCCCCCGTTATCTGAGGCGCCTCCACCGCGCGGAGAACAGGTCGGGACCGGGCAAACAGGCAGGTTTCCGCTAGGGAGGTTAACCCACCGGGAGGAAAGCCACAGGCCCTGGCAGCGGCAGGCGCTGCTTTGAGAGCGGGTCCCACGCAGCCCGGAGAGGGAGCGCGTCTGAGCTCACATCCGCAGCGGCTGCCCGGCAGGTGTCGCGGCCAAGATTCCCCGAGGAGATGCAAGAATCGGGGTCTTCAGACCTCCTGAAAGCTCTGGCCGCCTGAAGGTCTGTTCCACCAGCCCCTCTCAGAGCGCTGGGTGCCTGCGCCTGACCTGCAGCCTGAGCTCCTGGCAGAGGAGTCGAAGGCCAGCGGCTGTCCTGGCTGCTGACTCGGTCCTGGAAGGGGCAGGCGCGGTGCTGCCTCGGTCCTCGACTTCCCCGTGGCTTGGGAAGCATTTCCTGCTCGTTTCCTCCCACAGTGTCAGGAATGCTCCTTATTAGGTCAGGCGCGGGTTTTGTTGATAGGCTTTTGCTATTCCTGCACTAGGCCTTATTAAAAGTAGCCAGAAAGAAAGTCTTGGACCAGCTCTCTTACTGTTATGGTTCCGGGAGAACATTCCCTCTTGCTGCTCCTCCCTATAACTAGAGTTGCGCTATTACGGTCGGTGGTCTTTATAGAACTTGGTATCAGGTCACCTGCTCATCATTATTTTTATCAGAGGCTCAGTCACACATTTGGTAATACAAGAAACAATTTTGTAAAACAGGCAATACGTAAATAATTTAGCTAGCAGTGTTCGTTTCGCTAGAAATATCTCCTGGTGTTGGCCAGACTCCAAGCGGGGTGTCTTACTCTCTTCTTTCCTGCAGCCATGCACAGGCGGGCTGGGCCAAGGTGTTCCCTGTGAGCTGAACAAAACATTTTAGTTTAACATCCAGGCATGGGAGCAGGGTTCCCTGAGATAGACCATGTATGTACACTGTAAGCGATAGGCAACGTCTCCTTAGTGATTAACTTGTAGCAAAAGCAGTGGAATACAAAGGTTAAAGTAAAAGAGACCTGTTAAGGGCTCAGACCCGTTCTTCTCTATGACTGTTCCTCTTGTCGGTGCCCCTCCCGTAGTCTGGTGGGAAAGGGGCAACGGCTGCTCTGGCTGCTTCCTGCTGGACAGAGGCGATGGTGGTCGTCACAGAAGGGAACTGATGGGCCTTCAGCAGGGAATGTTCCTTAGAATCTTTAGTAGATGGTACAGTTCTCGTTCATTCTTTATCTACAATTATTTTAACCTGATGAAACCCTTTAGCCCTTTTGTTCCCTAATTTATCACTGGACTTGGGCTTCTGGCTCCAGTTCCTACACAGAGCTGTTAATCTCAACTTCCTGAGTGTCGTGACCACACTAGATGCCTGTGTTACTCGGTTGAACAAGATTCAATAAATGGCTGACTCGCCCTTCTCCAGCTGCCCTGAACCGCGGTCTCAATACTTAGCTTTTTGAAGAGCAGTCTCCAGCCTTCCAGGGGTTCACAGGCCCACCGCTCTCCAGGCCTCTCAGGAGCTGGGCCGTTTTCTGAGGACGTGGTGCTGTTTTAATCAGCCTGTGATGAACTCACGGCTTTACTCCAGCTGCCCTGAGAGGTGAGTGTGGGGCAGGTGATGTGTATGTAACGTGGTCCTGCCCACGTTGCAGTCAGCTCGTGTTCAGGCACTTTTACTTCTCTAGGCTTTTCATGGCGACTTGGTCTCCAGGTCAGAAGGATGTGGGCCTCCCTCAGTTGGACAGACAGACTCGTTGGAGGCAAACTGATGCGCAGAGGGTGGTACAGTGCCCGGAGATCAGCGCCGCCAGCAACGGTCAGGTCTTCAGGGCAGTCACAGGTTCTCCCAGTGGGCGCACACTGGGCTGGCCTGCCGTATTTCAGAGGGGCTTATTTAAGTCTTCTGGGAGCCATTCTCATCCACAGCAGGGCAATCAACAAGGCCTTATCCCAAGTTAATCTCTTGACATATTTAAGCGGTGGTTCTTCTAGAAAGTATCATCTCTGGCCGTGGGTCATGGGGCATCTGATACTTACCCAAAGGTAGATGGCTGTGATAAGCTTCAGAAATAAACTTGAGTGTCCTTCTTAATAATTCGATTAAACTTTACCATTACGTAACAATGACAACAGGGCTTCCATGGTGGCTCAGATGGTAAACTACCACCCGCAGTGCAGGAGAAGCAAGTTCAATCCCTGTGTCAGAAAGACCTCCTGGAGGAGGGCATGGCAACCCACGCCAGTATTCTTGCCTAGAGAATTCCATGGACAGAGGAGCCTGGCGGGCTACAGTCCATGGGGTCACAAAGAGTCGGACATGCCTGAGTGACTAACACACACACACACACACACACACACACACACCATGGCAACAAGGAACTGTCCGAGAAGTGAGACTTAGACAATAAATGCAGACTTCAATGAATAGAATTTGATATTCATTGACACATATCTCTAAAATTATCCTCATTGTTATCAAATACAGCCAAATTAAGACTGGTTTGTTTACAAAATGAATCTGGTTAATTGACCATATTGGCTCCTTTAAATTGGCTGTGTTGGAATTTTTCATGAGGAGTCTAATACTGAAATTTTAAAAGTCTTCTCAGGGCCAGGAAAGCCATACCAAAGGCTTGTCCATAGATTTTGCCGTACGGATTTAGGTGAATTCCTCCTTTTCTGAGGTCCCCAAAATACCTTGAGATTTTTGCACCTGTTAGGAAGTTCAGTTCAGTAGCTCAGTCGTGTCTGACTCTTTGTGACCCCATGAGTCGCAGCACGCCAGGCCTCCCTGTCTATCACCAACTCTTGGAGTACACTCAGACTCACGTCCATCGAGTCAGTGATGCCATCCAGCCATCTCATCCTGTCGTCCCCTTCTCCTCTTGCCCCCAATCCCTCCCAGCATCAGTCTTTTCCAATGAGTCAACTCTTCGCATGAGGTGGCCAAAGTACTGGAGTTTCAGCTTTAGCATCATTCCCTCCAGAGAAATCCCAGGACTGATCTCCTTTAGAATGGACTGGTTGGATCTCCTTGCAGTCCAAGGGACTTTCAAGAGTCTTCTCCAACACCACAGTTCAAAATCAATTCTCCGGCGCTCAGCTTTTTTCACAGTCCAACTCTCACATCCATACATGACCACAGGAAAAACCATAGCCTTAACTAGACGGACCTTTGTTGGCAAAGTAATGTCTCTGCTTTTGAATATGCTATCTAGGTTGGTCATAACTTTTCTTCCAAGGAGTAAGTGTCTTTTAATTTCATGGCTGCAATCACCATCTGCAGTGATTTTCCAGCCCCCCAAAATAAAGTCTGACACTGTTTCCACTGTTTCCCCATCTATTTGCCACGAAGTGATGGGACCAGATGCCATGATCTTCATCTTCTAAATGTTGAGCTTTAAGCCAACTTTTTCACTCTCCACTTTCATCAAGAGGCTCTTTAGCTCTTCTCCACTTTCTGCCATAAGGGTGGTGTCATCTGCATATCTGAGGTTATTGATATTTCTCCCGGCAATCTTGATTCCAGCTTGTGCTTTTTCCAACCCAGCGTTTCTCATGATGTACTCTGCATAGAAGTTAAATAAGCAAGGTGACAATATACAGCCTTGACGTACTCCTTTTCCTATTTGGAACCAGTCTGTTGTTCCATGTCCAGTTCTAACTGTTTCTTCCTGACCTGCATACAGGTTTCTCAAGAGGCAGGTCAGGTGGTCTGGTATGCCCATCTCTTTCAGAATTGTCCACAGTTTATTGTGATCCACACAGTCAAAGGCTTTGGTATAGTCAATAAAGCAGAAATAGATGTTTTTCTGGAACTCTCTTGCTTTTTTGATGATCCAGCGGACGTTGGCAATTTGATCTCTGGTTCCTCTGCCTTTTCTAAAACCAGCTTGAACCTCTGGAAGTTCACGGTTCATATATTGCTGAAGACTGGCTTGGAGAATTTTGAGCATTACTTTACTAGCGTGTGAGATGAGTGCAATTGTGTGATAGTTTGAGCATTCTTTGGCCTTGCCTTTCTTTGGGATTGGAATGAAAACTGACCTTTTCCAGTCCTGTGGCCACTGCTGAGTTTTCCAAATTTGCTGGCATATTGAGTGCAGCACTTTCACTGCATCATCTTTCAGAATTTGAAATAGCTCAACTGGAATTCCATCACCTCCACTAGCTTTGTTTGTAGTGATGCTTTCTAAGGCCCACTTGACTTCACATTCCAGGATGTCTGGCTCTAGGCGAGTGATCACACCGTTGTGATTATCTGGGTTGTGAAGATCTGTTTTTGTACAGTTCTTCTGTATATTTCTGCCACCTCTTCTTAATATCTTCTGCTTCTGTTACTGCTACTGCTAAGTCGCTTCAGTTGTGTCTGACTCTGTGCAACCCCATAGACGGCAGCCCGCTGAGGAAGGCTTTCTTATCTCTTCTTGCTATTTTTTGGAACTCTGCATTCAGAACCTGGCATTCAGATACTTACATCTTTCCTTTTCTCCTTTGCTTTTCACTTCTCTTCTTTTCACAGCTATTTGTAAGGCCTCCTCAGACAGCCATTTTGCTTTTTTGCATTTCTTTTCCATGGGGATGGTCTTGATCCCTGTCTCCTGTACAATGTTACGAACCCCAGTCCACAGTTCCTCAGGCACTCTATCAGATCTAGTCCCTTAAATCTATTTCTCACTTCCAGTGTATAATCATAAGGGATTTGATTTAGGTCATACCTGAATGGTCTAATGGTTTCCCCTACTTTCTTCAATTTCAGTCTGAATTTGGCAATAAGGAGTTCATGATCTAAGCACAGTCAGCTCCTGGTCTTGTTTTTGTTGACTGTATAGAGCTTCTGCATCTTTGGCTGCAAAGAATATAATCAATCTGATTTCGGTGTTGACCATCTGGTGATGTCCATGTGTAGAGTCTTCTCTTGTGTTGTTGGAAGAGGGTGTTTGCTATGACCAGTGCATTTTCTTGGCAAAACTCTATTAGTCTTTGCCCTGCTTCATTCCATATTAAGGCCAAATCTGCCTGTTACTCCAGGTGTTTCTTGACTTCCTACTTTTGCATTCCAGTCCCCTATAATGAAAAGGACATCTTTTTTGGGTGTTAGTTCTAAAAGGTTTTGTAGGTCTTTATAGAACCGTTCAGCTTCAGCTTCTTCAGTATTACTGGTTGGGGCATAGACCTGGATTACTGTGATATTGAATGGTTTGCCTTGGAAACGAACAGAGATCATTCTGTTGTTTCTGAGATTGCATCCAAGTACTGCATTTCAGACTCTTTTGTTGACCATGATGGCTATTCCATTTCTTCTGAGGGATTCCTGCCCGCAGTAGTAGATATTATGGTCATCTGAGTTAAATTCACCCATTCCAGTCCATTTTAGTTTGCTGATTCCTAGAATGTCGACATTCACTCTTGCCATCTCTTGTTTGACCACTTCCAATTTGCCTTGATTCATGGACCTGACATTCCAGGTTCCTATGCAATATTGCTCTTTACAGCATCGGACCTTGCTTCTATCACCAGTCACATCCACTGCTGGGTATTGTTTTTGCTTTGGCTCCATCCCTTCATCCTTTCTGGAGTTTTTCTCCACTGATCTTCAGTAGCATATTGGGCACCTACTGACCTGGGGAGTTTCTCTCTCAGTATCCTATCATTTTGCCTTTTCATCCTATTCATGGCGTTCTCAATGCAAGAATACTGAAGTGGTTTGCCATTCCCTTCTCCAGTGGACCACATTCTGTCAGACCTCTCCACCATGACCCGCCCGTCTTGGGTTGCCCCACGGGCATGGCTTAGTTTCATTGAGTTAGACAAGGCTGTGGTCCTAGTGTGATTAGATTGACTAGTTTTCTGTGAGTATGGTTTCAGTGTGTCTGCCCTCTGATGCCCTCTCGCAACACCTACCGTCTTAACTTGGGTTTCCCTTACCTTGGGCGTGGGGTATCTCTTCACGGCTGCTCCAGCAAAGCACAGCCATTGCTCCTTCCCTTGGACCAGGGGAAGTAGTTAGGAAGTAGTCCTTCCTAATTTACCCGATAAAGCTGCTGGGAACCTAGGAGTTTCCAGTATCTAGAGGGATCAGGCAGAGAGAAAAAAAAAATTTCCATTGTGGTTATAAAGGTATACTTTATCAAACTGCTGTAAATCATAATTAACTTAAGGGGAAAGGTTTCCTTAAAACCAAAAAGTCACACCTATCTTCATCAGTTTACTCAGTCCTGTATACTTTTTTACTAACAGCTGTATGAAATCAGAGTTGTCTTTAGACTTTTAAAATATCTTACCTGGTTTAGCATAATGATTTAAAAGTCATCAAAAACCTGTACTTGTCAGAAAGTCCTTTCTATGACTCTTCTTAGAGTTGAAGCATTTTGCACAGCGTCACCGTAAGTGTCTATGAATGATAAAGGACTTCAGAAGGCAAGATTGGAGATCTGATTATAATGCTTTTTGACAAAGACGCTTAACCAAGTTATGACATACAACGTTTTCATCTGTGTCCTGGCTTCTAAAGTGGTTGACTTCACAGCTGTGATTTCCTCTTTCCTGAGCTGCTTTTCTAGAGAAGACCTTTCCGTGTCTCCTAGTGGATGGGCTTAGCCTTGCTGCATTCTTTCAGTTTCTGCTTATGAGAAGAATTCTTTTTCTTCTTCTAAAGGATAGTCTTGCTTGTAGATTCAGGGTTGCAGTCTTTCTTTTCCAGGGTTTTGAATGCACCTTGGCACCCTCCTGGCCTGCGGTGTGTCTGTAGAGCGATCAGCTGACAGCCCTGGGGGGCTTGCTTCCCTTGTAACTAACTCCTTGTTGTCTCTCCTGCTGTCTTTGGAATCCTTCCTTAGCTTCTGCCGTTTTCACTGTGGCCTGTTCTAGTGCACGTCTGTCTGGGTTTATCTTGTTTGGGACCCGCTGTGCTGCCTGTACCTGGATGTCTATTTCCTCCTTTAGGTTCGGGGCGTTTTCAGCCATGATTTCTTCAGATGCATTTTCATTCCCCTTTGTCATCTTTCTGGGACCCCTATTGCATGTAGATTGGTGTGCTTTGTATTATCCTGGATCTCTCATATTGCTTTCTTTTTCTTCATTTGACTTTCTGTCTGCTGTTCTGATCGGGTGACTTCTCTTCTCCCAGATGACTTATGCATTCTTCGGCATTATTCCTTCTGCTATCCGTAGCCTTTAAGTCGGCTTTCATCTCAGTGAATGAGCCTCCTATTTCTTGGTTTTATAGTTTCTAGTTCTGTTTACAGGAATCTGCATTTCTGTCAATAGCCCTTCGTAATGTCTTCAGTATTTTCATTATCTCCTTTCTGGACTCCTCGTCTGTTAGATGGAAGAGGTTTGTTGCCTGTTCTTTCGGGGATTCTCTTGACCTTTCAGCTGGGTGTGGTTCCCCTGCTTCTTCATTCCCCTCCTATTTCTCTCTCTCTGAGTTTGGGGGCACGGTGCTCTGTGGTCTTGGAGGGCTGCTTTTATCTGGTGGCCTCCCTGGGCGGCCCGTGTGGGTTCACTCTGCTTTCAGGATGCGTGCCTGCTGCTCTTTCCTCAGTGTGGCCGTCACCCCCTCGATGGGGGGGTGCCATGGTGCCAGAGCCGCCTGGGTGCTGAGCTGGGCCCCCTCTCCCCTGCCCTGGCCACCACCCTCCAGGGCAGGGTCTCCTCCCCGGTTGCTGAGCGGAAGCCCCCAGTGTGAGGCCGGTGGGACTGGGGCTGTCCCGCCGGGAGAACCCCCGTGTTCCTTCTCCAGACCTGCCCGCCTGGGCGGGTGCCCTGTTGCTGGGGGGCTCACAGAGGACCTCGTGGCTGGCACTGCCCTTGGCCCCCCCTCCAGTGTGGGAGTGCAGGCAGCTGACACAAGTCAGCAGCACAGATGCTGACACACCCATCCGCCCAAGGCAGGTCCCAAGATCCCAGTGGGCCTGCGCTGGGGCTGCGCTGGGCCTGCAGTGGGCCTGCGCTGGGGCTGCGCTGGGCCTGCAGTGGGGCCTGCGCTGGGGCTGTGCTGGGCCTGCAGTGGGGCCTGCGCTGGGGCTGCAGGGGGGCCTGCGCTGGGCCTGCAGTGGGGCCTGCGCTGGGGCTGCCCTGGGCCTGCAGTGAGGCAGCCCAGGTCCTCTGCGCTGGTCTCTCTTCTGCCGCCGACCGGCAGTGTACCCCGCTCCGGGCCTTTCTGTCTCAGCTGACGCCCACACGGGTGAGGGGGCTTTTTGGGGTGCCAGCACCTTCCCTCTTTTCCAGCCCCTCCCAGGGCTCAGGTCCCATCCCTGTCCCTTTATTTTTTCTTTTAATTGGAGGCTAATGACTGTACAATATTGTGGTTTTGCCATACATTCAGTGTCCCTTTAAAAAGAACACTCTTTCATCCCGCCCAGGTATGTGGGGATCATTCTTGTGTTTCTGGGCACCTCGCATCTTTTGCCGGCATTCGGTAAGGAACGAGATTGTTCCCCACGGAGATGTGCTTTTGATGTATTTGTGGGAGGAGGGGCGTTCCACGTCCTTCGATTCTGCCGTCTTGATTCCTCCCCCAGCATTTTAAGATAACAACTAAAATTATAACACTATGCCAGGACAGGTCCAAATTTTAGGAATTCCATATAATTTCTAGCATATATATATTAATAACGTTTGCCCATACCATATAGTCTGAGGAGGTGTATCACTCATTTAACAGTACTTCCCGTGTACTTTAACATACCAAACAATCCTTATTAGTTTAATATTTTTCCCTGAGAAACCTGAGGAGCTCTCTAAAGGATCCCAAAGTTAGCTGGAGGTAAAAAAAACTTTAATTAAAATTTGATATTTGGGGATTTTTGTCAGAAAGTTTCAAAACAGTCAAATAAGATCGTAGGTCATTTTCACACAGTATTATTCCTTAACCAAAATAAGAACCGCTCTCAAGAGCAAATACAAATCACTTAAAGGCACAGAAACCCACACAATGTGTTATCAGTGGCAGCATCCTAGGAAAGCTCTGTCCTCTTAACAGACAAAACAGAATCCAGTTTTGCACCAGCTTACTTTTACTAATGATTCATTTACTGAATTTAATCTAAACTTAGTCAGTTCTGACCATGCAGAAAGCTCTGTTCTGCAAGCCTTCCATTACTTTCTGCATCCCTATTATTTTGCCCCTTCATTTTCTCATCTAGAAACAACCATATGAACTTCCATCACTTAATTTAGCATGACTTTAAAACTGCATGTTACCAGATATCTGGAGAGATCATTTGTGTATCAAAGGCACAGGAAGAGAAATGCAGATTCCTTCTCTCACTGCTTATACAGAACCCAGCCATCTTCGGGAATTTTTCCCCCAGTTCCCAAATATTCAGTTCAGTTTAAACAAACAAATGAGAGTCACAGACAGTAATATAGATCATCTGCTCATATTCACAGTCACTTTCAGCAAAACGAGGAGAGAACAGGATTTGGACTCAGGTACTGAGACACTCACATACATCCACACACACCCCAGATAAAAGCAATTGCAGAAGTCCACTTTTTAAAATTTACTTTTAATTGGGAAGGATAATTGCTTTACACAGTTGCATTGGTTTGTACCAAACACCAGCATGGAGCAGCCACAGGTTCCCCCGTGGCGTCCCTGACGCTTGCGCCCCCTCCTGCCTCCCGCCCCATCCCACCCCTCTGGGCTATTTCCGGGCCCTGGTTTGAGCCGAGTCTTGCGGGAAATTCGCATTGGCTGTCTGGTTTGCACATGGTCGCGTATGTTCCCGTGTTACTCTCTCCATACATCCCACTCTCTCCTCCTCCCCCCCCCAAGTCCATTCTCAGTATCTGGGTCTCTGTTGTTGCTCTGCAGATAGTTCATCAGTGCCATCTTTCTAGATTCCATACGTATGTGTTAGTATATGGTAATTGCTTTTCACTTTCGACGTCCTTCACCTGGTATAACAGGGTCTAGGTTCATCCACTTCATTAGGACGGACTCAAATTCGTTCCTTTTCATGGCTGAGTAGATTCTACGGTGTATATGTACCACAGCTTCTTTATCCACTCATCTGTCGATGGACATCTAGGTTGCTTCCATGTCCTAACAATTGTAAATAGGGCTGCAATGGACCCTGGGTTATATGTGTCTTTTTCAGTTTTGATTTCCTCAGGGTATATGCCTAGTAGTTGGATTGCTGGGTCATATCGTGGTTTTATTCCTAGTTTTTTAAGGAATCTCCGCACTGTTCTCCATAGTGGCTGTATCAATTTGCATTCCCACCAACAGTGCAAGAGGGTTCCCTTTCCTCCACACCCTCTCCAGCATTTATTGTTCGTAGACTTTTTGATGATGGCCATTTTGACCGGTGTGAGGCGATATCTCAGTGTAGTTTTGATTTGCATTTCTCTAATAATGAGTGATCCTTGAGCATCTTTTCGTGTGTTTCTTAGCCATCTGTATGTCTTCTTTGGAGAAATGTCTGTTTAGGTCTTTTGGCCATTTTCTGATTGGGTTGTTTTCCTGCTCTTGACTTGTATGAGCTGCTTGTATATTTTTGAAATTAATCCTTTGTCTGTTGTTTCACTGGCTACCATTTCTTCCTGTCCAGAGGGTTGTCTTTTCACTTTGTTTATAGTGCCCTTTGCTGTGCAAAAGCTTTTAATTAGGTCACACTTGTTTGTTTTTTGTTTTTATTTCCATTACTCTAGGAGGCAGGTCATAGAGGATCGTGCTGTGATTTATGTCATAGAGTGTTCTGCCTGTTTTCCTCTAGGAGTTTTAAAGTTTCCAGTCTTATATTTAGGTCTTTAATCCATTTTGAGTTTACTTTTGTGTATGATGTTAGGCAATGTTCTAATTTCATTCTTTTACACGTAGCTGTCCAGTTTTCCCAGCACCACCCATTGCATATTCTTGCCTTCTTTTGTCAAAAATAAGGTACCCACAGGTGCGTGGGTTTATCTCTGTCTGGGCTTTCTGTCTTACTCCATTGGTCTATATTTCTGTTTTTGTGCCAGTACCATACTGTCTTGATGAGTATAGCTTTGCAGTATATAGTCTGAAGTCAGGAAGGTTGATTCCTCTAGCTCCATTCTTCTTTCTCAAGATAGCTTTGGCTATTTGGGGGTCTTTTGTGTTTCCATATGAATTGTGAGATTTTTTGGTTCTAGTTCTGTGAAATATGCCATTGGTAGTTTGACAGGGATTGCACTGATCTGTAGATTACATTTGGTAGTACCGTCATTTCCACAATATTCTTCCAACCTAGGAATATGGAATATCTCTCCGTGTTGTCTTTGATTTCTTTCAGTGTCTTAACAGTTTTCTGAATACAGCTCTTTTGTCTCCTTAGGTAGGTTTATTCCTAGGTATTTTATTCTTTTTGTTGCAATGGTAAATGGGATTGATTCCTTAATTTCTTTTTCTGATATTTCATTGTTAGTGTATAGGAATGCAAATGATTTGTGTATTGATTTTGTATCCTGCCACTTTGCTAAATTCACTGATCGCTGTAGTGATTTTCTGATCGTGTCTTCAGGATTTTCTATGTATGCTATCATGTAGTCTGCAGTGAGAGTTTTACTTCTTTTCCAATCTGGATTCCTTTTCTTTCTTTTTCTTCTCTGATTGCCGTAGCTAGCACTTCTAAAGCTATGTTAAATAATAGTGGTGAGAGTGGCCACCTTTGTCTTGTTCCTGATCTTAGAGGAAATGCTTTCAGTTTTTCACCATTGAGAATGTTTGCTGTGGGTTTATCATATATGGCCTTTATTATTTTGCCCTTCTATGCCCATTTTTGAAGTTTTTTTTTTTTATCATAAATGGGTGTTGAATTTTGTCAAAAGCTTTTTCTGTATCTATCGAGATTATCATATGGTTTTTATCTTTCAATTTGTTAATCACATTGATTGATTTGCATATACTGAAGAATCCTTGCATCCCTGGGATAAACCTGACTTGCTCATGGTGTATGATCTTTGTAATGTGTTGTTGAATTGTTTGCTGGAATTTTGATGATTCTTGCATCTGTGTTCATCAGTGATATTGGTCTGTGATTTTCTTTTTTGTGTTGTCTTTGTCTGGTTTTGGTATCGGGGTGATAGCGGCCTCAAAGAATGAGTTTGGAAGTGTTCCTTCCTCTGCAATTTCATGGAAGAGTTTTAGAAGGATAGGAATTAGTTGGAGGATTAATGGAGGATAGCTAAAGATTTCCCAGTTTTGCAAGAATATGCCAGGGGACTCTAGGATGGAGCAGAGCTCTGATCATCCATACCTAATTATTACCTATGATTGATGCTATCAAATATCAAGCAAAAACAGTTCAAATCAGTCTCTCAGGGTCAGTTCCCTAGTCACAAAAAGGGAGAACCCCAACAGATGTCCCATCAGAAATGAAGCTGAATGACCTTGTCCAAAGAGGAACATTCCAACCAGTGCTCTGCCACAAGCAAAACCCACCCGACGGGGACATCACACACAAGCCTCGCGTGCACAAGCTGGAGCGACTGGGCCCCAGGTGACACTGAAGGGGGCCCCAGGTGACACTGAAGGGGGCCACAGCGCTGCATGTCTCAGTCCCAAGCAGCCTTGTGCCCGGGGGTGGTTCGCAGCTGTCAGGGGCACTGCCTCTGACATCCCCAGAGTGAAATGTACCCTGGAAGCCGCTGGGACTCAGGGAGGGGCTGCCTCTGGCTGGGTCAGCCTGTCACAGGCACGCACTCCTGGCTGGCCTATGAAAATCCCTGGCGAACGTGTCTGTGTGCCTGACACAGCGTGAAGCCAGACGCCACCAAACACTGGAGTTTGGAGCAGAGAAAGGTTTACCGTAGGGTCACGCAAGAAGGGTAGTTGTGTCCGCAAACCCCCAAACTCTCCAAAGTGTTTCAGCACAGCATTTTTAAAGGCCAGGGGAGGGAAAGGGGTCCCAGGGTATGTGATCGCTCATGCACAATTCTCTGATTGACTGATGGTGGTAGGGTGACAGGGCGGTGTCACAGGGGTTAACGTTATCAGTCCTTAGGCTCCAGGAGGCCTGGGGGCCATGTGCTCAAGGTCGTCAGGTAGTTAACATCTTCCATTTGGTGGTGGTGGGGGGGTTCACATCTGTGAAATAATTTAGGAAATGTGCATCAGATACAGTTATCTGGGTGCTTCAGAGGAGCTAAAGCAGCAGATGGGGGTGGGAGGGAAGTCCTGTCTGGGGAAGGCCCCACAGGATCCTGCTTGGCTACATTAGTGAAGGCTGTTCCTGGGTGGACAGGAAGCCGAGCAGGAAGCAGCCCGGAACCCCCCATCCGAGTGAGCCTGCAGGTGGGGGCTTTGGCTCCAGAGCAGCCTCGAAGTCCTTGTGGGCCCCAGACATGCTGAACTCCAGCCACTCATAGCCGCACTCCCGTTTTCCTAAAGACGAACAGCACCTGGCACCTCCTCAGACCCCCAGAGGGGTCCGAATGCCCTCTTCCTCTTCCCTCCGCTGTGTGTAACGTGAAGGAAGGTGCCAGCCAGCCCTGGGGCAGCAGGTGGCCGTCTCCACTCTCTGGCCTCAGCCACGTGGTCACTGCATGTGGTGGCTGAGGGTGGGAGAGCCTTTGTGGCCACACCGGTCACGCACCTCAGAAGGAGGGCCCTCCATTTTTCTGATAGTTTGACAAGAAAGCTTTGACAAACTTAACTGAAATAATAGCATCCCTGATGTTTTAGCTCAGTAAGAGCAATGAATTGTGATTAAAAAACTGCGTCACACCGATATGCTTTGAAATGTTTTTATTGATGAGGACATCTTTTGTGGTCACACAGTAAGCTTGTGGACGGGCCCACTGCTGCTGGGCGGCTGCTGGCTCCGGTGCTTTGCATCTGCCGAGGTCATGCCTTTCTCGGCTGCTCCAGCCTCTGCCCCAGCCCTGGGTGAGCAGCAGTCAGCAAGAGCCCTGCCTTCAGCTACATCGTCTAAAGATTATTTTCTGAGAACCTTAATTATTTGACCTGTAAGGTTGTTATACGTCTTTCAAGGTACAAAGAAAATGGAATTAGTTATAAAACTGGAAGAATGTGTGAAACCAAATAGCGTTTCAGTTTCTCAAATGAAAACACTGCCAAGCTAGTGTGGTCGGTGTCCAAATCCAGACCCCTGGGTCGTGGGTGGGTGACGCCATTTTCAGCAGCCTTTGCTCTTCAGTGGGCTCTGAAGCGACAGGCGTGAATGCCGCCGCAGAGAGCGCCCTCCCAGCCTCACACCCTCCTCGTCCCAGCGCCAGGTCCGGGGGCCTGGAGCTGCAGGCGCGCAGAGCAAAGTGGGCGTGAGGGGGTGAAGCCCGGCGGCTCCCAGGCCCGGGTTTGTCACACGTAAGGGTCCTTGGTGTCGCTGCTGGGTAACGGTCTGGTCTGTTGACAATGCTGTGATGACTTGTCTGAACGTGAGACTCAAGCAGATAAAGAACTCTTGTTATTACTGCCTTAATTACCCTAGACTACCTGGAGAATTTTGTTTTTAAAAATTCTGTCACCCTATGGTAGATCTATACTGACATGGAAAGATTGCCAAGACATGACTTTTGGTGGGAAAAAAAAAGGAAACTGAAGAAAAATATAACTGCTTGATTCCATGTATGTAAAAATAAAATACCCTAGAAAATGGAAAGGCTGAATGGGCAGCACACTCCTGGGAGTCTGCTGTCGAGAACTGGGAGAACAAACTTTTTTGTTGTTGTTAAAACTGACCTATTTGGATTCAGCGCTATCAGAAATAAATGTGCCCTCTTGAGGCATCAAAATCTTTCTGTCTCAGTGGAGGCCTGTGCTGGCAGACTAACTGTGGGTCAGGCCTCAGCTCATACCGTCTCATTGCGTGTCTCATCACAGGGACAAGCCGACCTCTTGAAGTACGCCAAGAACGAGACCGTGGAGAACCTGAAGCAGATCCACTACGCGGCCGTCTCCTGCGGACTCAGCAAGCCGGGCACAGAAAACGCCGATGTCCAGAAGCCGCGGCGGAGCCTCGAGGTCATACCCGAGAAGGCAAGCGATGAAACTGGAGAATGAGCGGACTTTCTAGAGATGATCACAGAGTCTGTAACTCTAGGACCAACTGTCAGCCGGATGGGACGTTCGCTTTGCACTCACTAATGAAAATAATATGGGGATTTTAAAGCACAACTGGAATAGCTAATTGCAGTCTCTTAAAACTGTGAATGTATGTAGCAACCCTGCTTATGGAGGCAAATAAACTCTTTAACAAGAAATTCTCTTCCTGGCCCAAACAGGCTGTATTTGTATACAAAGACGTCATAATTCAGTTCCAATGTGAACAACAGACTAGCCACTCTGGTTCCATTGAGAAGCAGACATTTTCCCAACAGAAAACAATGTCTTAAGATGCAGATGGACTGTATGGTCTAATCAGTATTTACTGGGCAGGGTGGGGGGGAACCAAATCCTAAAAGAAGTTTTACTTACGTATGATTGCCGGGGCCTCTGGGTGCTGGGTGATTCTGGCAGCATGCCTGCTGAGAGCCATGCTTACTGAGAATGTGAGTAGCCCGAGCCCCTGAACGTGCAGAGCACGGGCTTCCAGGGCACTGTGGTGGCGGCCGCTCCTGGCTGGGCCCTGCTGGGTGCGCAGGCCACGTCAAGGCACCGGCGTGGCAGCAATGCCCTGTGCATGCCTCTCGCTGTATGAAGCGGCGGCCGCATTAAAGACATGATTTATGGTATTTCTCCAATAGCAGTGCGTGCATTTAATCAAAGTTTAACTTTTTTAAAATTTCCAGTTCAAGGTAATTCTACTAAGAGTGGCCAGCGACTTGGTAAACAGCTTTGTCAGAGGCGTGTCTGGTTTGGCATTTTGCTTTCGGTACATACAGTGGCCCCGACTTTACACAGCGGCTGCTCTCTGTGAAGCCAACACCTCGCCCCTTCTCAGCCTCTCAGGTCCTGCGGGGGGCGAGCCTGGACCCCGTGCAGACCGTGGGCCAGGGGCACGTGGAGCGGCTGCGGCAGCTGCCGTGTTCCTCCGGTCAGCTGAGTTGTTCGTTAACACCAGACTTTATTTTCTGGATCAGTGAAACGCCACACTATTTTGGAAGAGCTACTGGACACTGCAGCCTAATGACTGCTTCTCCCAAACCAAACTGCTCGCAAATTTTGGAAGTGTAAAAGGTTTCTAAATCCTCAATAACTGCTTTTAGATTTGTCCATTTTCTTTTCAGCCACTCGGGTAAGTGAGTGGGATAACTGTGGGATCTGCACTGTGGTGTCTCACTTTTTGCTCACGGCATCTGCTCAGGCCGATACACTGACTTTATTTCTGCCCAGACCCTGAAATACCCTTTTACAGAATACGTCCTCAGCCCGGCTCTTATCGCTTGCCTGTGCATGTCCACTGGTCTTCACTCAGTATCATTCCAGTTAGAAAATTAAACCTGTTACCTGAATAGTAACAGTGCAGTTTCCTGCTCACACAGGTGAGCAGCCAGCCAGTAACCGAGGCTCCTAGTGCTGAAATGAACTCTGCGTGGAAAAACAAAATGAGTAGAAAATAGTGAAAAATTAAAAGCAGATTTGTAGACTGAGAAATAAAATAATGTGTAATTTAGATTACTGTTAGCAATCCTTGAACTTATCTGGCCAGTAAATAGCAATATTCAGTGAAAATCCAGAAATCATAAAAAAGACTTAAAATATTAAGAAATTGCTACATTTATAGTAACAGAAGGTATTAGCTAGTATGTGACTTAAATGGGAGCAAGGCACATGTCATTTCTGCGGTTCACATAGGCTTTTAGCATCAGCAAAATTGAGAACCCAGGGTCATTCCATCCAACACTTCCTTTCCCAGAGCAGAGGCTGGGGACAAGAGCGGTAAGCTGTGCTGCCTGAGCTCAGAGTCTGGCGGGGGAGTGACCCAGCGCAGGGTCAGTCCGGATTTCCACACTGCAAAGGTCAACCCTCTTTTGACCTTCTCTTCAAAGGGATGAGCCAAGCAACAGGAGAAAGCGGGGCCTTCCGGGAGCTGCCCCGGCTCCTGGAGGCCCTGCTGCAGCGGGCGCCAGCGGGGCGCGCAGCAAGGCCGGCTTGGCGCTCTCGGCCTTCTTTTCCGACGCTCAGATTCCGAAGGTGAAGACGGCTGTCTGAGGAGGGGCGCTGACAGCCGGGGACGTGGGGTCTGAGGCTGGAGAACACTGGAGCCCTGCTGCGCCCGCGCCCAGCTCTCCCCAGCTGTCCGCCGGCGCCCCAGGGGAGGCTGGAGGCCCGCTCCTCCTCCCCCGGACGGCGGGAGTGCGGAGGAGAGGTTGGCGCTGCCCGGTGGGCTTCCGACGCAGGCCCCGAGGGCAGCACCCGGCCGGGCGCGCGGGCAGGGGCGTCTCCCGGGGCAGCGGGGTGGCCGGCGGCCATCAGAGGTCCAGGGGGCTCACGATGGTGAAGCCCGAGTCCTTGCTGTGGCCGCTGCTGTCGTCGTCGGGGCTGGAGCTGGGGTTGCTGGAGGAGGCGGAGGCCGGGCCGGTCAGCGGGTCGGAGAACACGAGCACCGGCCGGGCGGCGCCCCGGAGCGGCCGCAGCGGCTGAGCCTGGCCCGAGGGGCTCAGCCCGGCGCCTCGCTCCTCGCAGTCCTTGGAGACCAGGACGAAGTCGTCCGCGCCCGGCCGCTCCCGGCGACCCGGGGCTGCTGGCGGGGCCTGCAAAGGGGTCAGGGCCGGAGGAGGCGCGGTGAGGGGCGCTGGGCGGGCCCTGGCTCCTCCCGCGGGCAGGGGGCTCCTCCGAGGGGTCTGGGTCTGTCCCGCCCGCGGGGGCCGGCCTCTGGTTTCGTCCCACTCCTGTGCGAGTCGGGGCAGATATCCAGGCACAGGTTGGCCCGCCTGGAGTCCAGTCACTGGCGCCCGCTCATCCCTCGAGCACCGGGGTCTCCCAGGACGGTGGGGGGCACTGGGAGGGTCTACAAACACATGGACCGGGAAGGGCCTCTGCCAAAGAGCGGAGCTGCGAGAAAGGACCTCACAGGGCTCTCTGCTGGAAGAGCACTCTTAAAGCTTAAAGAGTCCCATTTGAAAATGCCGTTCTGCTTCTTTAAAATCATAAAAAAATAAACAGTTTGTAAGCATCTGGATGCTACTTTTTGAGAAGGTTAACTTGGATGAGATTTTGCTAAAATATTCACTCCCTGGGCCTTCGCAGAAAACATTCCCTGACCCAGGTGGCTTACGGGGTGATGGACGCTGAGAAGTCCCTCCCCCTGAAGGCCAAAAAACTTCCGGCCAAGTGAAGTACACTCTGGACAGCATTGGGGAAGCAGGGTCGGCACTCCCCCTGCGAAAGGGGAAGGGAAGCCAGGGCTGCAGCCATCCGACCAGGAACAGGCAGAGAGCCGGCTTCCGGGGCTTCCTAAAGGACATGCAGAAGTCCAGGTGTGCGCTGCCCAAGTGCGGGAGCCGCCGGTGCACAGTGGATGGCACCGCCCCGAGTCCACACCGCGCACAGCTGTGTGCAGCGCCCCCCACGTGTGGTCCGGGCTCTCGCCCCTCCCGCGTGAGCGCCCCCACGTGCGGTCCGGGCTCTCGCTCCTCCCGCGTGAGCGCCCGCAGGGCGGCCTGCCCCACCCTGGGAGCCTGGTACCTGCGGGGCGGCGCCGCTGCAGTAGTGGTCATCTGCGATGCTGATCTGCTCGCTGTCCTCGGCCTCCAGCTGGCTCTGGTTGAAACGCAGGGAGCCCTTCAGGATGTCTTTGATCTATTTCAAAGAAGACGATCCGTGAGAAAGGCCAGCGGGTCTGCCTCTAAGCATCACTCAAACCTCGGGTACATCTGACCCTGACTCCACTGACCACTCTGGTTTTTCTTTTGTTTTTTTTTTTTTGTTTTTTTTGCTGTGCCTCGAGGCTTGTGGGGTCTCAGTTCCCTGACCAGGGACTGAACCTGTGGTCCCTGCAGCGGAGGCACGGAGTCCTAACTGCTGGGCCGCCAGGGAGGTGCCCTGACCAGTCTTCTCTTGTGTGGGTATGAATATACGACTGGAAGAAAGAAAGAACCAAAAAACACCCAGCTCCGCCTTATGGATGACATTGAGCCGTCCCCGCCTGCACGGCCAGGCCCTCATGGGGACAGGCCTGGGGCAGTCTCCGGGGTCCTCCACCCTGTGTCCACCCCGGCCCAGGGAGCGCCCTCGGCTCTGGGGTGGCCCCGCCCGGCTGAGGGCCAGTCAGGCGGGCTGACGGTGAGAGCCCTGCACCCCTTCATGGACATTCATGCTCCATCTGTCTGCCAAGTACAACCCTTGAGGGGCCCAGGCTGCTTAGAGGAGGAGATTCTTTGGGCCTTGTGCTCCCAGGACGTCCACGTGTCTACAGGGGCATAACTGGACTTGAGCGGGACACACCCCCCGTAGCAGCGTCGGAGAGGAAGGGGCGAGAGGTCGGGGGTGGGGGGACCGAGAACCACCCTGGCCAGTGGCTGCAGGCTGCTCAGACATGACTGCTGGGAGGAGCCGGGGCCATGCAGGAGGGGTCCGTGTGGAAGGCAATGTGGGTGCCCTCCCCCCGGTGATGGGCACAAAAGGCTGGCCTGGGTGGCACCAGGTCAGATGAACGGACATACCTGCTTTAGTCCAGCCAGGGAAACCAGAAGCTGATCCTCTTTTTCCAAATTTTCCTGTAATATCACTTCTTGAATATTTACTGAAAAATAAAAGAATGACATTTTATAACTAATGCCCTGAGTATAATTTATCTGCTGCCGCACCATCACTTCAGACCAGTCGGGGAATTCCTCTGCCACACTGCACAGCAGCTCTTTCTACCAAGGATGCTCTGCCCAGCCAGACACGGGGCAGGGGCTGGGTACAGGAGAGGGGGCACAGAGCCTGGGACACAAAGCCTCCCACCAGCGTCCCATGAATGTGTTCTCACAGTGACAGAAGTGTCTTACTTCCGCTGACAGCCCAGAGCTGCCCTTGCTGACCTGCGACGGGGTGGACAGCATGGAGCATTCACCCAACGTTTCCGCTAGGCTTCCTATACCAGGATTCAGTGCTGTTAATTCACCTCCTCTGCCTAAAGACCAGGTCCTCCTGGTGACAGAAATTAAAGAAACTATCTAAAAACAGTGGAAACAGTAGCAGATTTTATTTTCTGCCCTCCAAAATCACTGTAGACACTGACTACAGCTATGAAATTAAAAGACGTTTGCTCCTTGGAAGAAAAGTTATGACAAACTTAGTGTATTAAAAAGCAGAGACATCACTTTGCTGACCAAGGGTCCATATATGGTTCTTCCAGTAGTCATGTATGGATGTGAGAGTTGGGCCATAAAGAAGGCTGAGCATCGAAGAATTGATGCTTTTGAACTGTGGTGTTGGAGAAGACTCTTGAGAGCCCCTTGGACAGCAAGGAGATCCAGCCAGTCCATCCTAAAGGAGATTAAGCCTGAACATTCATTGGAAGGAATGATGCTGAAGCTGAAGCTCCAATACTTTGGCCACCTGATGAGAAGAGCCATCTCACTGGAGAAGACTCTGACGCTGGGAAAGATAAGGCAGGGGGAGAAGGGGATGACAGAGGATGAGGTGGTTGGGTGGCATCACCAATGCAATGGACATGGGTTTGAGTGAACTACGGGAGTTGGTGATGGACAGGGAGGCCTGGAGTGCTGCAGTTCATGGGGTCGCAAAGAGTCGGATATGACTTAGCAACTGAACAACAACAATCTTTAAAAAATATAAATAGTAAAGTATGTTGTCAATTCAACAAATTGTAAAAAGAAAAGGACAAACCCACGGCACTGTGGTTGTCGCCAGATAGCGATGCCTGTGGAGTCAGCAGGACCTAACCCCGTCACCGGAGCTGTGTCTCTGTGTCTGCATGGGGGCCTGGCCTTCATGCAGACTTGACCCGAAGACCCCCTGAGCCAGCTCTGAGCACCGGCGTCACGCTGATCTGCTCACCGAGCCCCTCGGTGAGCGAGGGCTGTGGCCTTCCGCATGGCGCGCCTGACCCCCGGCGCTGCTGGGCCTGTGCTTCTGGGGAGGGGGTTCTTAAAGAGGGGGTGTGTGAGTGAAAGCGCCCCCCACCCTACAGGGCTCCTCTGGAGACTCTTGGTTGGGCTGTTGCTGCTAAGTCACTTCAGGCGTGTCCGACTCTGTGCGACCCCATAGACGGCAGCCCACCAGGCTCCCCAGTCCCTGGGATTCTCCAGGCAGGAACACTGGGTTGCCATGTCCTTCTCCATCTTGGTTGGGGGTGGCAATTAAAACACATTTTTATGACACCGTCCGAGCACCGAGCTGAGAACCCGTGCAGGAAGAGGCTCACCCTCCTCTAAAGCTGCTCCCTTCCTTCCTGGGGCCGTACCAGGAGCCCAATGACTCGGCCCGTGAGCCTGGCTCTCGGCCCTGCACTCCATCACGCTGTTCGAGGCTCTGCTCTGGGCCTGGCCCCTCGGCCTCTGGCACCCAGGCCGCCCCTGGCGCGCTCAGTGCCCGCAGGAGGAGAGCGGGGGCAGCGCTCAGCCTGCCTGGGGCCTGGGGGCTCCATCCTCGGCTCTCCTGCATCCTCCTGGGAGCGGCCTTCCTGCCCACCCAGACCATGTGCCCAGGCCACCCTCAGGGCGCCTGCCGTCAGCCCCTCTATGGCGCTGACAAAAGCGCTGTCACACCTGACGCTGGCTTACCGGTTGGCCGTCACCCCTAGCGGGGTCTGGCTCAGGGCTACACCCAGCCCTCAGCAGGACAGCTGGCAAACTTCAGGGGCACGGTGAGTGGTGACCGACTGAACAAACATGGAAAAACACCCTTGGAACCTGCATTTCGAAATACTGCGATCCTGGTTGTTGCTGTTCAGTTGCTCAATCGTGTCCGACTTTGCGACCCCAGGGACTGCAGCACTGTCCAGGGGCCAGGCCTCCCTGTCCATCACCAGCTCCCGGAGCCCACCCAAACTCATGTCCATCGAGTCAGTGATGCCATCCAGCCACCTCATCCTCTGTCGTCCCCTTCTCCTCCTGCCCCCAATCCCTCCCAGCATCAGGGTCTTTTCTAATGAGTCAGCTCTTCGCATCAGGTGGCCAAAGTACTGGAGTTTCATCTTCAACATCAGTCCTTCCAATGAACACTCAGGACTGATCTCCTTTGGGATGGACTGGTTGGATCTCCTTGCAGTCCAAGGGACTCTTAAGAGTCTTCTGCAACACCACAGTTCAAAAGCATCGATTCTTCGGCTCTCAGCTTTCTTTATGGTCCAATGCTCACATCCATACATGACTACTTGAAAAGCCATAGCTTTGACTAGATGGACCTTTGTTGACAAAGTAATGTCTTAACTTTTTAATATGTGATCTAGGTTTTTCATAGCTTTTCGTCCAAAAAGTATTTCCAGCAAGGGGCAAGGCAAAGACTAAGTCCCATCAATATAAGTCCAGCCTGACACTTTATTAGAATCTTCACCAAGAATAAATCTACAGACCATGCTGACAAGTCCTCTTACAGACAACAGCAGAAAAACAGCAGCCTGAATTTATTCAGAATGTGACTGGAGTTTCTGGCTATTAGACAGGCCTGCTTCAAAACAAGAAAGCAAGATGAATGGGAATGGGATAACAGATATAATTAGAGACTGAATGTTTCTGGTTTCCTTAAAAGCCTGTAACAATTTGTTCTCTCTCAATAAACACACATACACACACAAAATCCACTCAACAAGACATTAACGACAACCAAATGCAGAAAATTGACGAGACAGTTCTGTAGGTCTTTGGGAGGACTGAAAAGGTTGCCTTTGTGTTGACGACTCTGCCTGGGCTTTTAGGGCTGAGCTGGGAGGCGGAGCACTGCCTGGGCGCTTTGGAAAGGCAGAAGTTTGGCCCACTGAGCCGTGAGGGCGCAGGGCTCTGTTCCCGGGGCCGGTAGGGAGCCCGGCCGGTGGGTGTGGGGGCTCCAGGGCTTCGGCAGGAAGCCCAGGGGTCTCGTGCCTGAGGATCTAGTGGAGGGAGGCCCGTGGAGCCCATGTCTAGCTCCGGGGGCCAGGAAGAGAGGTGACTGTGGAGAGCAAGCGCTGTGCGCATCCTGCTTGCCCCGGGGACTGTGACCTCCTGCTGCCTCCTGGATGGTCTGCTGGGAGCACCGCCTGAAGCCAAAAGGCTCGGCCACAGCGCCTGTTCCTGCCTTCAACGTGCTGGGGCCCATGGCTGAAGCACTAGGGACCGAAGGCCTTCAGGGCCGAGGGTTCAGGCCGACAGGGCAATCAGAAGCTCTGGCGGGGACAGAGCCATCCACAGAGGCCAGCAGGGACCGGAGGGCACTCAGAGGCCCTTCCTCCAACAACAGAGACAAGGGAGACCCCAGAGTCCTGACTCACCCCGGCAGGGCGAGGAGACAGGGCGGAGAAACTAGCTGTGGTCCTCGGTCCAGACGAGACGGGGGACCAGTAAAGCAGCAAGTCTGCCTTTAACCGGCAGAGTTACGTCTCGGGCTGCCATTGCTGGGAATGGAACTTCGGAGCAAGAGTTTCGCACATCCGAGTCTGAGTGTGTAGACTGACTCTCCCACTCAGAGCTGAGGTCTCACCACGTCCTGCTGGCCACCTGGGACCGCGACCCCATGGACAAGGAGCCCCGCCCCCGGGACGCCCCGCCCCCGGGACGCCCCGCCCCCGGGACGCCCCGCCCCCGGGACGCCCCGCCCCCGGGACGCCCCGCCCCCGGGACGCCCCGCCCCCGGGACGCCCCGCCCCCGGGACGCCCCGCCCCCGGGACGCCCCGCCTTGCTGGCACACTCCCATAAGCCCCAGGACTTCAGGGTGCAGTGGCCGTGCTGGCGGGAAAATAGAGGGCAGCGGTGGGTAAGGAGCCAGAGCAGCAGAAGCCTCTGGTCCATCAGCCTCCGTGGGAAGCCCCCCTGCTCCTCAGGGCCTCCTCTTCCCGTGTTCTCTTCCGCTGACAGCACGGCAGCCGCGGCCCCAACCTCACGGCCGCTGTCTCTGGAGTCTTAGGCCGGCGCGCGCTGGTGGGCACCCCCCAAGTCCCTCCCCAGACGCTTCCATGCCCCCTGCCCCGGGTGACAGCCGAGGCCCGCGCCGTGAGGGAAGCCCCAGGAGCCTCTGGAAGGCGCCCCGGGGGCTGACTCTGTGCCTTTGGGGCCTCCCCTGCCCGCGTGCCCCTGGAAGGCAGCAGGAGCCCCGAGGGTCCCCTCAAGAGCTCGTGGACGACGGTCCCAGGGCCGCGGCAACAGCACCTGTCCACACTGCCTGCCTCTGGGCTGCTCTAAGAAAAATTCATAAATAGCTTCCTGGTGTGTCAATTGTCTCGGGGGTTAACGGACCAGAAGCTAATGGACAAGCGTTGTGGCTGAAAACGAGGGGAACGCGCGCTCGCGGCGGAGGGCCGGGTCAGAGCCGTGGGGCGGGCGCGCTGCCCGTGGGTCCCTGGAGGTGCTCCCTCCTGCCGTCCTCCCACCGTGAGGACGTCTGTCAAGACGCCACTTCCACAGAAGGTCACCGGCACGGATGCGGGTGGATGAGAACTGGGTAGGACGCCCTTCGCCTCGTACAGCAGCCAGACTGCCCGTCCCCGGGCAGAGCGCCCAGGCCCTCTAATGGAAGGGGCCGCGGGCAGGGCGCACCCCGAGGAGAGGAGCCTGAGCTCGGTGTCCTCAGCAGGGCCTCCCGCCCGCAGCTCTCCCGCCTGGCTTCCTGGATTCAGTCAGAGTTCACCTTTTTGACGCTGACGGAAACCAAGATCTTCTCCCCCGAAAGCAGACACAGACAAAAACGTGCACTTTTTTTCAGGCTGCGTGCTCAGTAGCTCAGTCATGTCCAACTCTTTGCGACCCCACAGACGGTAGCCCACCGGGCTCCTCTGTCCAAGGACGATCTCAGCAAGAATACTGGAGCGTGTTGACATTGCCTTCTCCATCATTTTAAGGCTAAACTTCAGCTCTAATCAACTGAGCTAACTAGCTGCACATAAGCAATTCAGGGTTTAGAAATCCAAGTCCAAACAGATTACCTTCAGAGGCTGCTAAATGCCCTGAATGCAAACATTTTTATTTAACTCACAAACTACTGACCGAGTAAAGCCTTCGCCTAGCCAGTTCCACCACACAGTGATTCAAGGCAGTGTTCATAACCCTTTTACTAACATACAACTTCTCAGTCACTAATGCACTAATTTAAGTCGAATCTGTATGTAAAAAAGGAAAAACATAGTATCTTTTCATACCTCATGATATTAAAGGCAGAAACGTGAAATGTTTAAAATTTTCAAAGTAACGCACATTTTTCCTTCTAGTAAGAGGCAGAATAAATGATGATATAAAGGCTCTTTCCTTTTGTTTCTGTGAAGAAGGAAGATTATGTTCTTTATAATCTCCTTATATTTAAGCATTACCCATTACAGATGTTGGGACATCGAAATAAAAGGGGGAAAAATTCGTAAAACTAACCACTTCTGTGGAAATTCCACAAAAATCTCATCAATATAACAGTATATCAATATAACCCATTCAAGCATCCGGCCTCCCCTCTGCAGGGACCCACTCGCTGGGCCCTGTCCTGCTTATCCTTCACTCTTGTCACTGCCACTCAGAGACGAGGCCCCACGACTAAAAGTCCCCCGAAACCGCCCGGTTCTGCACGGCACGTCCTGGTCTTCAGTTGCAGACAGGCCTGCTCACTGCATCCCTGGCCTTAGAGCCCCAGCCCCCAATGCCTCAGCTCGCTGGTGCTCCGGGGGGACTGCTGGCTTCCCTGGAGCCCTGTGTCACTTGAGGCACTGCTAATGAGGTATACAGTCTCTGTGCTCTCCCCCTACTCTGAAGCTTCGCTCTCCTCTTCCATTCACCTTGAGCTTGACTTTAAAGGCACTCCTCCATTTCACTCCACCCCCAACCAGCTGCTCCCCAAACCCGTTTTCATATCCAAGGGCAGGTACTGAGGAAATACTGGCTTAATGGCCAATGTGAGGCTTTCCAGCCAGCATGAGGGCTGGTTCTATCTCTTGAGGAATACATGTGGGTGAGATGTTTTTCGGATGAAGAATGAAGGGACATGAACGTGATCACATGGGTCCTGGATTGAGGGGCAGGCGAAGGGAACGTGGTTAGTGACGGTCTACTGAGAGCCAAGGACTGAGTCTGATGCTCCATGGGCAGTTTTTTCTTAGAAAGCAAAAGAGCAGATCACACAGAAAATATAGTCAAGGGTCCTACTCGAATCCAGCTGCCAGAATGGCTGAAGACTGTACACTCAGCACTGGGAGAGGAGCGATACTTAGGAAACCCAAGGGAAGACTGCATCAATACGTGCATTACAAGTCTTCAGGTCAATAAATAGTTCTAAGTGAACTGAGTGTGCTCAGCTCAGAGTTCCAAACCTGCACTGATCTCAACAGACTCTGGATTCTTTTCTTAGGATTTACCTGCCTGCCAGCCAAGAGCCCGGCATGGCGCATGGCTTCTCAGGGTAAAATCTATCCTGTTCATGATACGGCTGCTACCGTCAAGTCCACTAGGAGAGACGCTGATTATATTCTTCAACTTAGAAGGTCTCTAAGCTCCAGTAATGGTTAGATGCCTTTGGAAGAACATGTATTTCTAAAAATAAAAGCAGAAACACGGCGAGGACCTCACTAATAGGAAACAGCCTGGGGTTTTTACCACCATCCCCTCTCACTTGGGAGCAACGAGATAGAAGTCTGGCTAAGGTTATCTTAAAATTACATCACCTAGTCAAATAAGACCCTCACAACTGGCTTAAGATGGACATACTCTTTGCGAATCTCAGGCCACAAGAGTTTGCCCAGCCGATGACTCATGGACAGTTAAGTGCTGCTGCTCAGCTGGGAGCTGGACACGCTGCGGCGGCGACGGTCAGCTTCCTTGTCCCAGGCCCCACCTGCCCCCACTCACAAGCTCTTAGGTTCAGCCTGAGCCACAGGGTCCTTGAACCTTTGGGCTTTTGGTGGCAGGACTGTTTCTGCTGAGGTAGGGGATGGGATGGACAAGTCTTTTGCCCCCTGGGTCATGAGCTGGATGGGCTGGGGTTAGAGGAAGTGGAAAAGCAGCCTGGTGTGGAGATGGGGAGACAGGTTAGGCGATCAGACACAGTTTAGAAAGATAAAGCAGAGGGGGGCTCAGGATGGGGGGGTCACATGCACACTCGTGGCTGATTCATGTCAGAGTATGGCAAAAACCACCACAATACTGTGAAGTAATTAGCCCCAAATTAAAACAAATAAACTACTTAAAAAAAAGATAAAGGATCTGGGAATTATATTTAAAAAAGACAAAGACAGTGAAAGATATTCAGTTTGGAAAAGTGGGTGGGAAGATGGTGAGAGCCATAAGATGGAAAACAAAATGGTGAAAGATGAAACACCCGCACTGAGGCCATGTGAGCAGGGAGGTGTTCTCGGAGCCCAAGAAAGGCTAAGAGAGCGTATAGTTTGCTGAGGTTTTCCCAACAGGTGTAGGGTTGGTACAGGCTGCTCAGGTGGCTCAGTGGCAAAGAATCCGCGTGCAATGCAGGAGCCACAGGAGGCTCAGGTTTGACCCCTGGGTTGGGAAGATGCCCTGGAGGAGGGCATGGCAAGCCACTCTAGTATCCTTGCCTGGAGAATCCCATGGACTGAAAAGCCTGGCGGGCTACAGACCCTAGGGTTGCAGAGGGTTGCTAAGACTGAAGTGACCTAGCATGCATAAGGTTGTTGCAAGAAATACACTTCCAAAGCTTCTGATAATCAAATCTGGGGGGAAGTGCCTTCCACGAGGAGCGAGCAGGGCTGGAAAGAGGCTGAGCGCAGCGCTGGTGTTAGGCGTGTGCAGGCTGCCTCAGATGGTGGCGGGGGCGGGGGGAGCACTCCTCCCACAGAGTTCCCACACGTGTGCCTGCAGGGCGGGGGCAGGGACGCACTAACAGTGTTAGGGACACATGAGCTGCACTTTGCCCAGTGACCTTAAGTTCTCTTGCTGCTTGGTGTTTGTCACGGGTCAGTATCACCAGGTGCCCTGGGGGCTGTTGGAAGTGCAGACCTTCAGAGCTTCAAGTCAAAATCTGCTAACAAGACTCTCAGGAGAAGTAGCTCTCATCCTGCAATTAAATGCAAAGTTTCACATTCTTAATAATTACAAAGAGCTTTCAGCACAATGTGATTGACAGAGGGAGAGCTGCCTTGTGATCAGTTTCCTTCTCTGTCTCTCAGATGTCACTAGTTAATTGCCTGTTAAACACTTTCAAAAACGTCTATTGAATGCTATTTTGCTAAATATCAGCAAATCAGATTCATAAAGCTCTTGCAGAGGCAAATAAAGTAATTTTCAAAAATGACCTCTTCTTACAGCTAATTCTTGCATAAATATTAAGACAAGTGCAAAACTGGCGTGGATGGGTGCGCTAAGACGGCAGACCCGACGTCTGGCTCCTGACTGGAGCAGGGCCTCCGCAGGAGCACGGAAGAGCAGCCGAGACCTGCGACAGGCCCTGGCACCTGCGCCGGCGAGCTGTGTCCCTCGTCCCGCCCAGGCCTTGGCTCTCGGTTTCCTCGTCTGTGAAACGAGCGACGGCCCTGATGGCCTGGAGGGTGCCCACCTCGACAGCAGTCTGAGGCCTGCCGGGCGGCATAGCTCTAACCCCCCTGATTCACTGCGTTTCACCCTCCCACTGTGTGAACCACCGATGAAAGGACGAGCTGCGGCAAACTAAATACCTAACGGAGGCTGGAAGCCCCTCCCCTGGGAGCAGCTCACAGATCAGAGAAGCGCAGGCAGCTCACCCACGTGCAATTATGTGTGAGCGATGGCAAGCCTAGAAATAGCCCGACTCAGCCGCCGAGGTTCATGCTGTCAGTCGTCAGCGTGACGGAGGGGTGTGACTATAGCAACAGGAAATGAACACGTGGAAAGTCCTGTCAAGTTGATTGGGTTAGTTTAGATTTCATAAAAGATACATTTTCAACTCCTGTCTCTAAATCTTTGAATTGACAAAGCTCAATTACATGGAGGCAATAAACTGAGAATTTTGGTAGATTTTTGATAAATAATGCTTTCAGTTTTGGGTTCTGGGACCATAAGGAAATAAAACTGCTAACGAGTCAGTTTTATTACCTCTGTAATTAAAGGGCCATTTAAACAAATGTCTTTCTGTAATTTTTAACTGAGATGCTTTTCTCTGTATCTGTTTTGTTAAAAAGATAGTCTTGAACTGTACTTGACATTTTAAGATATCACTGCACATCTGACAATAACATAGACTGATACAGAATTTCCTTGAGAGGAACTCAGTGAAAATACTTAACGTCAGAAAAGGGCAGGGGAGGGATGAGAATCTGAGGCCACCTCAGGTCCCTTGGGAGCAGGCGGCCAGGCTCAGCAGGGCTTTTGCCGAGAGGAGCAAAGGTGCCACGCAGTTCTGGGCAGGCTGTTCTTGCTCAGAGCACTCACACACCTAATGTGAGGCCCTGCAGATCCAATCCCAGCATCCCTGCACATGGTCTGACCGAGGGACACTCAACAGGGCTGCTCCCAGCTCTCACTGTCCAGCCATGGGGCCCCAACCAGTCACTGCTCAGCTCCTCTGGTCGTGGGCGGGCGGGATCTCCCAGGATGGGCCACCAAAAGGGGCAGCTAAGAGTTAAGGGGAAGGGGACTTCCCTGCTGGTCCAATGGCTAAGGTTTACCTTCCAGGGAAGGGGGTTTAAGTCTGATCCTTGGTCGGGCCTTGGGGCCAAAAAACCAAAACATAAAATGGAAGCAATAGTGTAACAAATTCAACAAAGACTTTAAATTAAAAAAAAAATGGCCAAGAGGAAGGAGAGGATTTGTGTTGCACACTCAACCAGTGGTGGCTTTATGTATTTATTTAGGCTTGGCTTCGTCGGGTCCTAGTTGCGACACGCAGGATCGTCCGTGCTGACACGCGGGTTCCATAGTGTGCACGCTTAGCTGCCCCGTGGCATGTGGGATCTTAAGTCCCTGACCTGGGACCGAACCTGCGTCCCCTGCATTGGAAGGCAGATTCTTAACCACTGGCTAAGAGGGAAGGCCTTGTGCAAGGCTTTAAAAATATCTTAGTCTTGGCAATGAACTGGTGAGATAGATCTTGGCAAATCCATTTTATGTACGATCACAAGCAGGCTGATCTCAGAAGTGACCGAGTCTGGTTTCAACCCCGTGTCTGTATGCTGCCTGTGAGCCTGTCTCTCCTGCTTAGGTATCACTGCAGCTGCTTTTTTTTTTTTTTTTGGCTCTGCCCATGGCATGCAGGATCTCAGTTCCCTGCCCAGGGACTGAACCCATGCCCCCTGCAGTGGAAGCGCCAAGTTGTTCCCAGCAGACCATCAGGGGAACCCCAGCAGCTGGTCTCAGAGGGGACTCGTGCCTGCAGCATACAGATCACCCCCAAGGTGCCAGGTACAGGCACCTGAGGCAGCTGCAGGCTTTCCAAGCAGAGAGGAAGACCAGCCCCTTGGAAAGTCCGTCTGTGCTCTTCCTCACTCAGGCCACCACAGTCGATGGTTATTTCCACATCAAATACATTCTACTGCCACCTGCTATTTTCACTTCATAATACATCATGAACATCTCCTTATGCTTATGTATTTTAACCTTTATAAAGACTGCATCACTACATTATAATCAATCACTTACCAGTGGGTTTTTCAGTTTCAACTGTTGCACTACTTTACTAATCCGGAAAAACAGAAAAGTTTATATGGAGAAAAATATGAGAGTATTAAAGTCATTTTTAAAGGATATAATAAGTAAAAAACTAAATCGAGAGCTTCACACCTCAGCCTTTACGCTTTCCTCAAATTTTGGTTAAAATCCAAACTGCCTACAACCCAGGAACACCCTGTGATAAAGCGTTACATATGCGGATGAAATAAAATGAATCCATAGGCCCCAGGGCCAGGGATTCTCAACCCCACCATGAAGATGCAGCCAGGCTACTTCCACAGCAAAGAGAAGTCGACAGCCGTGTGAAGGGATTCTGGCTGAAAGTGAAACATATACACAAAACAAATCTGCTTTTGAGGTTAGCTGAGAATTCACAGCTGATAAGAGGTTTTCTTTAATTAAAAAGTGCTTCCCATCCCATGCAATGAGAAAAATGTTCTTTTAGTGCTGCCTAAAAGAGTAAAAGCTGTTTGGAAATCCTGAGGCTTAAGTAAAAGCTGCTTTAAAAGCTGCTATGTGGACCAAACAACTTGGAAACATCCCACTACCAGATTTTTCTAGAACTCCTAGAGTAAATATTTGCAGTCATGTCTTTGTTCTTCTACTTTGGTCAAAACCCCAAGTTGAGTAACACAAAGGTCACCCATGTAGCCAGAGAAGCAAAAATTACACAGTGTGTACACACACACATATACTCATGGTTACTTTAAAATTAAACTTGAATTTAAATAATAAAATTAATTATGGACTATACATCAGTTATTTATAAACTACCTCTTCATTACTTCTTTCGGATGCACTTTAAACTGCGATGCTGTAAGATTCGTATAAAATTAATTTATCTGAATTTAAAAAGTTGACCGTGAAGAAGTGTATGAACAGTTTTGGAGTGGCGGGGACTGGATGTGAAGGGACCCGCCTTCAGGGTTTCTCCCGCTGTCTCCTCCTCCGGCGCCCTCTCCCTGGAGGATGGAGGGAAGCTGAGGGCAGAGCAGGGCTGGGACACAGCCTGGGGAGACATGGGGAGGCAGCTGGGGAGACGCGGGGACGTGGCCCGGGGAGACCTGGGGAGGCAGTCGGCCATGCGGGCCACGCGCGGCTCCAAGCTTGTAAGAGATCACTTGTTACTGGCTCAAGGCCAGTGCATTTGGGCTGCATCCAAATGCAGCCATTTTGGCCGCATGTAATGGACTCATTGCCTGACAGGCTGGGCAACGGACGGAGTGTGATGTAGTCTGTCTCCAGTGAAGGCCCCGAGACGGGCCAGGCTGGGGACCCCGCTAGAGGGAAGAGCGCTCGGTGGTTCTCTGGTGCGCCCTCACAGGGGGAGTGTGTTCTGACTCCTCACAATGCCCCACACTCACAGAACAGCACTGGCATGTCCACGAGAGTATGTGTCTGATTTCCCTCATCTCCTCCCAAACTACGATGCTGGGCCCTGGAGGATGGAAGGGAAGGATGCCCGCAAGCGGGCTGAGAACGGTCACAAGGTGAAGTCTAAACATTTTGTTAAGCAGCAGGGAGTTCCTGAAGCAAATTGTAGGTGATCCAGTAGAGACCTTTTCTAACACGAAACACAGAGCTTGCAGGAAGGAGGCAAGTAAGGCCCAGGACTCCATGGGCCACTCACGTGTAACCTGAAGGGCACACGAGGGCACTTCTTAGAATATCGACACAGTCAGAAGGAAGAAAAGGTCCCAACATGTATTTCAGACAGCTGATTAAAAAATATATATTTAAAAAATAAAGTAAGCACTGCCAAATAACCACATGAGTGATTACAGATAGATTAGCACAACAGCAGAGTTGACTGTTGACCTCGAAAGCTCCGGATTTGCTTGTTTGTTTGTTTGTTTGCGGGTAGAGAGATACTTAGAAAGGGCAGTGTAGCCATTAAGAGCTGAAATCTAGAGTCAGACTGCTGGATTCTGACTCTCTACTGCACTGACTGGTGGTATAATTTGGGGAAAGTTGGCTAATCTCTGCGCTCTGGTTTCCCCGTCTGCAAGGGTGACGCGGGCTAACTCGTGGGAAGCACCCAGCACCAGCGCCCACGGCGGGTGCTGCCACCATGCCCGGGGCCAGAGCCCTGCACTCACCAAGATGGGTGTCCATCACCTTCGCACAGTACTTGCACATGGCATCCAGGTCGTTCAACTGTCCTTGAAGGAAGGAAATTTGGGCTTCTAATTCTTCTTCCTAAGATGAAGGGGGCAAAGATACGAAAATGAAAACAAAAATCAAAGAAAATCCCCAGAGTCCTCCAAAAGGTCTGGACTGTTTTAAAGAGCTGCCATTCATGTCATTTTAGTCCTAGACAAAACAAAAGGAAGCAGCAAATGAACGAGAGCAAACCCACCCCTGCCACCGCCAGTGAGACAGAGGAGTAAAACGTGATTCACAACAACTCTGGCTTCCTGCCGTGTGTAAATGTTTGCCCATACACACTTGTATTAAAAAAGGACATAAAATACCTTCAGTAACTTTTGAACCACACAAATAGAGAGTCAATGGGACTTCAGTGGACCCAACTCCCTAGACAGCTGGTACAAAACCATTACATTTTCTCATACACATTTGAGAAACCAGAAATTTCCATTTGTTTAAAACAAATCTCTTCATTTTCTAGACCACAATAATCTCTTAAAACATGAGATTCCCCAAAGCACTTGGGAAAGTTTTGCCCTGACAGCTGCTCTTACATCTCCTCTCTTGATAGAGTACTAGAGGGTTTTATTTATTTAATTGTTTCTAGGGAAAAATACTCTGGGTGGGATAATTATCTAAATGGTGGAAAGACAATCTAACTGTAACAAATGGATAAAGCCTGGAGCTTTTGCTTTTTTAAGAAAAAAAGTAATGCATGTGAAAAATTTCCCAAGGAAATTTAGAAGATTAAGGGAGTTTTTCTCAGAGAAGAGAGTAATTCTCATAATGTAAGACACTTTAAACCAAGTTAGTTGGAATACAAAGAAAGCATGTTGCCGGAGCTGGACAAGGCCGGCAGGTTGGTTGTCCAGGGTCAGACGCTTATCTCTCCAAATGAGAATCCTCTGTTGTTGAAACAAAGTGGAGAGAAGCCTCCCAAGACATGCTTTTTCTTAAGAGACTGAATACAATCTGACACACGGATGGAAGTTAATGGCTGAAAGATGGCTTGCAGGTGTACCCCGTGTGAGCAACACATACACACAACACCCAAAAGCACTGTTTTCAATGGCTGCCTGGAAGATGAGCCTTTAGGAACATGCATTCAAACGCTTGATGCAGAATAGACACAGCAGTCGCTCTAAAAACAAATTATTGTGACATGCTCACTGTAGGGTGGCCCAAGCTTGAACCTGTACTTTACATCGTGTAAAGTATGTCCTGATGTACCCTGTACATCCCACCAAGCACAACGGCCTCTCTTCTGATACTCAAGTAAAGACAATGCAACCAGGAGCTCAGCCAGGGAATGAGGACTGTGGCCTTGGGTAGGTGTTGCAGGGCATCTTCCTTCTCCTTTTTCTCCTTTGGGTCTACACAAACCTGAGCTTCCCTGTTTGCTCAGGACCCCACAGGAAACAGAAAAAGAACACTACATCTGTTGGTTAACCTCGGTCATGATTCATCTCCGAAGATGGTCACTATCTATTCCTTCCTCGATGTACACGCTGTTCTGCTCATTAAGAGGTGGGGTCTACTTCCCTTCCCCGCAAATCCCGGCTGTCCCATCACTTGCCTTCATCCAGAGAACGCAGCAGAAGTCACACTGTATCAGAGGCCTGCCAACTTCTGCTTCCTTTTCTTTCACTAGAGGAAGGCAGCTACCATAGTTAGTTGTAAAGAAGTCCAGGCTATGATAATGAACAAGAGGAGAAACAATATGGAGAGAAAAGGGGCCCCAGGAGACAAGGAGGCTCTAGACACGTGAGTGATGTCTTCCTGGACCTTTCAGCCCAGCCCATGTGAAGCTAGCCAAGTGAGTAACCCAGCCAGCAGCAGGCGACGCAGAAGAGCAGCCCAACCCAGCCCTGTCCGCGCGCGTGGCCTGGAAACCCGTGAGCAGTAGCAACGCTGCTTTGAGGAGTGGGGTTTGTGGTGCTTTGTTACGCAGCAACGGATAACTGACACGGCAGTGGGATGAAGGGTCACTAGAGTGGCACAAGGCATAAGGAAACCTGAGTCCTATTTCCAGCCCTGCCAGTCACAAGTCACGCAACCTTAAATAATCCTCCACCCAGTAAGGGCCTAATGTCAGCACTCTCTGGAGAAGGCACAAGTTAGATACTTTGCTCCCAAGAGGTTTACAAGCTTGGAGTTGGAATAGGAAAGGTTTATAATTACCAGACCATGAGGTAGAGTACATGAAAATCTTACAGAGAAATAAGAGTAGTTGCTCTGAGAATCCTGGTCCTGGCCTCGTGTCCCTACTATTGAACAAGTCACCTTTTCAATGTGTTACAGATATGAACCCACCTGGAAGAGTCTAGAACTGTACTGTGGCCAGCACCTGGCAGTCTCTTGAGAGAGGCTCTGGCTGGAGTTTGTCCCTGCCCTTGGCTTCCAACTGGGGTGCTGACAGCCCAGAATGGACAAAGGACACCAGGAATGTACCACCAGCTGGTTAAAATCTCTTCTCCATTTACTCTATGTATGAGTTTAGTTTGGATTAAGTGATCACTTTTTATGAGATACAAAAGCCCTCGGGAGCCTTAAACCCCAGCAGTCATTCCTACCTAAACGGATTAAGTGTATTCCGTGTGATTTTTTTAAAATAAAAGCTGGGAGGGAAGAAGAGCTGGAGAGGAGAGAGTCAGAGGACACAGGTCCAGCCTGTGGGTGGTGAGGTGCTGACAGTGGGAGGGAGTACAGAGCTCAAGGAGGTCTGTTCCTCCAAACACGTCACTGTGCTGGTAGGAATGTGACTCTAAGGAAAGTGGGCTGAGACTGAGACTGGCGCCCGGTGCATTGTGAGGTGCACGACCTGCACGAGCGCGCAACCTGCACGAGTGCGCAGGGCAGCCGGGGCGCGCGCTGAGTGAGCACACGCGGCAGCCCGGGGCGCACGCTGGGTGAGCACGCGCGGGGCAGCCCGGGGCGTGCGCTGGGTGAGTGCGCGCGGCAGCCCGGGGCGCACGCTGGGTGAGCACACGCGGCAGCCCAGGGCGCACGCTGGCTGGGTGAGCACACGGGACACAACACAGGCCTCCAGGCGAGCACTTTCACTTAGACACTGGCAGCAAATGAAGAGCATCTTGCTTGCCTAAGTCCTGAGTAAACCTCAGTACAAATGGAATCCACGTAGCAGAAAACAGCAGTTTTCATTCTTGTAAGACTTTTTTTTTCAATGGAAAGCTGACACAGAAGCCCAACTGTGAGACAAAGAGTAGTTGAAACAGGTGGAGGGGCCCAAGAAACTCTTCCATTTGGAATATTAAATCCAGTACATGATCTTGCTGGAGTTTGCTTAATCTGAAAATACACCCAAGCCCTTGAATGATCAGACTTTAGAAATGGAATCACTTGGTTCAAGGGTGGTTTGTCATTTATTCTTCACTCTTTTATATAATTACAGATAAAAGAGCGAGCCAAGAATCAAGATTCTAAAATTGTGGAAAGAGACCTTCCATTTCTGTCTTACCTTCTGAGGCTCCACACGCCTCAGACACAGACAGCTTTAGTCATTTGCTTTCATTAATGGTGGTCTGTAATGAAAAACAAATGCTTGGCTAACTGCCTTGAAATTTTATAAAACCAACCAGTTAGTGTCATTTTTATGTATAAATAAGACATGAAGAAACGTTCTCGTTATGTTTGCTTTTGCATGCGTGCTCTGCCTTCTGTTGCGAGAGGCAGGGTGGTGGAAGCGGGTGCGTGCGGGCGTGGACACAGCTGGGTTCGAATCCTCTTTCTGCCAGTTGCTCTGCCTTCCGTTGCGGGAGGCAGGTGGTGGAAGCGGGTGCGTGCGGGCGTGGACACACCTGGTTCGAATCCTCTTTCTGCCAGTCTGAGGACACTGGCTGTGCCATCTTGAACAGTTCCTTCATTTCGCCTTTTCCCCCAAGGCACTGATGAGACCCAAATGGCAACACACGGAGAGTGTCTGACACAGAACAGGTACTCCATAAAGGACATTATTCTTTAATGTTTAAGTCAGGTCAAAACAATAGAACCGATTTTTAATACGGAGGTTGGTGATTCACTCTTAGAAAACACTGGTCTCTGGTTTAAACATCTTTATGTGGCTCCACCCAGAAGGATGAATTAGGACTTGGGAGCCCACCACTGACTCAAGTTCTGCAGAGCCACTGATGTGTGGGGTGAGAAACTGGTGGAGGATGAGGAGGCGGGCCACCAGCAGACCGTGTGAGCAGCGCAGCACCAGAGGGGCCTGGCAGCCTCCGGGGAAGGACCGAGAACATGGGCCGCCCCGCAGAGGAGCACACTGCTGGCTTCCAGCCCTTTCACAGGGGCTGTGGCAGGCCCAGCCCTGGGCTCTTCATGCAGGAACTCACTTACCCCTCACAACAAACCCATGTGGTGGATTCTCTCACTACGTCCCACATGAGACATGGGCGCCTCTGCAAGCCACTGCCTCTGAAGCAATGCCAATGTAGAGGTGGCACTGTGAGAACCCAGGTCGCCTGCCCACGACTCCCAGTGCTTCTCTGAACATATTCCTCCTTACACTCGATTACCAGGCCCTTCCAAGGAGTGCCTTTGTATCTCAGTTTCCTTTAAGAGAAGCTCACCATTTACAGTGTTCAGACCCATCCCTAAATAGCTTATTAAATCATTTTCCTTCATTCAGGTATGATTGTTTGTGTTCCGTTTGTCAAATGATTTTTGTTTAGGCTGTATCTGGAGAAATGTGTTTTGAATTTGCTTTGTAAAAAGTGGTATTTCCACCACCATTCTTCCCCGAATAGTTGACACATCATTACACTTTCACTCACATATTATATGCATCAAATTGTTTAAACTGTTTTCTAACGTGGATTTTATGGATCAATTTTGTTAAGTGCTTCAATGTCTTTATGTTCTTTCTTGGTTAATAACAGGATGAGCTTTTGTAGTTTATTATTTATTCATTCTTCAACAAATATATTCATTGATACTGCATTAGGGCTTGTGGGAAATACAGTAATGAACAAGAGATGTGTTGTGACCTCTGCAAACTTAGGAGGAGGTAAGACCACACATCAAGCATGAGAGGAGCAAGGCATTAAGCTTCACAGCAGATATGAGAGGAGAGCCTTTACCATCACGGGCAGGGAAGCCAGCTTCCAAGGCACAGAGGTGGAAATGAAAGATTTTCAGCAAGCAGCAGCATTTCTGATGAATCTTCAAGAAGAGGGACTTGGCTCGGAGGAAGTGAAGAATAAAGATGTTTTAGGAGGCAGGGACCCAGTGAACAAAGGAGTACAATCGGAAAAGCTGGGAACAAGGGCAAAGAGCCCGCAGCTGGGCGGGGCGTGGAGAGCAGGAGCTGAGCTGGGCTGGAGGCCTCCCGCCCCCTCATCTCCTTCAGAGATGGTGCTTTGGGGGCTGGGCCCGACCCCAACCTGCCGGGGGTCCCAGGTGCAGCGGGGCCTGCCCACTGCAGCCCTCAGCCCTCTGGGTTTGGAGAAAGGGGGGACAGGAAGGGCCCAAGGGCGGGGTCCGCGGAGCGCACGGGGATGAGACCGACCCCACCGGCAAGACGGGCTACACACTGCGGCCAGCAGACAGGAGAGAGCCGAGCCCGCTGACCGCGGACGGTCAGCAAGGGGCAGGTGGGAAGGGAACGGAGAGGCTGAGAAAGCAGAGTGCGGAGGTCTCAGTGTCCTGAGGAAGCTGTGGTCACACCAGGGCCACACACACACAGACACACACACAGACACACACACACACACAGACACACAAACATAGACACATACAGACACACATACAGACACACACACACAGACACAGACACACACAAAGACACACATAGACACACACAGACACACAAACAGGCACACACACAGATAGACACACACACAGACACAGCTGTGGTTACACCACGGCGACACACAGACACACAGACACAGACACACACACACACACACACAGTGCGATGGCGCGGCGGCCAGGGTGCCCGACGTCCGCAGAGGAGGGCCCACGGGAGAACCGCCGGGAGCTCGCCGGCTGCTCAGCAGCGCCGTGCCATGTGTACCTCACAAGCACGGACAGTCCCTGGGCCCTGCCCCACAGCCCGGCTTGCTGAGCTTGGTTTCCTGGGGATAATTAGGAATAATAATAACCCCTAATTCAGCTCATGCTTGGGGACTGAATTTCACGAGATATTCCAGATGAAGTGCTTTGCACATGGTAAACGCTCAATAAATGTTCCTTTTGCTCTCTAGATTATTAATATAGTCCTATACGGTTATTCCAAGGAATTATAGACACATGTGTAAACAACGCCCAGGAAATTCCTCATCCTTTTGATGGCAATATGCACATGCATATTCCAAATGCCAAACACCCAGTGGCAGGGGACTCGGGTGACGGGCGGTTCGCTGACGCAGAGTATCATGCAGCCTGGAACCACACGCTCGCGTGGGGAACACGGCACAGCAACATGCATACTAATGGTTCTTCTCCAAATGGTAGCATTGGAGGCCATTTTTTTCTGGATTTTGTACAATGAAATCAGATTATGTTTTTGTAATAATCAAATCAAAATATTATTTAAATAATATAATAAAGAAATAAGAAAAAAGTAAAAGGTGATTACCAAGTAGACACAGGATATATTAATATTTTTAAATTACCAAAATGTATTTCAAGTCAAACTCCAAGCAACACTACAGTCTAAACAAATCTGTTCTCTAAACAATACTAAGTGGTGAGAATAACTTAAATGAATAACCTGTGAAAAGGTTAATGGTTACAGTGTTTTGTCCAATGTCTGAAGAACAACCTGGGAGCAGCAGTTTCAGGGTAGTGGTGCCTCTCTCTGCACTTAAAGTGGGAGCATCATGGGCTGTCTGGAAAGAATGGGACTCTTAAAGATACTGAAAAAAATAAAGACGGTTATCAAATTCCCAGTAAACAAAATGGCTCCTGTTTTCAAACAGGATGTAAACAAACATGGTAAATGTGAATGAAAAAGAAATTTCGTTTAGAAATTTAGAACTGAAACTCAAAACTTAAGGTATTTAGTAAAAAGAAATTTCATTTAGAAATTTAGAACTGAAACTCAAAACTTAAGGTATTCAGTAAATCGTATCATTTCAGTGCTGTAATTTCCTTTAGAGATAACTCATTTCAACCCTTTATTTTATAAATAAACGTTGACATGGCTAGGTGGCTAGCTAGGAGCAGAACGTACACAAGCAGACATTTCTGTTTCTCCGCCACTGAAGCAGCGCTTTGTCCCAGCACTGAGACGCACAGCACCTGTGGACGCCAGGGTAAAAAGGCAGCCCGCAGAATGGGAGAAGACGCTTGCTGACCATGTCTCTGATAAGGGATGAATACAAGAATACACGGAGAACTCTTAGAACTCAACAGCAAGGAAAAGAAACAAAACTCAACTTGATTAAAAAATGTAGGAAGGACTCAGACATTTTTCCAAGGAAGATACAGAAATGGCTAACAAGTACATGAAAAGATATTCAACACCACTAAACACTATGGAAATGCAAGTTGAAACAATGAGATACCGTCTCATAGCTATCAGGATGGCTTCTATCCAAAAATCAGATAATAACAACTGTTGGTGAGGATGTAGAAAAATTGGAACCCTGGTACACTGTTGGAAGGAAAATAAGGAAAAGAGTATGCTCAGTTCAGTTCAGTCGCTCAGTTGTGCCCAGCTCTTCGAGACCCCATGAATTGCAGCACGCCAGGCCTTCGTGGGGAGAAGGCAATGGCACCCCACTCCAGTACTCTTGCTTAGAAAATCCCATGGATGGAGGAGCCTGGTGGGCTGCAGTCCATGGGGTCGCTGGGGGTCGGACACGACTGAGCGACTTCACTTTCACTTTTCACTTCCATGCATTGGAGAAGGAAATGGCAACCCACTCCAGTATTCTTGCTTGGAGAATCCCAGGGACAGGGGAGCCCGGTGGGCTGCCGTCTACGGGGTCGCACAGAGTCGGACACGACTGAAGCGACTTAGCAGCAGCAGCAGGCCTTTGTGTCCATTACCAACTTCCAGAGTTTACCCAAACTCATGTCCATTGAGTCGGTGATACCATCCAGCCATCTCATCCTCTGTCGTCCCCTTCTGCTCCTGCTCTCAATCTTTCCCAGCATCAGGGTCTTTTCAAATGAGTCAGCTCTTTGCATCAGGTGGCCAAAGTATTGGAGTTTCAGCTTCAATATCAGTCCTTCCAATGAACACCCAGGACTGATCTCCTTTAGGGATGGACTGGTTGGATCTCCTTGCAGTCCAAGGGACTCTCAAGAGCCTTCTCCAACACCACAGTTCAAAAGCATCAATTCTTCGGCGCTCGGCTTTCTCTGTAGTCCAACTCTCACATCCATACATGACTACTGGAAAAAACATAGCCTTGACTAGACGGACATTTGTTGGCAAAGTAATGTCTCTGCTTTTTAATACACTGTCTAGGTTGGTCATAACTTTCCTTCAAAGGAATAAACGTCTTTTAATTTCATGGCTGTAATCACCATCTGCAGTGATTTGGGAGCCCCAAAAATAAAGTCAGCCACTGTTTCCACTGTTTCACCATCTATTTGCCATGAAGTGATGAGACCGGATGCCATGATCTTAGTTTTCTGAATGTTGAGCTTTAAGCCAACTTTTTCACTCTCCTATTTGGCTTTCATCAAGAGGCTCTTTAGTTCTTCTTCACTTTCTGCCATAAGGGTGGTGTCATCTGCATATCTGAGGTTATTGATATTTCTCCCGGCAATCTTGATTGCAGCTTGTGCTTCATCAAGACCAGCATTTCTCATGATGTACTCTGCTGCTGCTGTTGCTGCTAAGTCGCTTTAGTCGTGTCCGACTCTGTGCGACCCCAGAGACGGAAGCCCACCAGGCTCCCCCATCCCTGGGATTCTCCAGGCAAGAACACTGGAGTGGGTTGCCATTTCCTTCTCCAGTGCGTGAAAGTGAAAAGTAAAAGGGAAGTCGCGCAGTCATGTCTGACTCTTAGCGACCCCGTGGACTGCAGCCTACCAGGCTCCTCCGTCCATGGGATTTTCCAGGCAAGAGTGCTGGAGTCGGGTGCCATTGCCTTCTCGGGATGTACTCTGCATATAAGTTAAATAAGCAGGGTGACAATATACAGCCTTGACATACTCCTTTCCCAATTTGGAACCAGTCTGTTGTTCCATGTCCAGTTCTAACTGTTGCTACTTGACCTGCATACAGATTCCTCAGGAGGCAGGTAAGGTGGTCTGGTATTTCCGTCTCTAAGAATTTTCCAAAGTTTGTTGTGATCCACACAAAGGCTTTGGCATAGTCAATAAAGCAGAAATAGATGTTTTTTTTTCTGGAACTCTCTTGCTTTTTCAATGATCCAACAGATATTGCCCATTTGATCTCTGGTTCCTCTGGCTTTTCTAAATCCAGCTTGAACTTCTGCAAGTTCACGGTTCACATACTGTTGAAGCCTGGCTTGGAGAATTTTGAGCATTACTTTACTAGTAATGCTTTACTAATGTATGAGATGAGTGCAATTGTGCAGTAGTTTGAGCATTCTTTGGCATTGCCTTTCTTTGGGATTGGAATGAAAACTGACCTTTCCCAGTCCTGTGGTCACTGCTGTGTTTTCCATATTTGCTGGCATATTGAGTGTAGCAGTTTCACAGCATCATCTTTTAGGATTTGAAACAGCTCAACTGGAATTCCATCACCTCCATTGGCTCTGTTTGTAGTAATGTGATGCTTCCTAAGGCCCACTTGACTTCACATTCCAGGATGTCTGGCTCTAGGTCAGTGATCACACCATCATGATTATCTGGGTTATGAAGATTTTTTTTGTATAGTTCTTCTGTGTATTCTTGCCACCTCTTCTTAATTATCTTCTGCTTCTGTTAGGTCCGTACCATTTCTGTCCTTTCTTGAGCCCATCTTTGCATGAAATGTTCCCTTGGTATCTCTAATTTTCTTGAAGATATCTCTAGTCTTTCCCATTCTATTGTTTTCCCCTATTTCTTTGCACTGATCACTGAGGAAGACTTCTTATCTCTCCTTGCTGTTCTTTGGAACTCTGCATTCAGATGCTTATATCTTTCCTTTTCTCCTTTGGTTTTCGCTTCTCTTCTTTTCACAGCTATTTGTAAGGCCTCCCCAGACAGCCATTTTGCTTTTTTGCATTTCTTTTCCATGGGGATGGTCTTGATCCCTGTCTCCTGTACAATGTCACGAGCCTCCATCCATAGTTCATCAGGCACTCTAGCTATCTCCATTTCAGTTTCACTGATTCCTAGAATGTCGACGTTCCCTCTTGCCATCTCCTGTTTGACCACTTCCAGTTTGCCTTGATTCATGGACCTGACATTCCAGGTTCCTCTGCAATATTGCTCTTTACAGCTTCGGGCCTTGCTTCTATCACCAGTATGAATGTTACTCAGAAAGTAATAATGGAATTACAGAATGATCCAGCAATTCCACTTCTGAGTATATACCCCAAATATTTGAAAGCAGAGTTTCAAAAGAAAAATCACTCATGTTCACTGGAGCATTATTCATAATAGCTAAAACATAAAAACAACCCAGGTGTCCACCAACACATGGATGGGTAAGCAAAACATGGTGTATACACAATGGAATATTATTCAGCCTTAAAAAGGAAGAAAATTCTGACATATGCTACAACATGGGCAAAACTTGAGAATATTATGCCCAGTGAAATAAGTTACAAAAATACAAATACCAAATGGTATTTTCACAGAGTAGCATTTACATGAGGTACTTAGAGGGATCAGAATCATTAACACATAAAGACGGATGGTAGTTGAGAGAAAGTTACTCCTGTTTAATGGGGACAGAGTGTTAAATGTGCAGGATAAGAAGAGTGGTGGAGGCAGATGCACTGTATCATGACAGAATTTAATGCCACTGAATGAGACACTTCACAATCATGCAGGTGGCAAATTTTACGTTGTGCCTATTTTACCAAAACAAAAAAGGAAATACCTTCTCCTTATAAAGTTAAAAGTCGCCTTCTGTAAAACAAGCCAGGACAGGCAGGAGCCAGGTGCCTGCCAGCCAGGCTCTCTGGTCACGCTGCCTCAGCTGGTCCCCAATAGGGACCATCGCAACCCGCCGCCACCGCAGCCCAAGAACAGCCGCGGGTAGGTCGCCTGGTAAAGAGGAGGGACACGCTCAGTTTTCCAGGCAGATGTTTTCTCTACCAAACTGCCGCGTGCCTTTCAGCAATCCCCTCCAATTGACCAAGTGCATATTAAATCTACATTCGCTTCGCTGATCCACATGTGACAGTGTTTCAAATATTCTTTCGAAGTCAGGTGTGGGCAGGTTAAAATAATTAACTCCAATCACATGCTGGCCATGGGTGGGACACAGGGGATATGGGTTATAGACATCTGACAAGCAGAACAGGCGGAGCTCACAAAATGAAGAAAAAGAAGTTTCCCCTTATCCCACTGCTTCTCATAATTTTTATTGAGGAAGTAAAAGAAGGTCTCAGTCTCTCATCTGATTTTAGCCTTCTGGCTCTGATAAGGCAGAAGTTACACACTGTCCCATCATGACTAGTAACTTTCTTTGCAGATGGGATTTCAACACAGCCTCTCTATGCCTCGGTTCTCTCATCTGAGAAATGGCCGATAAGTCTAACACCGACCTCAGAGTGTCTCTCGAGGATTACAGGCGCTAACACGAGCCAAAGGGCCGCAGAGCAGAGCGCACGCTTGGAGGGCACGTCCGCATCACCCACAGGAGAACATGCTCACGCCAGGGCGTATCTGAAGCTGGCTTCATCTACAGAAAATCTTATTTCCGATTTGGTGTTCCGTCAATCTTAGACTCACTCTTCTCAGCATTGAATAGCAGGAAAGTCACCTGGAGAAGTCTCTTTAGCAGGTCTGAGTGGGGCCTGAGCCTCGGTACTTCTGACAAGCTTCCGGGGTGACGACACAGCCGGCTGGGACCACACTCCGAATGGCGGGGACTTAGGTGTACTCCTGAACACAGCTTCCAGCACCTCTGGGAAGGTCGTGAAGCGCTTCACTACATCCCTGCTCTCGGGTGGTTTTAACAGATGGCTGCATGGTTAGATGCCCACTTGGTGAGAGTCCAAGGGACTCTTCTCAGCGTGGGTGGGACGGGGGCAGAAGCATGGTGACAGCCTCCCAGGACAGCTTTCCCAGCTCCCTCAGCCAGTCTGTCCAGAGTGGCCTCACTGTCCTGTTCACAATTAATCCTTACACTGTTAGGGATCAATTCATTCTACTGTACACACACACACACCTATTTTAAAGCCAAATGTGAGATAATTTTGTTGGGTTATGCATGTTCTCCCCTTTAACTCTTGATAAACGGAGGCTGTGTATGAGTATCAGAGAATAAAGGATGCTTTTCAAACACAAATGTAATAAAAAGAAAATAGTACTGTATTCATAATCTATGGTGTATAAATTTGTTTAAATTCATCCCAGATTTTCTGAAGATATTTTAATAATCATAAGTAATACGATTGAATTATTAAATGATATTATTAATAATATTAATATTAAATTATTCAATACATTAAGCTTTCAGAAATATGCTTTTTTGCTATTACCATTTCAACATTGTGAGCTACTTTAGTCTAACTCTGCCCTTCTGGAGGTTGATTACAAAAAACAATAGTGTAAACAGAAAAAATAAGAATGATGACAGAAAACTGGATCACGTATCATAAATTCTAAAGTAGACTAAAAAAACTTACATTCCTAAAACAAAAATACTAGACATTAAAATAAAATCTTTAACTAGGGCAACCTCACACAGATGAAAGCACAAGAATAAAACCATACTTGCATAGTTACAAACCTTAGTATTTTCAAAAATCCTGTTACTGCTCTTTTAAATAAATAATCATGTGTGTATGGTGGGTCTTAGGAACTTCCTGGCCTTTAAAAATTCAAAAGGTAGAAAAAACGTTAGGCACAGTTGTTAAGGCAACTGCCTGTTTTATGAACATTTAAACTGGGAGGAAAAGCTCTCTCCTAAAAGAGAGTGTATTTGGCAGGCTAATTAAAGGGCATTTGTGGGGACATGTCCCCATCTTTTGGCCTTTGAGGCCATCACCTTCATGCTGTCTTTATAATTAGGAACCTGACCAATCTTTTGTAAACTGGAATGGTTCTCTCCTCCACCATGCCAATCAGCACAGATGTTAGTTCATTTATCGAGGGTTTTCCCCTCTTCTCTTAAACGTGATCAAACCAACTGATGCAAGCACGCAGCCAGCACGGGGCCTCCAGTGGGGCTTCTCAGAGCTGCTGGCCGGTATCACCATCTGCGCGCCTGCCTCCCCTGCTGTGCCGAAGGAGGCTTCCGCACAATGGGTGACCCAGACAGGAGGGCCACGGCCAAGCCTGCTTCTCTACAGCGAAGCTAACTCACCCGTGTGAGGATGCAACGCACACCGTTCTCTGGGCTGACCAACCCCGTATGTCCCATTAGGGACAAACAAAAAGCATGTCCCACGGAAATAACAGCTGAGGATCAAGCATGCTTAAATACTTGGAGTCATAAAAAAAAAAAGAGAATGGAATAATTGTCTAAATTACTGGTTTATTCACACACCTATCACACTTTAAAATATTCTGTCCATAAAGCTAACTTATAAAACCCCCATTTCTCACTGTGTACTAACAGCTCTTGATAGTTTTCAGATTTCAGGTCGGTGAATGCCACTGGGCAACGAGGTCACTTTTTTCCTTCCTAAAGATTTTTTTTTTGAAGTGGACCATCTCTAAAGTTTTTATTGAATTGGTTACAACATCATTTCTGTTTTATGTTTTGGTATTTTGGCCATGAGGCATGTGGGATCTCAGCTCCCTGAGCATGAACTGAACCTGCGCCCCTGCACGGGAAGGTGAAGTCTGAACCACTGGGCCACCAGGGAAGTCCCAGTGAGGTGACTTTCCAGGCTTCAGCAAAGGCCCAAAGGAAGTCTAAAGCATCTGAAACCCTGCACTGCACAAAAAGCCCTCAACAGCCTTCACTCATTCCTAGACACTTACCAAGTGCCAGACACGGTATCTGCTACAGTGTTACTGCTGTTCAGTTCAGTTCAGTGCAGTCGCTCAGTCGTGTCCGACTCTTTGCGACCCCATGAATCGCAGCACGCCAGGCCTCCCTGTCCATCACCAATTCCCGGAGTTCACTCAGACTCACGTCCATCGAATCAGTGATGCCATCCAGCCATCTCATCCTCTGTCATCCCCTTCTCCTCCCGCCCCCAATCCCTCCCAGCATCAGAGTCTTTTCCAATGAGTCAACTCTTCGCATGAGGTGGCCAAAGTACTGGAGTTTCAGCTTTAGCATCATTCCTTCCAAAGAAATCACAGGGCTGATCTCCTTCAGAATGGACTGGTTGGATCTCCTTGCAGTCCAAGGGACTCTCAGGAGTCTTCTCCAACACCACAGCTCAAAAGCATCAGTTCTTCGGCACTCAGCTTTCTTCACAGTCCAACTCTCACATCCATACATGACCACAGGAAAAACCATAGCCTTGACTAGACGGACCTTTGTTGGCAAAGTAATGTCTCTGCTTTTCAATATGCTATATAGGTTGGTCATGACTTTCCTTCCAAGGAGTAAGGGTCTTTTAATTTCATGGCTGCAGTCACCATCTGCAGTGATTTTGGAGCCCAGAAAAATAAAGTCTGACACTGTTTCCACTGTTTCCCCATCTATTTCCCATGAAGTGATGGGACTGGATGCCATGATCTTTGTTTTCTGAATGTTGAGCTTTAAGCCAACTTTCTCACTCTCCAATTTCACTTTCATCAAGAGGCTTTTTAGTTTCTCTTCACTTTCTGCCATAAGGGTGGTGTCATCTGCATATCTGAGGTTATTGATATTTCTCCTGGCAATCTTGATTCCAGCTTGTGCTTCTTCTAGCCCAGCATCTCTCATGATGTACTCTGCATAGAAGTTAAATAAGCAGGGTGACAATATACAGCCTTGACGTACTCCTTTCCCTATTTGGAACCAGCCTGTTGTTCCATGTCCAGTTCTAACTGTTGCTTCCTGACAGACACAATTAACATTAACGCTGAGTCTTATATTAACTAAATACAAGCAGCTCTCCAACAGCGAAAGCAAAGGAAGCGTCTGCAGATAATCCTGGGTACACCGGTCTTCCGAGGTTAGGGGATGACTCCGGACTCTGAGCTTCAGTAGGTCCATGGCGGCCTCCTGGAAGTGCCTGAAGCTTCGGGAGGGCGATGGGAAAGCTCCGTGGGACAGAGGTGGTTGGGCAGAGACCGGTGGGAACTCCAGGATGCCTGTGCCCATGTGAATCGTTCTGGTCAGAATAGACGGTGCAGCAGAGCAGCCCAGGGGGGTGAGACGACGCTCGGAGGGAAGCACCTGGGACGGCTGCGTGTCCCTCGAAGGCCGAGGCTCAGAGCGGAGCTCGCGCCAAGGCTGTGCAGGGCAAGGGTGCAAGAGTCCCACAGGCCACGCCCCCAGACAGATCCCGGGGAGGGAGCCCCACAGAACTCTGCCGAGGGTCCCGCAGGCCGTGCCCCCAGACAGATCCCCGGGAAGGAGCCCCCCCAGAACTCTGAGCGGGATGCAGATGCGGAGTTAACACTCAGTGAGAAACCTGGGGTTAGAGACACTGCGGGGTGGTGGCTAAAGAGTGGATATGTGTGTGTGTAACCGAGTCACTTTGCTGCACACCAAAAACAGAATGTTGTAAATCGACCGTACCCCAATAAACTGGAAAAAATGGACTTAATCTAAAAGTTCTCATCAGCAGCAAACTTACTGAGCAGAGCACTGAGAACAAAAATTCACCCGGAAAGTGTAATCTTTTCCTATTTTTCTTTCCGCAACCCAACCCAATTCAGAAGCCGCGCAGCACGCCCAGAGTCGACTCAGTGCTGCTAGGGTGCTTGTGCTGAAGATGTGCGCTTGTTCCAGTGGGACTGGTGCATGAGGGCACACGGGGCAGAGCGTGAGTCCCAGGTCTGCTTGTGTAGGGCTGCACCCACGAGAAACACGGTGAATGCAGAGAACTGCGCAAAGCTGCACCCAGACGCCAGGAAGACAGGGTGTACACATGGATGAAGCTGGACCCAGACGCCCAGGAAGACAGGGTGTACACATGTGCAAAGCTGGACCCAGATGCCCAGGAAGACAGGGTGTACACATGTGCGAAGCTGGACCCAGACGCCCAGGAAGACAGGGTGTACACATGTGCGAAGCTGGACCCAGATGCCCAGGAAGACAGGGTGTACACATGTGTGAAGCTGGACCCAGACACCCAGGAAGACAGGGTGTACAAACGCATGAAGCTGGACCCAGACACCCAGGAAGACAGGGTGTACACATGTGTGAAGCTGGACCCAGACACCCAGGAAGACAGGGTGTACACATGTGCGAAGCTGGACCCAGATGCCCAGAAAGACAGGGTGTACACATGGATGAAGCTGGACCCAGACACCCAGGAAGACAGGGTGTACACATGTGCGAAGCTGGACCCAGATGCCCAGGAAGACAGGGTGTACACATGTGTGAAGCTGGACCCAGATGCCCAGGAAGACAGGGTGTACAAACGCATGAAGCTGGACCCAGACACCCAGGAAGACAGGGTGTACACATGTGTGAAGCTGGACCCAGACACCCAGGAAGACAGGGTGTACACATGTGCTAAGCTGGACCCAGATGCCCAGAAAGACAGGGTGTACACATGGATGAAGCTGGACCCAGACACCCAGGAAGACAGGGTGTACACATGTGCAAAGCTGGACCCAGATGCCCAGGAAGACAGGGTGTACACATGTGTGAAGCTGGACCCAGACGCCCAGGAAGACAGGGTGTACAAACGCATGAAGCTGGACCCAGACACCCAGGAAGACAGGGTGTACACATGTGTGAAGCTGGACCCAGACACCCAGGAAGACAGGGTGTACACATGTGCGAAGCTGGACCCAGATGCCCAGAAAGACAGGGTGTACACATGGATGAAGCTGGACCCAGACACCCAGGAAGACAGGGTGTACACATGTGCAAAGCTGGACCCAGACGCCCAGGAAGACAGGGTGTACACGTGTGAAGCTGGACCCAGACGCCCAGGAAGACAGGGTGTACACATGTGTGAAGCTGGACCCAGACACCCAGGAAGACACAGAATGTACACATGCACACACTTCACACGTCTGTCAGCGACCCAGTTCACAGCGTGTGTGATGAGCAGCACACATAATGCAAATCTGTCAGGTTCCAGAGAATTCTCCTTCCATTGCTTCATCATACCTCATGAGCCGTGGCCTCTCCTGCATTCACTTCCCCAGCCAGGCTGCAGGAGTTGTTCAAGGTAAAGGGCCCTATTTATCGTACTGTTTGTTTCATAGTCATTCTAACATGTGTCAGATCAGCGAGGTCCCTGCTGCAGGGTCACTGCTGACGCTTCTGAATGCTGCTCCCCAAGCCCACTTTCCCCACGGGTCCAGGGGTTTGCAACGATTCTGCACAGCGAGGTGTTTCGGGTGAACACACAAACTGCCTCTGACAAAACTGTCACGGACATTCCTGTTCCTTTGAAGATGAAAACACTCATGATGATCAAATTGATTTATGCTGTCACAGAAGTAACCGCCTGCAGAACAGCTCTGGTTTGGAGATCAGGGCGCTGACGGCAGCCTGAATGGACTCTGGCTCCTGGGAGAGAGTGGGCGCTGGTGCTCCCACCCTTCACTGCCGGCCTTTCCCGCGGGAGCCTTGCAGCCAGAAGCCTCCTGGAAGGGGAGGCCAACCCTAGTCGGGGCTGCGGAAGACACGGCCTCTCTCCTCTCCCTGCTTCCGCACGGAGGAAGGGCCTGCTCTGAGCAAGGCAGCACAAAGCGTGGTGGGAATGCGGGCCTGGGAAGGCGTCGACGAGTTTTGACATCATCTGCCCCAAACCTCGCCTGCACATCTGAACAGCCCGGGAAGCTTTTAACAATTACCAAGATCCAAGCCCCACCGGAGAGATTCTGATTCAGTACTTCTGATCCTGGTGCTTTTTAGGCTCTCCAGGTGATTCCAGGTATAGCCAAGGAATGAGAAGTTCTTTGGACTTATTTGAGCTAATAACCTGTTCCTATTTGGATCAGTTTGAGTCAGGATTTCCATTATATTCAACTGAAAGCATCCTAAATAATGACACCTCACTGGAATGAAATGCAAAGCCCGGCCCTGAAACAGTCTTTACATTTATCAGTCCATCTCAGAAATTTAAATCTCAGTTCCTGGCAAAAAGAATTAGGCCCGCTCATTTATTTGGGGAAAAAAAAAAAAAAGAATCTTGTACTGACCCAACCTTCAACCCTAATCTGGAGACTTTCATCAAGGGTATCAAAAAAGGAGTTCAGTCATAATAGAGCCTACGGATGGGTGACTGATTATAGATACTGAGAGAAACTCAACATCCATTCATCCTGGGCGGCAAAGAGCTATTAATAGTCTAGCTGGATGATACTGAAGTTTGCTATCTAGAGATGAATTTAAAACGTGTATAAATGTTAGCATTATTATCTAGTGGTTACTTGCTGGTTTCATTCTTATTTTCTTCAATTTCATTTTCCAAAGTATTGCTCTTAATGTTTCACAGAGTATGTGTCTTTACATGATGATGGATGGGTAAGACATGCGTGTGGAGTATGCAGACATGCTCCAGCCCCAGAGACTGTCTGGTCTAGACTGAGCACCTCCTGAGGGGAAGCAATGTCACAGTTCATTCTGGGCTGACCTCGGTCAGGTTCTGGACTGTGTGGTGGTGGGTGTGTGTGTGGGATGCAGGACAGGTTAATGGTATCGATTACCAGCTCGTTCCACTGCCTTGTTAGTGGAATCCTTGAGATAAGTGAGGGCACCTGTGAAGGAACTCAGGCACGCACGGCAAGCTTTCACGGCCTTGTTGACAATTCTGTCCTAGCTGTGGATGGCCTCCAAGAGGAGGGCCTCCCGGAGGGTAGGGGGTCACCTGTCAGCCATCCTAGATGCTAGTCTGAGAGCCTGCACTGTTGTGGGGAAAAGGTGTTGTCAGAATGGGTTTATTTAGTAAGAGAACCTCAAGCTCACCTCCCGTCACGAGCACACCAAAATTACAACCACCTGCTGAGCTATTATCAATAAAAAGACTGGAACCTACCAACAAAGATACCCTACATCCAAAGGCATAGAGAGGAAACCATGACAAGACGGCAGGAGGGAAATCATGTCAAGATGGCAGGAGGGGGCACTTGAGGTACAACCAAAGCCTGCATCAGCTGGGCGGGGGACCCAGACGCGGGAGTGGGTGAGACTGCAGCAGCTCTCCCCGAGGAGTGAGTGCACGGAGTCCCAGGCTGGGCTCCAGCCTGCGGACCAGCGTCCGGAGGAGGCGCCCCCGGAGCCCTTGGCTCTGAAGGGCAGAGGGGCTTGAATGCAAGAGCTCCACAGGGCTGGGGAAGCAGACTTGGCTCTTGGAGGGTGCCCACAGAGATCCCGGACCTGAGCAGCGACCTCATAAGGGCCTGGGGCAGACCTGGCTGCTCGTCTTGGAGGGTCCCTGGGGGAGGAGGCGGGGGCTGGCAGCAGCTGTGACTTTGCTGGGGACAGACAAGCGGGGGGCAGACACATCAGGGAGTATTCCCTCTCACGGACTCCTGTTGGAGGCTGACGTCTCGCTCAGGGGGTGAGCACCAAGGGCTGGCCTCACCCTGCAGCCTGGAGGCTCCAGGGCCGGGACCCCTCAGGCCAAATAACCACCAGGGCAGGGACATGGCCCTGCCCTTCAGCAGACAGGCTGCCTGCCCAAGTCTCCCCTAAACACGGCAGGCCTTGCCCCCAGAAGGCTAGGACCCAGTTCCACCCAGCGTGGGCAGGCACTGGTCCCTCCCCTGGAAGCCTGCAGGAAGCTCTAGACCAGCCTCACCTACCAGGGGGCAGACTCCAGGAGGAAGGAAACCATGGTCCTGCAGTACGCAGACCCAGTCCACCAGCCCAGGCCAGACACTCCCCCGTGACCAGCTGGCCCTGGTCCTCAGATGAACGAGGGGAGCACGGCTGGGACACAGGGCATCCCCGATAGATGGCCACGTCTGCAAGCTCAGGGAAGCTAACCGCCCTCCTGCAGAGGAAAGGATGCCAGTGTAAATCGACACAGAATCACACAAAGGGAAACTGACACAGAATGAGGTGTGGAAGGAATGTGTTCTAGATGAAGGACAAGATACAAGTAGAGCAGCAAGAACGTTAACGGTGAAAGCACAGTTGGGAGATACAACCAGCGAAGCCGGCAGTCAGTCTAGTCCAAGAACAAACGGCAGGGGTGAGGGAAGAACGCCCCTTCCATAACCAGTTTTCCAGTTGAAACATGTTTCTTCATTCTTTTCTCTCCCTTTCCAATGGAGCCCATTACTTCTTAGAATTTAATGGAAAGCTAGTTCATGGCTCATTATCACCATGCTTTCAGATACTGCTCTTCAAGTTTCTACCAACTGACTTAAGTAACTTTGGAAAATGCTGTTTGACTAGAATTGATAAAGCTATAGACGGAACTGTATTAAGTTGGTGACAATTTCTAGGGAAAGGAGGGCTGGGTTTGCCATCATCTTAAAAACACAGGAAGTGTGGGAACTGGGTTATACCATCCTCTGGAGATCCATGTGGTTGAGGCTGTGTAAATCCTTCAGCCACATCGTCATGTCCTGACTGAGAGTGGTCTTGGTGGCTGCTATTTTTCACGTATTTAAAAGCTTGCTCGTGACCAACTGCACTTCACAAGCAAACACCTCAGATGAAGGTCAAGTGTATATGAGCGAATTTTATTAATCTAATCAAAGTTATGACAAAGTACTCAGATGCATTTGTAATGATAGACATGCTTATGAAGAGGCTTAATAAAGCATGAACTGTGAACCCTCTGGGTAAGATTATGTTTATTATTATTTTTATGGTCAAATGAGTTTTCGTTTTTCTTCCCTCATCTTATTAGTTACCGTGCCAATGCTAGCAAGTTTCCCCAATCCCATCTGTATTTTTTATCACCACTGCCACAAAATGCAAAGATGCTGAATTTTTCAACACTGATAACCTTCTCTTGGGGGCCTTTACTAACCCATGCTGTGAGCAGCACCGTGCTGTGCTGCGCTTAGTCGCTCAGTCGGGTCTGACTCTGTGTGACCCCATGGACTATAGCCTCCAGGCTCTTCTGTCCATGGGATTCTCCAGGCAAGAATACTGGAGTGGGCTGCCATGCCCTCCTCCAGGGGATCTTCCCAACCCAGGGTTCGAACCCAGGTCTCCCTCTTTGCAGACGGACTCTATTGTCTTGAGCCACCAGGGAAGAATACAGGAGTGGGTAATCTATCCCTCCTTCAAGGGATCTTCTTGACCCAGGAATTGAACTGGGGTCTCCTGCACTGCAGGCAGACTCTTTACCAGCTGAGCTACCAGGGACGCCCTTTCTAACCTAAAACATGCTTTTAACTTAACTAGGAAAAAAGTCACCTCCTTTGGGTACGGGACTTGGTGAGTGGGTACTCCCTCTAGGCAGAGAAATGAACTGCCCCCAACTCAGGCCACTGCTGGGTGGGTGAGCCACCCCCTGCCCTCAGCAGGGCTCTGGGAGCGGCGCCTGGGCTACATGGGCAACGCCCGTCTCTGCTCCTCCCTCCCCTGCGAGAGGCACAGGCTCCCTGGTGCCCACCCCAGTCACGAATGCCTGACATGTGGGCACCTGGGAACAGAAGACTTGGGGGAGACAGCAGGGCTCAGGGGAGAGGCGTCCAGCCTCTGGGCATAACAGCTCTGACATGGTGGTGGTGGTATTCAGTTGCTCAGTCCTGTCCGACTCTCTGTGACCCCATGGACTGCAGCACACCAGGCTTCCCTGCCTATCATCAACTCCTGGAATTTACTCAAACTCATGTCCACTGAGTCGGTGATGCCATCCAACCATCTCATCCTCTGTCGTCCCCTTCTCCTCCTGCCCCCAATCTTTCCCAGCATCAGGGTCTTTTCCAATGAGTCAGCTCTTGCTGACTCATGAGGAATAACCAAAAACATGTGACTTGCCCTGAAGGTTTCACGGCAAGGGGAAGACCACCTGACAGACCCTCGCTTTGCTCAGCAGGCCTAGAATTCCTGCGACAGGAGCACAATCATCCCTTCTGGAAGCAGAGCCCAATGGATGATAAGTACAGCTTCCTGGAAAAGTTAAACCGAGGTCTCTCAAATAAAAGATGAGATGCTAGGAGCAGGAGACTTAGGTGATGTCAGGGTGGAGAGAGGCCCACCCAAGACCCCCTCAGTTCAGCCTCTGGCCCAGGCTGACGGCCATCAGCCCAGGACCGCGAGAAGCCCTCACTTTCTTCCACGCCATGCACATGTGGACGGTAGGGCACACATTCCTGTACCCAAGGCCACGTGGCATTAAAAGAGGAAATCAATGTCACGTTTCAAGAAAGGTCATCGGAAGGAAGCAAATGTTGTCAATGACACATTTAATTTAGGATAATTCAAACCCACAGGAATTTCTGGCCAAGGATTCTAAATATCTCTAACTGCTTCACTGGAGCTCTCCCCAAACCATTGTCTTTGCCTCCGGGGCGATGATCAGCATCCTGGTCTTGATGGAGATTATGAGGCTGAAGACAAATGAAGGAGGAAGAAGACCCAGCATGAGGAGACGAGTGTCTCATCTGCCCCCAAAGGGCGCCCTCTTGAAAAGCTTAAGAAGGGCATTAAGTCAAGGCTCGGCATTCCACTCCCTGTGGTTCTGTTTTCAGAGGCTCCTCAGAGTTTTTCGTTAAAAATAAATTTATTGATGCACAAAGATGTGAAAAGTTGGTTATAAAACCTGTTTAACTAAAGTTAAACGTACACTGCCAGCATCTAGACTGTCGACAACAAAGTGCTCTTTAGGACACTTCCTCCGAGGCTCACGCTTCTTTGCAGTAAACTTCCGTGGACTGGGTAAGGCAAAAAGATGGGAGATAGAGGAGGGGACACTCCTCCAAAGATGCACGATCCATCTTCCCTGACCCTGAGCAGACACACTGGCGGAAGACTTGCGACATGAGCATGCTTTATATAGCATCAAATGACAAACTAAATATGGATCCAATACATGAGTTCGTTTTGGCTTTAAATTAAGATTCTATTCTGAGACTTAAAAGAAGCTAGAAAAACTGATGTTTAAGTTCATTTCAATAAACTACCTTAAATGGGAATGTATTTTAAATAGGATTGTACTTTAATTCATTTATTATTGGTATTCAGTTCAGTTCAATCGCTCAGTCGTGTTTGACTCTTTGCGACCCCATGAATCACAGCACACCAGGCCTCCCTGTCCCTCACCAACTCCCGGAGTTCACTCAAACTCATGTCCATTGAGTCAGTGATGCCTTCCAGCCATCTCATCCTCTGTTGTCCCCTTCTCCTCCCGCCCCCAATCCCTCCCAGCATCAGAGTCTTTTCCAATGAGTCAACTCTTCGCATGAGGTGGCCAAAGTACTGGAGTTTCAGCTTTAGCATCATTCCTTCCAAAGAACACCCAGGACTGAGCTCCTTTAGAATGGACTGGTTGGATCTCCTTGCAGTCCAAGGGACTCTCAAGAGTCTTCTCCAACACCACAGTTCAAAAGCATCAATTCTTTGCCACTCAGCTTTCTTCACAGTCCAACTCTCACATCCATACATGACCACTGGAAAAACCATAGCCTTGACTAGACGGACCTTTGTTGGCAAAGTAATGCCTCTGCTTTTTAATATGCTATCTAGGTTGGTCTTACTGATTAAATAATGAGAGATTACAATGACATATTAATTGAAAAAAAAAACCCTGATAATTAGATACACTCTAGATGCCAGTTTTCAATTCCATCCAGAAAGCCATAAAAAAATCCATGATCAGTACTGTCCACATAGTACACCTTCTTGGGAAGATAGATATATTACACTCACTGACTGAAGAGCAAATCAGGTAACTAGGAAAACTCTGACTACTGGGAGGGTCACTGCTCAATCTCTGTCTTCCAATTACCAGCCCAACTCAGGCTGCCTAAAAACCCACAATTAAAACAGCACTGAATGTGGCCCACTGGGGAAGGGAATGGCAGACCACTTCAGTATTCTCGCCTTGAGAACCCCATGAACAGGATGAAGAGGCAAAACGATAGGACACTGAAAGAGAAACTCCCCAGGTCAGTAGGTGCCCAATATGCTACTGGAGATCAGTGGAGAACTAACTCCAGAAAGAATGAAGGGATGGAGCCAAAGCAAAAACAATACCCAGTTGTGGATGTGACTGGTGATAGAAGCAAGGTCCGATGCTGTAAAGAGCAATATTGCATAGGAACCTGGAATGTCAGGTCTATGAATCAAGGCAAATTGGAAGTGGTCAAACAAGAGATGGCAAGAGTGAATGTCGGCATTCTAGGAATCAGCGAACTGAAATGGACTGGAATGGGTGAATTTAACTCAGATGACCATTATATCTACTACTGTGGGCAGGAATCCCTCAGAAGAAATGGAGTAGCCATAATGGTCAACAAAAGAGTCCAAAATGCAGTACTTGGATGCAATCTCAAAAACAACAGAATGATCTCTGTTAGTTTCCAAGGCAAACCATTCAATATCACTGTAATCCAGGTCTATGCCCCAACCAGTAACACTGAAGAAGCTGAAGTTGAACGGTTCTATGAAGACCTACAAGACCTTTTAGAACTAACACCCAAAAAAGATGTCCTTTTCATTATAGGGGACTGGAATGCAAATGTAGGAAGTCAAGAAACACCTGGAGTAACAGGCAAATTTGGCCTTGGAATATGGAATGAAGCACGGCAAAGACTGATAGAGTTTTGCCAAGAAAATGCACTGGTCATAACAAACACCCTCTTCCAACAACACAAGAGAAGACTCTATACATGGACATCACCAGATGGTCAACACCAAAATCAGACTGATTATATTCTTTGCAGCCAAAGATGGAGAAGCTCTATACAGTCAACAAAAACAAGACCAGGAGCTGACTGTGGCTCAGACCATGAACTCCTTATTGCCAAATTCAGACTTAAATTGAAGAAAGTAGGGAAAACCACTAGACCATTCAGGTTATGACCTAAATCAAATCCCTTATGATTATACAGTGGAAGTGAGAAATAGATTTAAGGGCCTAGATCTGATAGATAGAGTGCCTGATGAACTATGGACTGAGGTTCGTGACATTGTACAGGAGACAGGGATCAAGACTATTCCCATGGAAAGGAAATGCAAAAAAGCAAAATGGTTGTCTGGGGAGGCCTTACAAATAGCTGTGAAAAGAAGAGAAGCAAAAAGCAAAGGAGAAAAGGAAAGATATAAACATCTGAATGCAGAGTTCCAAAGAATAGCAAGAAGAGATAAGAAAGCCTTCTTCAGCGATCAATGCAAAGAAATAGAGGAAAACAACAGAATGGGAAAGACTAGGGATCTCTTCAAGAAAATCAGAGATACCAAAGGAACATTTCATGCAAAGATGGGCTCGATAAAGGACAGAAATGGTATGGACCTAGCAGAAGCAGAAGATATTAAGAAGAAGTGGCAAGAATACACAGAAGAACTATACAAAAAAGATCTTCACGACCCAGATAATCACGATGGTGTGATCACTGACCTAGAGCCAGACATCCTGGAATGTGAAGTCAAGTGGGCCTTAGAAAGCATCACTACAAACAAAGCTAGTGGAGGTGATGGAATTCCAGTTGAGCTATTTCAAATCCTGAAAGAAGATGCTGTGAAAGTGCTGCACTCAATATGCCAGCAAATTTGGAAAACTCAGCAGTGGCCACAGGACTGGAAAAGGTCAGTTTTCATTCCAATCTCAAAGAAAGGCAATGCCAAAGAATGCTCAAAGTACCGCACAATTGCACTCATCTCACACGCTAGTAAAGTAATGCTCAAAATTCTCCAAGTCAGTCTTCAGCAATATGCGAACCGTGAACTTCCTGATGTTTAAGCTGGTTTTAGAAAAGGCAGAGGAACCAGAGATCAAATTGCCACCATCCGCTGGATCATGGAAAAAGCAAGAGAGTTCCAGAAAAACATCTACTTCTGCTTTATTGACTATGCCAAAGCCTTTGACTGTGTGGATCACAATAAACTGTGGAAAATTCTGAAAGAGATGGGAATACCAGACCACCTGATCTGCCCCTTGAGAAATATGTATGCAGGTCAGGAAGCAACAGTTAGAACTGGACATGGAACAACAGACTAGTTCCAAATAGGAAAAGGAGTTCGTCAAGGCTGTATATTGTCACCCTGTTTATTTAACTTATATGCAGAGTACATCATGAGAAACCCTGGACTGGAAGAAACACAAGCTGGAATCAAGATTGCCGGGAGAAATATCAATAACCTCAGATATGCAGATGACATCACCCTTATGGCAGAAAGTGAAGAGGAACTCAAAAGCCTCTTGATGAAAGTGAAATTGGAGAGTGAAAAAGTTGGCTTAAAGCTCAACATTCAGAAAACGAAGATCATGGCATCCGGTCCCACCACTTCATGGGAAATAGATGGGGAAACAGTGGAAACAGTGTCAGACTTTATTTTTCTGGGCTCCAAAATCACTTCAGATGGTGACTGCAGCCATGAAATTAAAAGACGCTTACTCCTTGGAAGGAAAGTTATGACCAACCTAGATAGCATATTGAAAAGCAGAGATATTACTTTGGCAACAAAGGTTCGTCTAGTCAAGGCTATGGTTTTTCCTGTGGTCATGTGGTCATGTGAGTCTGAATGAACTCCGGGAGCTGGTGATGGACAGGGAGGCCTGGCGTGCTGCGATTCGTGGGGTCGCAGAGTCGGACATGACTGAGCGACTGATCTGATCTGATCTGATATGACAACCGGCAGTGCTAGGGAAGGAGTCGATAAACCATTTTGGCAATTGGGTAATGCATTCATCAACAGTGTCTGGGCACCCATCTCCACCGCCTTTCCACACTGCCAGGGGCTTCTCTAATCCTTTCCCCATGCTGACTGGCTTAAGGAATGGGTTAAGAATCTGCAGTACATATATACACAATGGAGTATTACTGAGCCATTAAAAAGGATAAAATAATGCCATTTGCAGCAACATGGATGGGCCTATCAAATGTCATGTTGAGTAAAGTGAGTCAGACAGAGAAGGAGAACTGTCATATGACATCCCTTATATGTGGAATCTAATAGGAAACGATACAAATGAACTTATTGCTACATTCCAAATGGATGACCACAGGGTCCTAGTGTGCAGCACTTGGACTCTGCGCAACACTACACGGCAGCTGGGATAGGAGGGGAGTTCAGGGAAGAAGGGGTACAGGTATACGTACGGCTGAACCCCTTCCCTGTTCATCTGAAATTATCACAGAACTGGTAATCGGCTATACCCCAGTACAAAACAGTTTTAAAAAAACAAAAACCAGAGTGGGCCTGGGATTGAACTCTGGCAGCCACTGAGGTGGGAGGGAGAGCCTGCTGCAGAACTTGCAAACAGACTTCTCTGAGTGAGCCTTAGGGATGGCAGGGCAGCTGGCAGGTTCGGTGGCAGCCTTCCTGAGAACAGTGACGGAGGCAGACGGGGGACCAGCCGATCCACTGAGGGGCAGCGTGGGGAGCTGCTGGGACCAGGACCGAGCCCTCCAACACCAGGCCTCCCTCTCTGGAGACTCTTGCTATCTGAGACAACGAGCAGCGGATTTCTGCATCTGAGACAGCACTTCCTCTCCTTTTCACCAAAAGCAACTTGGCACAGACCCAACCATCTTACACTGTCAGAGGGGGTGAGGAGGAGAGAGCAGCTCTGCACACAGCCGCCTGCCTGTCCATTGTGCCCCCACCGCCTTCTCTCCTCGGAAGTCACGGGGTCTGCAGGTAGGGGAAGAAGGAATGTGCGGCTGTGGTTCAAGTCTAATCTCTCATGTGAAGCTGGTCTAGACCAACAAAGCCCGTGGTGGTCTGTCCTGAGCCCATCTTCCGTGCTGTCTTCACTGTTCCACGGTACTGACACACCTGAGGCCTCTCTCACTGATGAATCTTATTTTTATTTACTTTATGATTTCTAATGTGTTCTCCCCTCCCCAGTTTCACTGTAAGCATCCTCAGTGAGACTGCTCTTATATCTGTCGTATGGGTATGCCTTCAATCTCACTTTCTAGAACATGACCGGGGTAGAGCAGTGATGTTCAGGATACCTGTACTTCCAGAAGTATGAGCCTGCTTTCAAATCTGTTTTCATTCATCTGACGCTTTTTGTTATTTTGTGGTGATAAAGAAGAGATCAATGAATATTATAAAAGTAAATTCGATTAGTATGACAAAAGCATATCTTCAAACTACCGCAGGGCGATGACGGATGCGTGCGGGGTCACAAGGCACAGCGTGGCCCCCAGTGGTGCGGTCAGCCCGCAGGCAGCAGATAGCTCATCACACACCCCGTTTTTATGCAGGACTTTCAGCTCAGATAATTTTGATTTCCTGTGGTTTAGCGAGGACTCTGAACCATTTATCGGTTTAGATCTTTGGAGACTGGTATGTAATTATCACAAAGCACAGCACAATGTCTTGCAGTTCATCAGGAATTTAGAAAAGATCATTTAATTGGCTAATGTGCTTACATATTAGAACTTCTTCACCTACACAAATCCATTTTAGAGTCTTTCTTATATTCTCTATTCTTTAACCTCAGCAAAGATATTCTTGGAAAACAACTTGGCAACAATCATAGAACATGACTAATGGTGCTAAAACAAGTAAAAATCTATTTAGCAGTCGGATGAATGACCGACTAAAATAGGTTTCTGCAAAACTAAGTATTGGATGGCATTTATATTACCACACCAAATAAAGCATGAAAACTTTAGTACCAAAACTGCCAATTTCCTCAAGACTAAAAAATCAGAGCTTTTTTAGTCTTGAGGAAAAATTATATCACTTGGATAGAATTGTGACCTAAAGACTTCCAGGAAGCAAAGCAGAGGGAAAATCATTTCCCTGAATAAACACCAACCTTCAGAATATACTACTAGTGATAAAGAAGTAAGGTCAATTCTTAAACTTCTTACTGGTTTGTGCACATTTCAGAAAAGTACTATAATAATGTCTTTTATAAATAAATGGCAAAAAGCTTAATTTGTTACCTCTCTATAGACTTAGCTGAGTTTTGTGTTCTTTTATTATGCAACCAGACCAAAGGTTTTAACAGGAGTACATTTAAAGAAGGTAGCCTATGGATTACAAAAAGTCTTTCTATAATACATAAAAAGGCAGTAATGAGAGGAAATAAGTTCTATGACCTAATACATGATTCTTGTTCAAAATACCTCATGCTTATACTGATGATGAAGAAAAATCGATTCTCAATGATTAGATTACAAACACTATAAGTAGATTTCACCACTCTAGGTTGACAGCTACCACTAGATCACCTTTGTTTTAATGTCTGTTTTCAACTGCTACTTCAGCCTTTTGTTAGCTGACATCAGTAGTTTATCAACCCTGGGACGCTTTAAGAGATCAACTGAGTCTTGAAATCTGAAAGGCATCATGCAGTTTACGGCTCCAGGGACCCAAAGCAACAGATGTCTTTGCTTCAATTTCTGGCCACTTGCTGTGAGAGAAACTGGTGGTGGATGATGATGTTACTGAAGAATTATTCTGAACTTTTCTGAGGACATGGAACATCCCTGCATCACACCACATGGGGCTGGAAATGAAAGCGAAGGATGGGAGGCGTCTCATCACAGCTCCAGTGTCACTGGGGCCACTCTGGCGGCAGCACTCGGCTCCCCCGGGAGAGTGACCTCTGGACCTGAACGTGTCCAGCCGTGCTCGGGCCAGAAGCAACTCGGCTCACCATGCCAGGAGGCAAGATGAGGACGGGCTCGCAGCCACAGGCCTGCCGCTGCCGTCCCCAGCTCCCAGGACAGAGTGGGCCGAGGGCAGACAGATCACACCGTGCAGTCCTGGCTGGTGCCTACAGTGGGCACAGCTGGATTAGAGAGCTCGGACTACAGTCATTATTTCCTAAAATTATAACCTTTTACTTGGAAAATGATGGGCTTTCTCTTGAAAATTTGTCCACCCCTCCAACAAGTTAAGAAAGACATTACATTTTGAATAATAAAGGCGGCATTCTGTTTCTGGGTTCACAGCAGATCTCTGCAGAGAGCTAGACTTACTCTGTCTCTATTTTTGCTCAACTTCTCAGTTTTAAGTTACAGCCGCACCATAAAGGAAAAGTCATTAATTGGTATTGCAGCCTAACCCATATGCAACCAGAACAGGACGGAACGCAGATCCAACACGTCTCCATATGCCTCCTCACTTCTGAGTCCTCACCCCCGCTCTTCAGAGACATGCTCTTTGTGCAGGCAGACAGCTCCTCTTCTAATCTATTATGCCAAAACATTCTATTTTTGTTGCAATTTTTATCGTTTTTAATCTAAGCTACATATGTAACACTTTGAAGACTCAAATGGCTCTACAAGGCTTGTTATGAAAAATAGTTCACACAGCCCCACCCTCCACTTCCTGCTCTCTGAGAGCAACCACTTGCAATTCTTTTCAGTTTTTTCCCTCTCTAGCTTATGTTGCCACGTCCTGATTTTTCTAGAGAGGACTGACTACTCACTGATTTCCAAGCTGGAAGATGGAGACGCAGCTCTGACCACCACCCCCGCCTTCCCAGGCAAAGGTCCCACCCACCTTCTCCTGGGACTTGATCGTGATAGCCATCAACACCTACATGGCAGGGTGCATAGAAGCTCCTGGCCTGAGTGACAGGGTTCATCAATACCTTTCTGTCTTTTCCTGTACACTCTTGGTTTTTCTTTGGAGTTACCATTGTCCTGGATTTCAATGGTTTCATTTTTATAACGGAGATGGCGATGGCACCCCACTCCAGTACTCTTGCCTGGAAAATCCCACGGATGGCGGAGCCTGGTGGGCTGCAGTCCATGAGGTTGCGAAGAGTCGGACACGACTGAGCGACTTCACTTTCACTTTTCACTTTCATGCATTGGGAAGGAAATGGCAACCCACTCCAGTGTTCTTGCCTGGAGAATCCCAAATTCAAACTTAAAACTCACCTTAGCTGTGCAAATTTCTAAATTTGTTCAAGCATACTAGTCATTCCTCCAACTTCATCTTATTTAGAGAAAACGTTCTGGAACCTTCTGACTTGCTCCAATCCGGGCTGGCAGCTGCTCTTCGGATCTGCTGCCCAGTGTGCTCCACACACGCTGAGGACTCCCTGCATCGCCCTTCTGGAGAGTTCCGTCAGGCGCTCTGCCCTGCTCTCGAGTGTTCTCCGTTCTCGGTGCCTGTCAGACGCTCTGCCCCTGGTTCTCGAGTGTTCTCTGTCCTCGGTGCCTGTCAGACGCTCTGCCCTGCTCTCGAGTGTTCTCCGTCCTCGGTGCCTGTCAGACGCTCTGCCCCTGGTTCTCGAGTGTCCTCTGTCCTTGGTGTCTGTCAGACGCTCTGCCCTGCTCTCGAGTGTTCTCTGTCCTTGGTGTCTGTCAGACGTTCTGCCCTGCTCTCGAGTGTTCTCTGTCCTCAGTGCCTGTCAGACGCTCTGCCCCTGGTTCTCGAGTGTTTTCTGTCCATGGTGCCTGTCAGACGCTCTACCCCTGGTTCTCGAGTGTCCTCTGTCCTTGGTGACTGTCAGACGCTCTACCCCTGGTTCTCCAGTGTTTTCTGTCCCTGGTGCCTGTCAGACGCTCTACCCCTGGTTCTCGAGTGTCCTCTGTCCTCGGTGTCTGTCAGACGCTCTGCCCTGCTCTCGAGTGTTCTCTGTCCTTGGTGCCTGTCAGAAGCTCTGCCCCTGGTTCTCGAGTGTTCTCTGTCCTCCTTTTGTGGGGCATGTCCTCCAGGGGATTCTGAGAATGGGTGCACGGGAATACACTTGTTTGATTTTGCTTGTCTGAAAGTCGCTGTATTCTACCCTCACACTTAATCAGCTTCTTGGGGGACTGATTCTAGGTTGGAAGCAACTTTGTCTCAGAACTTTGAAGGAATTCCTCCACTGCCTTACTTCTGGTGTTGCAAGGCAAAATCTGTAGTAATTTTGATTCCCGATCCTTTGTTGGAAATCTTTCTTTTTCCCCGATTCTCTGTGGCTGTGGGATATCTCTTTGTCCCCAGAGCTCCGGCAGCTCTATAGCGGGCTATGGTGGCCTCCTCCAGGATGACTCACACCACGAGCTGCACCTCCCAGGACGGCGGCTGCGGAGCCCCTGTGCCTGTGAGAGGGCCGTGGCTGGTCACGCCTACGCAGGGATCCCCCCCCCACTCACAGGTGGGCCTGCCTCAGGCTCCTGAGGCTCCCACAGCTCCTTTCCTGGGTCTGGGCACGCACAAGGTTCTGTTTGTGCCCTCCAAGCATCTCTGGCAGGTATGAGGTTTTCTTTCATTTATAAGGTAATGCTCAAAATTCTTCAAGCTAGGCTTCACAGTACATGAACCAAGAATTTCCAGATGTACAAGCTAGATTTAGAAAGGCAAAGGAATGAGAGATCAAATTGCTAACATTTGCTGGAACACAGAAAAAGTAAGGGAATTCCAGAAAAACATCTACTTCTGCCTTCACTGACTATGCTAATTAAAGCCTTTGACTGTATGGATCAAAACAAACTGTGGAAAATTCTTAAAGAGATGGGAATACCAGACCACCTTACCTGTCTCCTGAGAAACCTGTATGCAGGTCAAAAAGCACGAGTTAGAACCAGACATGGAAAAACAGACTGGTTCAGAAGCAGGAAAGGAGTACATCAAGGCTGATATTGTCACCCTGCTAATTTAACTTCTATGCAGAGTACATCATGAGAAATGCTGGACTGGATGAAGCACAAGCTGGAATCGAGATTGCCAGGAGAAATATCAATAACCTCAGATATGCAGATGATACCACCCTTATGACAGAAAGCAAAGAGGAACTAAAGAGCTTCTTGATGAAGGTGAATCAGGAGAGTGAAAGAGCTGGCTTAAAACTCAACATTCTAAAAATGCAGATCATGGCATCTGGTCCCACCACTTCATGGAAAATAGATGCTGAAACAGTGACAGACTTTACTTTCTGGGCTCCAAAATCACTGCAGATGGTGACTGCAGCCACGAAAATTAAAAGACACTTGCTCTTTGGAAGAAAAGTTATGACCAACCTAGACAGCATATTAAAAACCAGAGACATTACTTTGCTGACAAAGGTCCCCATAGCCAAAGCTATGGTTTTTCCAGTGTTCGTGTATGGGTATGAGAGCAGGACCGTAAGGGCAGCTGAATGCAGAAGAACTGATTCTTTTGAACTGTGGAGTTGTAGAAGACTCTTGAGAGTCCCTTGGAGAGTAAGGAGAACCAACCAGTCAATCCTAAAGGAGATCAACCCTGAATATGCACTGGAAAGGCTGATGCTAAAGCTGATGCTCCAATACTCTGGCCGTCGGATGAGAAGAGCCAACTCAGCGGAAAAGACCCTGATGCTGGGAAAGATTGAAGACAGGAGAATAAGGGGACGACAGAGGATGAGATGGCTGCATGGCATCACTGACTCGATGGACGTGAGTCTGAGTGAACTCTGGGAGTTGGTGATGGACAGGGAGGCCTGGCGTGCTGCGGTTCATGGGGTCAGACACAACTGAGTGACTAAACCATAACATGTCTTCAGCTCCGCCTTCACTCTGCTCCTAAGTTCCCACTGTTCCTGAGCTTCTAGAGGGTTTTACCATCTCACTCAAGATGCTTGTTGGTTTTTCCCTACTGTTGCCTTAGCATTCAGCTTTCTTAGGCTGCTGTATTAGCTTCCACTTAACATCTGCTTTCCAAGTAACAAAATCTTGTTGCTGTTGCTTTCTCTACTGTTTCTTATTCCTAGAGGGTTTATCTCTAATGACTTTAACTGTCTTGGAGTGGAGTTTAGGAGGGAGCAGAGCTAACTGCTTGCATTAAAGCTGCCACCGTCAAATGAAAGTTCCATGCCGCTCTTGTGCCCATCAGAGAAGCACCCCCTGTGAGTGTGCGGTGACGTCTCCCCTTCAGAGCGCAAAGGATGCTGTTCAAACTGCAGACGAGGCGGCCGAGGCCCTAGGAAGCTGCGCGTCCCTCAGTCACACGGAGAGACACCACACTGTTACCGTGTCTGTGAGCCATGAGTAATCGTCCCTCAGACGTTTTACAGCCCCCATCTCAGCGGCCTTACTCTACCATCTCAGCACCCTTTCAGCCACATCCAGACCCCTTTCTGTAAGGCCTCACATTTACATCCTCTTCCAGTGGGTAGTGGAATTCTTCATATTAGAATATCATGTTGAATTAGCTATAAAATGTGATAAATATTTTAGTTCTTGTGAAGGTGACTTAAATTTTTTTAGAAACCAGATTTTTTTTTTAAGTCGTTGATAGGCACTAGCTATATGCTTTTGAGTAATGTATACAAATGGCATTGGTGGCTATCAACACAACATAAACAGTTTGGTCTGTTTAAAGTATCTTACTCTATGGTTTGTTATAATGATAATCGTTATATTTTAGAAGACAACACAGGCTTTGACAAAAAAGGAGAAAAGAATGAAAATTTAGGATTCATCTTACTTTAAATTGCTACTACATCACCTTGTCCCCAACCCAGTATAATACAGACGACAGCCTTAAAATATTACTAAATTATAATAATCAAAATATTTTTGATGAAATATTTCATTTTAGTCCATAATGATTTTAAGAAGTTTATAAAACTAGGCATTAAGAGGCTTTCACAAATGAGGCATTTTAGAGGAAAATGAAGAATAAAAAGAAAACTGTCCTTAAAATACTCACAGATTCTTTCCTGCCCATAGTTTTGCTGTGTGAGCGCGATCGGGAGATGTTGCTGAAAAAGGAATCCTTCTTAGCAGCAGATGAAGGTGGGGAGCCAGTGAACTCTCTCCCTCCAGGCAAACTCTCAATGCTCGGAGAGGAACTGATGTTTTTAGAACTTTGTCCTAGAAGAAAAATTCAGTAGCAATAATGAAACACCAGACGCTTTCACTGCTACTGAATTTACTGCTTGTAATAAATGATCAATATTATGATGCTTCTTTATGCACACCATCAACATAATGACTCCATGGAGTATTAAGATGCATGCATTTTTATGTATCAGAATAGCTGTCCATTTTTTAAAACAATGAAGGACTGCTAGAGTTTTCTATAAATTATTTATACTACAATGGTCTGAGTGTGTACATATATTAAAAAAATGAAAAAAAAAATCCAATTTCAGAAATCATGGATTAAATGACTGGATTCTCCCTTACTAATGTTCTCACCCTTAATAATAGAAAGTGAAAGTGAAAGTCACTCAGTCGTGTCTGACTCTTTTCGACCCCATGGACTATACAGGCCATGGAATTCTCCAGGTCAGAATACTGGAGTGGGTAGCCTTTCCCTTCTCCAGGGCATCTTCCCAACCCAGGGATTGAACCCAGGTCTCCCGCCCTGCAGGTGGATTCTTTACCAGCTGAGCCACCAGGGAAGTCCAAGAATACTGGAGTGGGTAGCCTATCCTTTCTCCAGTGGATCTTGAGTCTCCTGCTTTGCAGGGGGATTCTTTACCAACTCAGCTATCAGGGAAGCCCTTCTATTATTAAGCCCTTCTTAATAAGAAGAAGCCAGAAACAATGATGTGGCGATTATATTATTAATAAATTGAAAAAAAAAAATCCTCCACTGGTTTTTCTAAAAGCCTCTTTCATTTTCATTGATTGCAAAACAGGGACACTGCTACCCCCAACCCAAAGGAGAAGCATCTGGAGAGGGGGCAGGGTGTGGGCTCACACGGCCGTCCATGTCCAGACTGGTCCCCACGTGGCAGTACAGCATCTGTGGCTCTCGCAGGGCCTTCCCCATAGGCTCCGGGGCAGAGAGGCTCCCAGACAGGAGCACGGGCCCAGAAAGTCCTGCTGGGCGCAGAGGACAAGTGCAACCAGAGCCACGCAGGGCTCGTGGGCCTCACGGGGACACTTCAGGAAGGCTGTGACGGGGACTTACGGGCCTGGCACAGTGCCCGGCACGCACTCACTCCTTCATTCGTTCATTCACCCACAGTAACCGAGGGCCTAATGATGAGCACCAGGCACACAGGGGCACAGAGACACAGTAGGAACTAAACCGGCAGAAATCCCACTCCCCAAGGTGCTCAGTTTCTAGTGAGGGGAGACAGACATATACATTCAAAACATATGTACGATTTTACATGGCATCATATGGCAGAAAACATGATGGGCACAAATAAAGCAGAAAAGGGGATTTAGAGTGTCTGACGAAGGTGTGGAGTTTGCAGCAGGATGGTCAGGAAAGGCATCACTGAGATCTGAGGTGCAGGACATTTGGGCAAAAACTCAGAGAAGGGAAAATACCAGCTTTGCAGATAATATGAGGGCCAGCAGGTGCCAAGGCCCCAAGCAGGCCCCAGTGGTTTGGAGGATCAGCAGAGTAGCCAGTGTGGCTAAAGCTAAGCCTGGGGGAGCGGGCTGAAGTCTAGGAGCCAGCAGGGCATCCGGCAGTGGGGGATCTGTAGAGTTTTGATGACTCTTACTCTGAGAAGGGAAGCCAGTGGAAGCAGCTAGAGGACTTGGGCAGGGGCGTGACATGACTTGACTTAATTTTCAAAGGATCCCTCTGACAGGTGCGTTGGGAACAGTTTAGGGGTGGGAAAGAGCCAAAAAAACAAAAAAGGGGGGGCAGGGAACAATTTTGCCACTGCAAAAATCCAAGTCAGCCAACTGATCGTAGCTTGGTGGTGAGAAGTGGTCAGATTCTACACAAAGCTGACTAGATTTACTGACAGATCCATCAAGGGTATGAGAGGAAGGCAGGGATCAAGTGTAACTGCAAGTGCTCTAACGTTAGATGGTGATGAGCTGAGTGCCTCCCATCTCAATGTCCAGATTTGTTTTCTTGTCAGTTTTTTTTTTTTTTTTTTTTTTAGTGACTTCCCTAAACTAGTTCTGTAAAGTCTATATTCCTCGCTTTGTGTGCCCCTGAAGTCTTTGCTCGGTTAGCTAAGTGGTCAAGTAAGGGGCAGGAATTCCCTTTCCTTAAACTCCTTGAACCAGCATCTGAGCCCCTGCCGGGAGCTCTGTGCCTGTGTTCAGGCAGTTTGCGGTCCACACCCAGTCTTCTTTCTTGTCTATGCAGAGACTCAAGTTCATCTGACAGACTGAGTTTCTTAGGTCATCCCTGGGCTTGTGCACAGTCCTGCATGTGTGTGGCCTTCTAAGTTCCTAGGAACATCCTGGCGCTTTCCACACCCTCAGTGGACACCCCATTCTTTAGATTTCCCTTCTGGGTCTCTTGCTAGCCTCTTAACAGGTTTGCCTGTTAAGCTTCTGGTCAGTTTCGGGTTTGCACCATTTCTGCCTTGGGCAGCTGTGATGTTCAGTAAGGACCACTGACTATTTCTGATGGATGTTCTGTGGATAGGGTTTCTCTCTAAGTGAGATCTGATCAAAGCCAAATAAAGACAAGCCCTAAGAACCAGATTTTTTTGCGGGAGCTGCTGGAACTAGTGACCATTTACTGCGGATGGGACTTTTGGGGTATTCTAGATTCCTTCTTTTTCCCCAGTGGTTGCAAGGCTGCTGGTCAACAAAGGCTATGGCAGATCTGGGTGGAAACAGGGAAAGTTAAAATGGTACAAAGCATGCTATTATTACTGAGTTGAGCCATTTTTTTTCTTGAATAGATGCTCCTCACATTGACTCAGCCCTTTAACTGTTAGAGTTCGGAACAAGTTGCCTTTGGCGTTTCTGCTGTTACTGCTGTCTTATTTGTGGAGAAACAGATTTTTCAGAGGTCCTTCTTCCATTATTCCAAAAGTCCACTCCTCTGTAACTTACTTTTTGGACTTACTTGGTCATAAAAATTTACCTTTGATTTGTATAAAAATCAGCCTTACCCTTTTTAAGGAATGTGAAGAGAAAAAATTCGTAGTGTTCCTAAATACTTAGCGTTTTCTAATTTTCCACCTTTGCAAACAAAATGACAACACTCTAGAGAGGTGCATCTTTAGATAGAGTTAATTATTTCTGTAAGATAAATTTATATATGTAAAACTGCTATGTCTAATGGCATGTACATTCCAATTTAGATAAACAGTTCCAAATTGCTTTCTCCTAGGGTTTTAACATGGGCTTCCCAGAAAGCTCAAATGATAGAGATAAAGAATCTGCTCACAATGCAGGAGACCTGCGTTCAATCCCTGGGTCCTGAAGATCCCCTGGAGAAGGGCATGGCAACCCACTCCAGAGGAGCCTGGTGAGCTACAGTCCTTAAACTCACAAAGAGTCCAGGACTGAGCGACCAATACACACACACACACACGCAGGATTTTAACATAAATATATGTGTATATGTTTATACCTAAGTGTAAAAGTAGGAGAAGGCGATGGCACCCCACTCCAGTACTCTTGCCTGAAGACTCCTGTGGACGGAGGAGCCTGGTGGGCTGCAGTCCATGGGGTCTCAAAGAGTCGGACACGACTGGGCGACTTCACTTTCACTTTTCACTTTCATGCATTGGAGAAGGAAATGGCAACCCACTCCAGTGTTCTTGCCTGGAGAATTCCAGGGACGGGGGAGCCTGGTGGGCTGCCGTCTATGGGTTTGCACAGAGTCGGACACGACTGAAGCGACTTAGCAGCAGTAGCAGCAGCAAGCATAAAAGTAACATGATGCATTAAATTTTTATTTATTTGGTTAATCTGATGGAAGGAGGGCTTCATTATGTTAGTTAAGGTTTCTTAATAACTAGTGAGGGTGAATATCTTAAAAAAAACACTCTCAACATATTAATCTAGGCCATCTTCTGAAGGTCCTATGTGAATTGTCTCTGTTAGTTTTATTTTAAAAAAAGGTCTTAATGGAGTTCTTCTTAAATTCTGGAACATAGCCCCTTTGTATATATGTGTGTGTGTCAATGTTTTCTTTTTGGATTCTGTTTTCAGGGTCCTGCAAGGAAGGCATTTCTTACCCAAGATGATAAAGTGGGAAACAATTTAAGCAGGTGCTATAAACCTAGGCTTTTCTTTTTCCTTTTATGAGTATTTTCTCTTTGTTCCTTGGAAGTGCACTCCTTGAGAAGCTTTTATTGCCTTGAGGTGGTGGATGATACAGCTAAAACAGAAGTAATGTTTGCTCAGCTCTGAGTTTTCAATTACTTCTAAAAGTCCACAGACAAAAAGGAATCTAAGAAACCAAAGCATTTTGATTCACAAGAACATGTCTTTTTCACAAAATGAAATGACAAACTTTCCACCTTTTCCTAAGTTTATACAACCACATTTATCTGCCATTTGGGTCATTCACCTATAACATTTGCTGGTGCTGGTGACTTTTTGAAGTTATTATTGTAACGGCTCTTTTAGACATTTTTCTACATTAATTCCTCTATTAAGGTTTCCTACTTCTTTCTGGGTCAAATTTGAGAATTCATATCTCCCCCCCCCAAAGCCATGGCAGGTGGAATACAGCCTATGCCCTTAATGTCTGGGGTCTGTAAGCGTGCTAGTTTACAGGGCAGAAGCAGCGCCGTAGGCGTGACTTAAGAGCCTGAGCTGGGAAGAGTGACCTGGGTGGCCATGTGGGTTAGTGTGGACAGGGGTCCTTACAGTGAAACAAAAGCAGAGATGTGACTATGGAACACGAGGCGGCTGAGGACAGAGCGCTGACCTGCTGGTGCTGGCTGTGAAGACGGAGAAAGGGAAACGAGGCGCTGCGGATCCTCGAGGGCCGGGGATGGCCCTCCGCTGACGGCCAGTGGGGAAACGGGGACCCCGGCTCTACAGTCACTAGGAACGGAATGCTGCCAACAGCACAAACGATTCTCCCCCAGAGGCCCCCGATGCCTCGGCTTTATCTCGGCAAGACCGAAGTCAGGCCTCTCATCTCCAGGGCTGTTAGATAAGTGGAAATTCTCATTATTACTCCTTCTTTTTTTAAAAAAATTATACTCTATTTATGATCTCTAGATGGCAGAAGAACCATCTTTAGATGCCCAGGAACTAGAGACCACATTGCCAACATCCGTTGGCTCATAGAAAAAGCAGGAGAATTTCAGGAAAACATGTTTCTGCTTCATTGACTAGGCTAAAGCTTTTGAGTGTGTGTATCACAACAAACTGTGGAAAATTCTGAGAGATGGGAATACCAGACCATCTTACTTGCCTCCTGTGAAACCTGTATTCAGGTCAAGAAACAACACTTAGAACTGGACATGGAACAACAGACTGGTTCCAGATAGGAAAAGGAATACATCAAGGCTGTATATTGTCACCTTCTTATTTAACTTATATGCAGAGTGCATCATGAGAAACGCTGGACTGGAGGAGGCACAAGCTGGAATCAAGACTGCCGGGAGAAATATCAATAACCTCAGATATGCAGATGACACCACCCTTATGGCAGAAAGTGAAGAAGAACTAAACAGCCTCTTGATGAAAGTGAAAGAGGAGAGTGAGAAAGTTGGCTTAAAGCTCAACATTCAGAAAACAAAGATCATGGCACCTTGTCCCATCACTTCATGGCAAATAGATGGGGAAACAATGGAAACAGTGGCTGACTTTATTTTCTTGGACTCCAAAATCACTGCAGATGGTGACTGCAGTCACAAAATTAAAATATGCTTGCTCCTTCGAAGAAAAGTTATGACCTACCTAGATAACATATTAAAAAGCAGAGACATTACTTTGTCAACAAAGATCTGTCTAGTCAAAGCTATGGCTTTTCCAATAGTCATGTACAGATGTGAGAGTTGGACCATAAAGAAGGCTGAACACCAAAGAACTGATGCTTTTGAGCAGTGGTGTTGGAGAAGACTCTTGAGAATCCCTTGGACTGCAAGGAGATCCAACCAGTCCATCCTAAAGGACATCAGTCCTGAATAGTCAGTGGAAGGACTGATGCTGAAGCTGAAGCTCCAATACTTTGGCCACCTGATTTGAAGAGCTGACTCATTAGAAAAGACCTTGATGCTGGGAAAGATTGAAGGCAGGAGGAGAAGGGGATGACAGAGGATGACATGGTTGGATGGCATCACTAGACATGAGTTTGGGTAAACTCTGGGAGATGGCGAAGGACAGGGAAGCCTGGGTGCTGCAGTCCATGGGGTTGCAAAGAGTTGGACACGACTGAGCGACTGAACAGTAGCAACGATCTCTAGCATCTCATTGTTTGGCATGATAGTTCAGATTCCAAGTTATGCTAAAACACCAGGTAGATTCATTTACATTTTATTATAGTCCTGCAAAAACTTAGAATTTTGTGGACTACAACAACTCCCTCCTCCCAACTTATCTTCCAAAATGAAAAAAAAAAATAGTTGTAAGCAATTATATATATCAAACCTTATAAAATTTTAGTTTTTTTGATTAGTCTGAAAATAAGGTAGGGGCATCTCTATCTGTCAGGCGTTTATAATATAAAGTAAAGTTCCGTCAAAGCTGCTGGGAAAATTTTCCATTTAAAAGAAATTACAAACATTATTGGGTTTCCCAGGTGGCAAAGTGTTAAAGAACCAGTCTGCCAATGCAGGATAGACACTAGGGAAGCACGTTCAAACCCCTGGTTGGGAAGATCCCCTGGAGGAGGAAATGGTAACCCATTTCAGTACTCTTGCCTGGAAAATTCCATGGACAGAGAGCCTGGCAGCTACAGTCCATGGGGTGGCAAAAAGTCAAGACACGACGACTGGGTGCGCGCGCGTGTGTGCACACGCACACACACACATGCACACACGCACACAGACACACACACACACACAATCAAGGGGAAAAAAGTCTTAAGTGATCCCTATTATAGAAATTAACTGTTTCCATGTTGAAATTATAATAAAATCAAGAAAACTCGGATTTTAGATTTTATCTGTCCTATAGCCATGTACCATTCCTAAACCTTTACTATACACATACCTCCCTAGTCTGGCTACCCAAAGAAGAAATCAGAAAATTAAAATACACCTCAGCAGAGTGATGTTTACAAAACGTTAGTCCATGCACATGTATGGACCTTTACACGCTATATCATTTGATCCTAGTGACATTATGAGAAAACTGAGGCTCACAGAGTTTAATCGACTCTATGCCCTGGAAACAGTGCTTAAATATACAGCTAGCAGTACCATACAGTTTGTCCAAACTTAAAGACTAAACCAACACGTTACTGCATTTCTGTATCAGAGAGGGTGACTCTAAGGAGCCATGTGATTTGGGGAGTGGCTGAGGCCTGTCTACTCAGTTGTTAGGATAGATACACATTTTGAAATGCTTTTTCCTGGAAACACAAATGGATGGTCAGGTCTCTTGTATTCAATTAGAGCGCTCCTGCTTATACTACAGACCAGATTTCAGGAAGGGCAGGGGCTGCGCCCGTCGCAGCTTCTCCTGTTGGGTGGTACGTGGCAGGGTGACAATCAACCTCTGCTGATGTTGCACGTGGGAGGCCGTCAGGGCCCTGGCTGCACTGCCGCCGCTCGGCAGAAACAGCCCAAGCCACACGTGTCGCTTCAATGTTCTAGTATCCATGGTTAAACACTAAAGACAAGTACAACTAATTTAAATAAATTTTTACTTCACCAAACATCCAAACTATGATCATTCAACATGTCATCAAAATAAAACAACTGAGATATTTCACACTCATTTTTTCAAACTAAGTCTTGAAAACCCAGCGCACACTCGTTGCAGAGCTCCAAGGCCCCATGTGGCGAACAGATACCACGCTGGGCAGCCCAGGTATAATCCACTTAGCAGCCTAAACTGCCAAATTTTTTCACAACATGTAGACTGTTACATAAAATAACCATCGTAACAAAATAAGATAATGACATACCTAGGCGAAATCTTTTGAATACCTGCTTTAACAAATCAGTGTATCAGTCATTTACTGTGTGGGAATATGTATCCACTTATCCAATCCAGAGAGGATTTGAAAGTTCTATTCTCCATAAGTTTCTTTTGTAGCTTTTATTCTGCCTGGCCAACTATCGTTTCAGAGATAACATTGAGTCAGCTCTTTTCAGAATTTATCTCAGAATGAACCAATTCCAAACTGGTGGTAGTATTAATAAAGTACTATGTGGCATGTATGGCATATAAAGACTGTACTAAAATACATTTCTCCTCTGTTACAGAAACGGGCTAACGTTTCTGTGCCCTGTGCGAACGGAAACATTTAGACCTCAAGAAGCTGGAGTCAGCAGCACGTGAGACGACCTTTCCAGGCCTAGCACACAGGCTCAGGACAACGTCGGGGGCATGGATGACACGTTTCTCCAGCCAGGCCTCGCCGGACAGATCCCGGCCGAGGAGTCCGCGTCAACAGGCCCGCAGCCCGTAAGCTGCACGGCGCTCTGCCAGGACCAACGCTCGTCTGCGCGGGCGCCGGGGCCTGAGGCTCGCTCCATGTCGCCGGGCGCCAGGGCCTGAGGCTCACCACGTGCGCGGGCGCCGGGGCCCGAGGCGCGCTGTCCGTCCGTGGGCGCGCCGGGGCCTGACGCTCACGCCTGGAGCCACACTGTTCACCACGCAGAGCTGGGCAGGACGCCAGCGGGACGGAGGCACGTTTTCTCTCAGATGCCGACGGCCCCTGTGGCTTCCTCTCTGCAGACAGCCCCAGCTGAAAAGAACTGCTCTGCCAACAGCATGCCCCTTCCCCAGGAACAGCTGCACCTGGGGCTGGTTTGGGCCGACAGAGGCCCGGGCTGGTCCCCTCGCACGACGGCCTCTGAGCGCTGTCCCGGCCTCAGGGGTCCCAGCAGCAAGGGCAGGGAGTTCACCCCCTCCCGCAGCTCAAGGCTGCTGCTTTGACTCCTCGTGGATTCAGTGCGCTCCTTAGGGCACACCCCCAAAAGCGTCCTACGAAGGTCTGAAGTCCTGACCCAGAACGGCTTTTCATAATTATAGGTAAGTCACTCTTGAATATACTAAATATCCTCAAGCCACAGCAGGCATGCGCAGTCTTTCCTTCAAACGTCGGGGAACAAGCCCTATGCAGGCTGACGGTAGGAAATGTGTCTAGCAAGTCTGCCGCCCCAAGGACGGACCCACAGGAGCTCGTAAGCAGCTTCTGAAACACCAGCTCAGGAGACATGAGGCCTTGCACACACACCAACTAACCTACACCCCCCGCCAACGAAAGCACAGAGGAGGGACTGCCCGATCCTGTCTCAGGCCATCAGAGTGGGAGCTACATCTTTAGAGTTGGGGGTGGTGGTTCAGGGAAGGTCAGTTTTCTGCAGGAAACACAGTATTTTGGAGGCAGACTACTGGGCACACCTCGATGAGACAAAGCCTGATGGACCCCTCTGGGCTCCCTGCCACCCACGTGCTGGAGAGAAGGGGCACAGGCCCGGGGACGGGAGCACACACATTCCTTTCAGAAGCTGCTGGCACCCTCAGTGTGGGCTCTGTCCTCCCGGTCATCCGGCTGTGGGGCAAGGAGGGAGGGAGAGAAGGCGGGGTGAAGACAGGGCTGCTGGGCCCAGCAGTGCGTGTCCTCAGGCAGGGGCCTGGCAGCTCCGGTCAGCAGCCCTGGGGGGACTGCAGGGACATGGGCTCAGGATGACCGGAGCTAGGCTGGACAAGGCACCTCCTGCACTGGGCCCGTGAGAGATCTCAGGGCTTCAGCTAAAGCTGGGGCGGTCGTGGGCGACACACGAGCGGCTTGCCAAGCAGAATCCCTCAGATCCACACCTGCTGAGCCGGACACAGCTGGGGTCCACTCTGACTCGGCTGCTGTCTAGCCATGGGGCCCCCTCAAGTCCCTGACCCTCCACAGGCCACAGTCTCCTCCCTGGGGAAGTGAGCCCTTCACATGTGCTGGGTGCCCACGGTGGACACGTGGGAAGGGCTCAGCGTGGTCTGAGCATCTGCAACGGACTCAGCACACGCAGACCATCCGCAGCACACCGGGCACCCCCGACCCAGCACAGGCGGGCACAGGCCACCCCCCAGCCTCAGACCCGCTCTCCTGAACGGGCCCATGGCCACCTGCTCGGGGGGCACCCACAGACCTGGGCTAACGGGCTCCGAGCACAGGCCGCTCTGAAACATTCAATAAACGTTCTGGGTCCCATGGGCTATGTGTCGATGGAGCTTATCCGTCAAGAGCCGAGGTCACTGAAGGAGCTGCTCCAGCATTAGTGGGGACCCGATTACAGGGTGGCTGGGGAGAGGAGAGGAGAGGAGAGGAGGGAGGGGACGCACGTGAGGCTCCTACGATGCCCCATGCGTGATATTCTCGTGACCTTTCTCTCACTAAACTCAACAGGAAACAAGAACATGAGCGGTATTCCTAAATGGCTGGGCAGAACCCCATGAACCAGCTGGAGATTTGGACACAGGACACCCAAGGCAACACATTCAGGAGGCTGGGAATTCTAGGGGTCGTGGGTGAGAAGCCTGGCTCAGAGGATTGGGAAGGGCGAGGCCTCCAGGAAGCCCAGCACTATGGTCACAGAAAGGGGGTCGCCTGGACGTCCCATGGTGACCCTGGAGCACACAGGACGCAACTGGTCCCCGCCTGGTTAGACAGTACGACCTCACAGACCTGAGCGACAGACAGAAGAGGGCTCTAGTCTGCTCCTTAAAAACACACGTTGGTGCCGCAAGAGGGCAAAGGACCTGCAGCGCCTGCAACCAACCTGGTTCCAGCCCGGCCAGAGGCGCCGGGCGCGGTCCCATCCATGGCTGGCGTGCCCAAGTGCAAACATGGGGTTCAGATCATCAGGACACATTAAGACAAGACAGAGGCGTTGAGTTGTTTCCTTCATATGGCTCACTCTGACGGCCTAAGAGGCACTTGTGGACGGCACACAGTGACCCCACCACCATAACTGCCCCTGAGTAGGCGGCCCCCTCCAGTCCTGACGACGGACAGGCGTGGGGTGCCGCCCCCCACCCCTGAAGCAGCTGTCCCTTTTCTCTCTCTACAGATGAGAGGCGGCCCCCTCCAGTCCTCATGATGGACTGGCATGGGGTGCCGCCCCCCACCCCTGAAGCAGCTGTCCCTTCTCTCTCTCTACAGATGAGAGGCGGCCCCCTCCAGTCCTCATGATGGACTGGCATGGGGTGCCGCCCTCCACCCCTGAAGCAGCTGTCCCTTCTCTCTCTCTACAGATGAGAGGTGGCACCCTCCAGTCCTCATGACGGACAGGCGTGGGGGTACTGCCCCCCTCCCCCCCGAAGCAGCTGTCCCTTCTCTCTCTTTATAGATGAGCGGTCAAGCAGCCTCTGTGGGGCATCCAGCAAGGCAGTGACGAAGGCCAGATTCCAACCCAGGCCTGACTCCAGAGCCCATGCTGAGCACAGATTCATCACCCTGCTCCCCTAGAAAGGGCTGTAGCAAATGCGACTTCAAATGAAAGAAACGTGGAATGAGGTCTTCTGGTGGCAAAGGGCTAACTCTGACCTTGTTCTCTATCCAACAACTCATTCATTCAATGTCTTTTGGAGTAAATCTTCCCAAAAAAGAGGCATGTTCTAGTTAATTGATGAGTCTCCTGAATTTGTTTTACATATTCTGTATTCCTCTGTCTTCTTAAAGCGATTATTTAGAAGGCAGTGGAACTGCTTGTTGTGCTTCAGGACTCTGGTTTTTCAACAGCACCCAGAGGGACTGATGCATGGCCATCTTCCAGGACAGCCTCTAGGCTTTGCAGTCCTTCCTGCGGGCAGGAGCAGGCTCTCTGTCCTGTTGCACTACGTCCTGCCTCAGCTGCTCTGGCCTCCCTCTTCTCTGTCCCAGCCACTTACTGCTTGTCACCCGCACGGCACAGGTTCTGCTTTCATCTCGAGGGTCCACAGTGAAGTCATCTCCAGACATGAGCTGTTAGCATATTAACGTGAGGTATGTGTTACCCCTTAGTTTAAAATATTTTTTCTTTCTTCTAGAAGGAGTTATAAGAAACTTAACAATGGATACCTGTAGTGAAATGGGCTGGCAAAAGGAAGTGCGAGGAGAAAAAGAAGCTGTTTTTTTTCTTTTTTCCCTTTAGTTAACTGGGACTGTCTAATGTTATGTGCACTTCAGTTTTACATTAACAGTGGTTAAGTGGGAAGAGAGAATTTTTATCCTTTTCAACCTTTTTTTTAATTAAACAAACAAACCCCTATGTTCACAGTAGCACTATTTACAATAGCCAAGACATGGAAACAACCTAAAATGTCCATCCACGGATGAAGGGATAAGGAAGATGTGATACATACATACAATGGAATGCCCCAGATAGCCACGATGGAGTGGTCACTCACCTAGAGCCAGACATCCTGGAGTGCAAAGTCAAGGAGGACTTAGGAAGCATCACTACGAACAAAGCTAGTAGAGGTGATGGAATTCCAGCTGAGCTATTTCAAATCCTAAAAGACAATGCTGTGAAAATGCTGCACTCAATATGCCAGCAAATATGGAAAACTCAGTAGTGCCCACAGGACTGGAAAAGGTCAGTTTTCATTCCAGTCCCAAAGAAAGGCAATGCCAAAGAATGCTCAAACTACCACACAACTGTACTCATCTCACACGCTAACCAAGTCATGCTCAAAATTCTCCAAGCCAGGCTTCAACAGTATGTGAACCGTGAACTCTGGATGTTCAAGCTGGATTTAGAAAAGCCAGAGGAAACCAGAGTTCAAATTGCCAACATCCTGTTGGACCATAAAAAAAGCAAGAGAGTTCCAGAAAAACATCTATTTCTGCTTTATTGACTATGCCAAAGCCTTTGACTGTGTGGATCACAACAAACTTGAAAATTCTGAAAGAGATGGGAACACCAGACTACCTTACCTGTATCCTGAGATATCTGTATGCAGGTCAGGAAGCAACAGTTAAAACTGGACATGGAACCACAGACTGGTTCCAGATTGGGAAAGGAGTACGTCAAGGCTGTATATTGTCACCCTGCTTATTTAAGTTATATGCAGAGTACATCATGAGAAACACTGGGCTGGAAGAAGCACAAGCTAGAATCAAGATTGCCGGGAGAAATATCAATAACCTCAGATATGCAGATGACACCACCCTTATAGCTGAAAGCAAAGAGGAACTGAAGAGCCTTTTGATGTAGGTGCAAGAGAAGAGTGAAAAAGCTGGCTTAAAACTCAGCATTCAAAAAACTAAGATGGTGACATCTGCCATAAAAGTAATGAAATAATGCCATTTGCTGCAACATGGATGGACCTACAGATTATCAAACTAAGCAGACTAAGTGAAGTGAAAGTGAAGTCGCTCAGTCGTGTCCGACTCTTTGCGACCCCATGGACTGCAGTCTGCCAGGCTCCTCTGTCCATGGGATTTTCTAGGCAACAATACTGGAGTGGGCTGCCATTTCCTTCTCCAGGGGATCTTCCCAAACCAGGGATCCAACCCGGGTCTCCTGCATTGTAGGTAGATGCTTTTACCATCTGAGCCACCAGGGAAGTACAAGCAAACTAAGTCAGAAATAAAAAGACAAACATCATATGACATTGCTTACATGTGGCATCTCAAATATAACACAAATGAAGTTATCTACACAGATACAGAGAACAAGCTTATGGTTGCCAGCGTTGGGGTGCAGGGGAGGGATGGATTGTGAGTTTGGATGAACAGATGCAAACTATTATCTATGGGATGGATAAACAAGGTCCTACGGTACAGCACAGGGAACTATATTCAATATGCTGTGATAAACCACAACGGAAAAGGAAAAACCGGATAATATGCATAATGATATCCATGCATATACATTTATGTATATTCACTCATATCTGTAACATGAATCAGATCAGATCAGTTGCTCAGTCGTGTCTGACTCTTTGTGACCCCATGAATCACAGCACACCAGGCCTCCCTGTCCATCACCATCTCCTGGAGTTCACTCAGACTCACGTCCATCGAGTCAGTGATGCCATCCAGCCATCTCATCCTCTGTCGTCCCCTTCTCCTCTTGCCTCCAATCCCTCCCAGCATCAGAGTCTTTTCCAATGAGTCAACTCTTCACATGAGGTGGCCAAAGTACTGGAGTTTCAGCTTTAGCATCATTCCTTCCAAAGAAATCCTAGGGCTGATCTCCTTCAGAATGGACTGGTTGGATCTCCTTGCAGTCCAAGTCTTCTCCAACACCACAGCTCAAAAGCATCAATTCTTCAGCGCTCAGCCTTCTTCACAGTCCAACTCTCACATCCATACATGGCCACAGGAAAAACCATAGCCTTGACTAGACGGACCTTTGTTGGCAAAGTAATGTCTCTGCTTTTTAATATGCTGTCTAGGTTGGTCATAACTTTCCTTCCAGGGAGTAAGCGTCTTTTAATTTCATGAGTGCAGTCACCATCTGCAGTGATTTTGGAGCCCCCAAAAATAAAGTCCGACACTGTTTCTCCATATATTTCCCATGAAGTGATGGGACCAGATGCCATGATCTTAGTTTTCTGAATTTTAAGTTTATGAATTAATAATTCCTAAGTATCTCTCAAAAAAAGTTCCTGGGGGCATATGTGCTATTTCTTAAGATAATTTTGAAGAAAACTCTTTGAGTTAAGTTGACAAAAGAATAAACTCTCCTGTGGCGTATCTTTTATGATTGCAACCTACACTGAGGAAAATAAAATGGATCTTTCCAACAATTTTCCAAAAATTATTTAATGGCCTGGATTTTGAGATATCACTTTATATTTGTAATTTTCTTCAAAAAATTAAAACCCATATAATTATTGTGTGTTAAAAGGCAACGATACAGATATAAGACCTCATGATAAGAAAAGACTACCTACAATTAAAGAATTATTGCAAATATTGATATTTGCTCAATTTCTGCTTGAAAAATGCTCCACCGCTCTGAAAAAAGACACCAGGTAAAGTCCACATGATATTTTATCTCCGTGAAAAGTGTGTCTATTCTTGTGGGTCTGGAACCTCTGATGAGCTTCTCCAGCTTCTGGGATTACTGAGCCTCAAGAATCTCCCCAGCAGAGATTGCTAGAAAGCTTTCTGTTGCCACCACTAACTATTTTGGGTCCCATCTACCTCCCCTTGCTCTCTGACACTCTGCAGGAAGTGTGCTGGGTTGAGGCAAACCCACAGTGACCTCTCCAAACCGGGGCAGGGCTCGCCCCACTGCCCACTGCAGGTGAAAGCTGTTCACCTTGCCTCGTGTCTCATTAAGCCGCTGGACTCTTCCCTGTGAGAGTGATACAGTCCTGCTGGGCAGGGCAGACAGGGCAGTCGGGAACAGGGGCTCAGAAAAAGAGCTGGTTCTTGACCATGTGGACTTGCCTGAGTCATCTGAAGTACCCGCGATGCCCACGCAGCTTGGCGAAGCGGGAGGGAAGGTCAAGGGACCAATGAAAACAGAGCCTGGAACAATGCAGGCATTCAACAAGTACTCGCTGAGTGAGTGAGTGAGACAATTCTACTTCTCTAATGCAAGTCATTTGAACAAAATGCTGCCATCGCCGCCTTTAAGAGTCTGTTTAAAAAGGGACGCTGTTCACGTGTCTACTGGAAAACGTGGACTGAGCAGGAGTGTAGAAGCAGAAGTCAGAACAGGAAGCAACCTTTAGCTTTCTCTTTCCACACAGGTATAAACCCATCAGGCTTTTGCAGCCAGAGATACACTCTGCAGCAAACTCACCCTGTGATAACAGAACTCCTGTTAGACAGCTGCCTGGGGTGAACTCCCTGGCAGTCCAGTAGTTAGGACTTCATGCTTTTCACTGCCGTGGGCCCAGGTTCAATCCCTGGTCAAGAAACTAAGATCCTACAAGTTGTGTGGTGCAGCCAAAAAAAAAAAAAAAAAGCTTTTCAGTTAACAAATTTAAGTCCTGTGAATTCTCACCAGGTCAGAAAATCATATCAACATCCATGTAAGTGCAATAACTGATGAAGGGAAAGAAGAATCACTGATCTGCCTCTTGTAGTGGCTACGCCACAGCACCGCATTACTGTTTAGGTCACTGAACAAGTAAACAGCAGCTTTCACAGACTCTCAGAGCTCGAAAAGCCCTAAAGGTCAGCGGGTTCAATTACCAGAACACAGCCAGAAACCCTACCAGGGAGACGCAGAACTATATACAGAAGCAAGATCACACCCCTCTGTCCCACGGTATGTTTGTTTAACACGTTAAGTCAACACACCACTCAGGTCCTAACCATGACATATTATTTTCTGTTATGCTATTAAAAAGTACAGATATTATGGAGACATGTCATTATTAGAATAGCAGTTTAATGCTAGCAGCACGACTGTGCGGGTATTTTTAAGGAAGACATTATATGAATTTCTATTAATACTGTCCTCTTTTTGGTCTGAATTTGAATGGAGGATTCTTAAAGTTAGTCTAGCCTTCCATTTAATACAGAATTTCTCTCTACAGGATATTTTAAAAGATTATGTAATAAAAGATAAATGCAGCAACTTTAAATATTTATGTTTCTAAATTCCATAGGAGGTGCTGAATATGGATTACTATTGTTTTGTATTTCTTAAATAAACTTTTTCTAGATTTTGGACACATGGTTATGATATTTAAATATTGTCTTTTTATTTTATATCATTGCTAATTACTCTACATAGAGATTTGTCATGCTGAACTCTAATTCTGTTAAAAGTGAAGTGAAGTGAAAGTCACTAAGTCGTGTCCAATTCTTTGTGACCCCATGGACTGTAGTCTACCACTCCCCTGCGTCCATGGGATTTTCTAGGCAAGGGTACTGGAGTGGGTTGCCATTCCCACTCTATTCTCTAGAGGATCTTCCCAACCCAGGGATCGAACCCAGGTCTCCCACACTGTAGGCAGATGCTTTACCATCTGAGCCATCAGGGAAGTCCAATTCTGTTAAAATGACTCATAATACAAAGCCTGTACTTAGAAACAAATTTTGAAATCAAGTAGTAATTCTTCTCTGTAAAATATAATAAGTACTTCTGGCTAATACATACAATAATAAGCAGATACACAGCATCTAAAATGTCTAACCTCAGAACTAATCTGTCAAATCCTATCACAGAGCACCTTTGCAACTGAAAAACACCTCAGCATGAACTGTCAATTAAAATGTGATGTTAAAAGAACCACTAAATCTAGAGTGCCATCTATTGCAAGGAAAGAGACTGGTACAAACTCAGTTGAAAAAATAATAAAAAACAGACTGTAGTCAGATTTGGTGCTAGCAAGGTATGACACGAGAGGGGACTTTTTGTCCTAAACAACAGTGCCACTCAGTGGCTGAGCAGTGGAGTGAGCTGATAGACGGCACGAATGGAGGGTGGCAAAAAGGAAAATGGAGTTTGGGAGGAGGCAATGAGACTGCAGGCAAAGAGATGCTGCGTTGCCATGGTAACTGTACCTGGGAGGTCAGTTAGGGTCTGGACAGGAACAGAAACCTGAGCATCGCTTCCTGTAACTACATCGCCTGGATTTCATAAGAAAAAATAATTAGATTTCATAAAGAGGAAAAAAATTAACTTTCTGTTCATATTTAATGCTATAATACTTTTACCTATCAACCTAGTTACTGAAAGTTCAGTGAATCAAACTATAACACAATCTTGGAAAAATTAATATAAAGTATTTCTTAAAGGAACTAATTTTTAAAGTGTTTCCTTAAAAGTGTTTGTGCCTGTTTTTCTTGAGGAAAAAAAAAAGTTTCTACAGGTCTAAAGTACAGGAAACTAGCCATCAATGGATACTGCTGAGCAGATTTCATTTTCCTACAAATAACAGCATGATTTTATATTTTCTTATTTAAAAAATTCTTTATCCAAAAGTATGTACGTATTTAATTAAGAAGTAGAGATGTTCCTTTAAAATCAATTTCCTCCTGTAACAGACAAAATTTATTTTTAACAAAACTTGAAACCAATTTCTTCAGTGATAAGATAAAGACCTAAACAAGTTCTGATTTCATATTAAGTACTGAAAAGATTTCATAAGTTACCACATGCACTTATAAATGTCAACATGTAAAAATAAATCTGTGAACTGCATACGCTTTAAACTTGATACACTTACTATAGGCAAGATTTCATTCACAAATTGGACCTGTAGTAAATGCTTCAAATAAGGAAGTGCTCAAACTCAAAAACATACAAAGGAAAAGGGGGGTAGGGAGTGCATTCTCAAAATACAGGAGAGAAAGGAAAAGGAAACGCTGAGAAGCACTTGAGGTACAGGACCACTGAGAAGCAAGGCTTTTGGGGTCTTTGATCTGCTCCCTGGATGGCGAAGCTCACCATGAAGCACAGCCACTGTCAGCCGAATCCTTCCTGGGCAGGTCAGCCTCGGAACCTTATGCTACTTCGAGACTAACAAGCTGAAAAACAAGCCTCCTGAAAAGGCACCACATTTTCTATGTATGATAACACATAATTAACAGATCTGCTTTCCCTGTAGCTCCTACACAATAGCAAAAAAAAAAAAAATCAATATTTGAATTATATAACAACCTTCAGTGCCTTGACCACTGGCTACAATGATGATTTACAGCACAGACAGCTCATCTGGAAATTACTGGGTTGTAATTAGACCATTCCTATCAATTAACAGTACATGCATTTGTATTCTCCCATAGCTGAAATAAAATCTGTAAATAGGTACATACTCCAAATAACTGATAAACAACTTTTAGTGGGACTTCCCGGGTCCTGAATTTTCTTGATACAGTTAACTCTCTATTCACTGATAAGCAGTGTGCCTCATTTTCTGTACATTTGAAGATTTTCAAGTTTACGCTTGCTACTCATTTTACTCTGCAGCTTCTGGATCACCTATTAATGTATATTTAGAGACTGAAGCTAATTTTAATATTGATGTCACCTGGAAAATGCTGGAGGACCATCTGTGCTCCCTCCTTCCTTCAGGACCCCACCCCCAACACAGATACCCACGGCAGAATGCACTTCAAGTAACAGACATTTGAATGCTGGCTTTCTCACAGAACTCTTCCTCTGTATGAGCAGAGATAATCTAGAGTTAACTAACCCATGAAAGCCATAAGGGTTTTCACTGCATAAACAACCACTTTTCGAAACAACATTCAAGTTTTCCTACAGAGTGCACTAAAAAGGCACGAAGCACAGGGCTGTCCCGAGACGGTCAGAAGCCTATCCCAGCGCGAGGCTGGGAAGGAGTCGGCACTGTGCTCACCCCCTCCGGGGCCAGGGGACACTCCTGCGGGTTCAGGTCAGCATCAAGGCACAGCAGGAGACTTGCGGGAAACGCCCGCAGAAAGAACCGCCGCTGGAGGAGAGTTAACAAACACGCCTTTCATCTAAGGAACCATAGGTTTTTAGAGTTGGCATGCTCCCCAGGAGTCAGTTCAAACCCCTTATTTCCAGGTGAGGAAAAGGGTCAGAAGTTTCAGGATTCTGCCTGTGGTTCACTGGAGAATAAGTGAAGGATCAACCTACCCGCACTTCTACTGGTACAAACTGCTCTCTTCACCTTTTGATCTATTTTATTAAAACCTTTATTCAGGGAGGGGCCCTGACAGACCGAGCCATCTTTAATAGGAAGGTAGAGAAGCCTTCTGTAGGTTGACATGAGAAGAATAAACCAGAAATGAAAAGAAGAGCTGCCAAACAAGATCACTTCCGTTCTGCACAGGGATGGGTTACCGAATGCCCCAGCGATGCTCCTGTTCCAAATGCTCTGCTTAAGTGCTCTGTTGCTTCCCTATAACTGGGGACTTAGTTTTCATCAATTGTTCAGTCCTCATGTACTTCCTTTCTCACTCACTGTGATATTAATACTTGACATTTCCTTAGAGACACAACTTTATATTTCTATAGTCATTTGGCTTGGTTCCTCAGAAAATTTACGCTACAGCATTAAGAGATTCTCTGACTCATTTGCCTGCCATTAGTTAGAATTACTACTAACTATGGCTTGTTATCAAAGCAATATTGAAATCATATTTGTTTAGAACAATAAAACAGTACAATTAAGAAATATATAAAATAACATTCATTTCCATCCTGGAAGTGGGCATGTCTCCTGGCATTAAAATACATTTACAATATGTGAAGGATTTGACGTCTCCTCTTCTTTAAGTCACGCGTGGCAGCTGCACATTGGAGAGAAGCGTGATAATATAAAAGACGCTCCTGTGCGAGGCAGATGGGGTATCTAACAGAGTTTAAACAGCAACCATGTAAACTCTAATACTCCATATAGGCAACGACAGATACGTGCAACTAACAGAAGCACACTTATTGAACACACACAGTTTGTTTTCTGTCCCTGGCATATAGAGTCCATTTAACTTAAGTTTACCAGTTTAAATATCAGTAATTAAAATTTTGATAACGTTGGATGCAATCATCTTAAACAAAGTATATGGAACATGGGTTAATATTTAATATTTAACGATTCAATATATTATTGTTACTGTCAACATTGAGTGTTGGGTACTGAACTTGGCTATGATCCAGGGATTCCTTTACCACGTGGATGAGGAAGGGGTCAAGAGGGTATCTGCTCTGACGCTAAATGGCCACAGACTCCAGGCTTTGTGAGGCCTCAGGACTGATTTCTGTAGATTTTCTGCCATCACGTTAGTATCTCGTGCTTCGGGAATACAGACAGCCAAGCCTCACAGCTAAAAATAAATGTAGCTGTTTCTAACTGGCTATGAGTCGGGTTACTTGATTCACACTTCTTTGGAGGTAAGTGGAAAATATGAGAAAAAGGTTCTCGGTAGGAACCCGAAAGGCTCTCTTACGAATACAATGAGCGAGGTGAGGTGCTGGGAAGCCCCCGAAGTGCAAGGCGCTCCCTGAGCCCCGGTGGCAGGAGACCGCCGGCACAGCCCCGGAGCCGTGCACACCGAGAGCCAGTCTCAGGCTGTCCGCCTCTCCCCGTGTACCAACACAGACACGGGCCCTGGCTGCCCGAGACATCCTGTCTGCCCCTTCCCCTGTTCAGGGCTCTGCTTCGTGCTCCTTGATGGTACAGCAGCTGGGAGAGGGATGCAAGCCTGGCGACCTGCCTCCTCCGAACCAACCGCAGGGGTGAAAGCTGGGACCGGCAGGGCCCAGGGTCCCGGGCCTCGCCCTCGCCAACGCTCTCCCAGCCAGAGACATCACTGCACAGTGGGCAGAGACCTCGGTCTGCAGGCATCAAGCTCTCTGCTGTGACAAGTTCTCTGCTGTTCACACCACGCTCTGTGGGCGTGACCACGACTCAAATGCAAGCACACAGAGGAAGAAATGTTAAGAAAGTACTTTAACAAATTAGCTCATAAAAAGTTCTTACAACAGTATAGTATCTGAAATTCCCATTTACAAACAATCTAACATGTTTTACAGTTGAGTTTTGCATTAGTTCCTCCTTCTAGGATGGTGGTTCCTCGAAGTCCGGTGAGAAGGCCCAGGTTCTAGTATCCTCCCTTACCTTTGTTCAGCTGCACGGGCATACTTTCCGATTTCATCAGCCTCTGCTGCTGCTGCTGCAGAGTGTGCCTGGGGGCCTCCGCCAAGGTCCTGGTGGGAGCCGCCACTGGGGACGGGGCGCTGGCACCGCCCGCTGCCACGGGGCCGCTTGCACCGCCCGGGGCCGCCGCAGGAGAAATCAGCTTCCTTCCGAAGTTAATCAGGCTGTTCGAGACCTTATTTATATTTAGGGGAGCGCCTTTGGCATTGGTCCTGTAAAAAAAAAAATACATGGAGACACATTATTTAAATTAGAGAACAACTCTGTTATCTAATATCAGAATATCACATGTTCTGTTGATACAAAGACATAGTTTACATGCTTTGAAAAGGGCCATTTATGAGATCAGGTACACAACGTGAGGTATGGAAACTTAAGTGACCACAGAACAATCCAACGGCAAGACTTTTGAAGATGTGGCTTGTGGAATTTCTTTTTTTCACTCCTTTATTCAACAGGGCCTAACAGTGGCAACACCACAACTGTCTACAACACAGCTCCCCTCCTGGAGGGTCCAGGCAAGAAGTACATTCGTTACACTGTCATGGAAGTAGGCGGAGACGAAGCCTGCGATGCGGGCTCTGAAGGGGCGGTCAGGGCTGGGCAAGCCCGGGGTGGCCGCAAAGGGGAGCGAGGGGAGAACAGGTCTCCCCCAAGGCCGCATCTGCCCTGATTCTGCAACAGCAGCGTCTCTGACAGTTGTGCAGCCAGCTCACAGTCCATCACGGGTCGGGCCCCCAGACCCGAGTCCGCCCTCCCCCCGCCGCCCTGCCTCCACACCCCCTTCCCGCGACCCTGCGTCCCCTTCCCAAAACACTACATGTTTTCCTGGTCTGCCCGGTGTATGTCCGCCTTCTTCACTCCCCAGTGCAACAAAATGCCATGGAGACAAGGACGTTGGTCTCCATCCTGCCCTTGCCAGCACACACCACGTGTTCCGCCTACACTTGTTAAAAGGCAGACGGACCCTTCTCACCCGGGCCCGGCCACCGCTCGCCGCCCACAGGCAGGGTCCCGGCGGCTCGGCCCTCTGGAGACGGCTGCTCCCAGAGCCCCCGTCCCACCTCGCGCTCTCTCCTCTCTGCTGTGTCTTCCACGAGCACACCACCTGCTGCGCGTGCACTCGTGCACACACGTTTGCAGCCCTTCTCCTCTGAACGCTCATTCCTTCCTGGTCTCGCTTTCTGTGCTTCAGTCTGGCCCGCTCGGCCTGGCTGTGGTCCCCTGCTCTCAGCCCACCCCTGAGGTCACAGTGACTGCGCTGCAGGGCCCAAGGGCCACCCTCACCTCGCCGCTCAGCACTCAGCCCCCCTCCACGCTCCCCTCTGGCTCACACAGGCCTCTCCTGGTGACTGGGGTTTGCCAGTGCCAATGCTCAGCCTGGCAGAGAGAGGACACCAAGTCAACATCTGTTCAAATGAATGACTACTTCCCAAATGAGTCACCGGCTTTAAGTATCTCGGGGCTATTATCTGGAAGACCAGTTAGACTATTTTACTTGTGGGATGTTGTCCATGTCAATATTAGTATGTAATCCAATCATTAATAGAAGCCTATTTTCTCACATTTAGCTTTGTTTTCACAAAAGTAGGAAACTGGAAATCAAATCTGAGAGATCTACTTGTCACGATTTTAGTCACCTTAAATTTTGCCATCATTTCCTTTTCTCAGATCTACCTGGCAGCACGTACATGGTAATTCTCTTGCGTTTTATGTGACGGCTGCGTCCCTGCCATTACTAGCTGCTGTTCAGTCACTGCGTGGTGTCTGACTCTTTGTGGCCCCTTGACTGCAGCGCGCCAGGCTTCCCTGTCCTCCACTGTCTCCCCGAGTTTGCTCAGACTCATTTGCACTGAGTTGGCAAGGCTACCTAACCGTCTCATCCTCTGTCACCACCTTCGCCTTCTGCCTTGCCCTCAATCTTTCCCAGCATCAGGGTCTTGTAGACAGAGCTCTCAGTAGAGCAAAAAACTGTCAAGAACAGTATTGCATGGGAACATGGAATGTTAGGTCCATGAATCAAGGTAAATTGGAAGTGCTCAAACAGGAGATGGCAAAAGTGAACATCAACATTTGAGGAATTTGTGAACTAAAATGGACTGGGATGGGTGAATTTAACTCAGATGACCAATATATCTACTACAGTGGGAAAGACTGCCTTAGAAGAAATGGAGTAGCCATCATAGTCAACAAAGAGGCTGAAATCTCAAAAATGACAGAATGATCTCTGTTCATTTCCAAGGCCAACCATTCAATATCACAGTAATCCAAGTCTATGCCCTGACCAGTAACGCTGGAGAAGCTGAAGTTGAATGGTTCTATGAAGACCTACAAGACCTTTCAGAACTAACATCCAAAAAAGATGTCCTTTTCATTATAGGGGACTGGGATGTAAAAGCAGGAAGTCAAGAGATATGTGGAGTAAGTTTGGCCTTGGAGTACAGAATGAAGCAGGGCAAAGGCTCATCGAGTTTTGCCAAGAGAATGCACTGGTCATAGCAAACACCCTCTTCCAACAACACAAGAGAAGACTCTACACATGGACATCACCAGATGGTCAATACCAAAATCAGATTGATTATATTCTTTGCAGCCAAAGATGGAGAAGCTCCATACAGTCAGCAAAAGCAAGACCAGTAGCTGTGGCTCAGATCATGAACTCCTTATTGCCAAATTCAGACTTAAATTGAAGAAAGCAGCGAAAATCTCTAGACCATCCTGGTATGACCTAAATCAAATCCCTTATGATTATACAGTGGAAGTGACAAACAGGTTCAAGGGATTAGACCTGATAGACAGATTGCCTGAAGGACTATGGACAGAGGTTCATGACACTGTATAGAAGGCAGGGATCAAGACCATCCCCAAGAAAAAGAAATGCAAAAAGGCAAAATGGTTGTCCGAAGAGGCCTTACAAATAGTTGAGAAAAGAAGAGAAGCTAAAGGCAAAGGAGAAAAGGAAAGATATACCCATCTCAATGCAGAGTTCCAAAGAATAGCAAAGAGAGATAAGAAAGCTTCCTCAGCGATCAATGCAAAGAAATAGAGGAAAACAATAGAATGGGCAAGACTAGAGTTGTCTTCAAGAAAATTAAAGATACCAAGGGAACATTTCACACAAAGATGTGCACAATAAAGGACAGAAATGGTACAGCCCTAACAGAAGCAGAAGATATTAAGAAGAGGTGGCAAGAATACACAGAAGAATTATACAAAAAAGATCTTCACGACCCAGATAATCACGATGGTGTGATCACTCATCTAGAGCCAGACATCCTGGAATGAGAAGGCAAGTGGGCCTTAGGAAGCATCACTACAAACAGAGTGAGTGGAGGTGATGGAATTCCAGTTGAGCTATTTCAAATCCTAAAAGATGATGCTGTGAAAGTGCTATACTCAATATGCCAGCAAATATGGAAAACTCAGCAGTGGCCACAGGACTGGAAAAGGTCAGTTTTCATTCCAATCGCAAAGAAAGGCAAATGCCAAAGAATGTTTAAACTACCGCACAATTGCACTCATCTCACACGCTAGCAAGGTAATGCTCAAAATTCTCCAAGCCAGGCTTTAACAGTATGTGAACCATGAACTTCCAGAAGTTCAAGCTGGATTTAGAAAAGCCAGAGGAACCAGAGATCAAATTGACAATATCCGTTGGATCATCAAAAAAGCAAAACAGTTCCAGAAAAACATCTATTTCTGCTTTATTGACTATGCCAAAGCCTTTGACTGTGTAGATCACAACAAACCATGGAAAATTATTAGAGAGATGGGAATACCAGACCACCTTACCTGCCTCCTGAGAATCTGTACGCAGGTGAAGAAGCAACAGTTAGAACTAGACATGGAACAACAGACTGGTTCCAAATTGGGAAAGGAGTACGTCAAGGCTGTATATTGTCACTCTGCTTATTTAACTTGTATGCAGAGTACATCATGAGAAATGCTGGACTGGATGAACCACAAGCTGGAATCAAGATGATACTACCCTTATGGCAGAAAGAAAAGAACTAAAGAGCCTCCTGATGAAAGTGGAAGAAGAGAGTGAAAAAGTTGGCTTAAAACTCAACATTCAGAAAATTAAGATCATGGCATCCGGTCTCATCACTTCATGGCAAATAGACAGGGAAACAATGGCAACAGTGAGAGACTTCATTTTGAGGGGCTCCAAAATCACTGCAGATGGTGAGTGCAGCCATGAAATTAAAAGACTGTTGGTCCTCAGAAGAAAAGCTATGACCAAACTAGACAGCATATAAAAAAGCAGAGACATTACTTTGCCAACAAAGGTCCATCTTATCAAAGCTATGGTTTTTCCAGTAGTCATGTATGGATGTGAGAGTTGGACTATAAAGAAAGCTGAGTGCCAAAGAATTGATGCTTTTGAAGTGTGGTGTTGGAGAAGACTCTAGAGAGCCCCTTGGACTGCAAGGAGATCCGACCAGTCCGTCCTAAAGGAAATCAGTCCTGAGTATTCATTGGAAGGACTGATGCTGAAACTGAAATTCCAATACTTTGGCCACCTGATGGGAAGAACTGAATCATTGGACAAGACCCTGATGCTAGAAAAGATTGAAGGCAGGAGAAGAAGGGAGTGACAGAGGATGAGATGGCTGGATGGCATCACCGACTCGATGGACAGGAGTTTGAGTAAGCTCCGGGAGTTGGTGATGGACAGGGAGTTGACTGAGTGACTGAACTGAACTAGACAGATCTCTGAATAGATACACTAGAAAGAGTTCTAAAACATAACTGATCCAGAGTTCTATAGTAAAAATCGAAGAGCTCTATGCTTCTTCTTTCCATAAAGTCTTCTCTAATGATTCTAGCTAATATTACAGGCTAGGTATGGGAGGCTTGGAATTCAGCTTTATATAAGAAAGAGATATTGATTTATAACACAATTAAATGTGAAAAAAATCCTTTTCCAAATGGTTTATTTTGCATTATTTCATCTTTAAAGAAATGAGCTACGTAATGTCCTTCCAAAAATTGTTGAAAACAATGTTTCCTGATAGATAATGATATATAGTGATGGCCCACTACTTGTAATCTTCAGCTGCTTCCTCAGGAAGTAAAGCCTTTCAACGGACAGACATTACAGCTGAGCAACAGGGAAGGCACTCAAGCATGTTTATTGAGAAAAGGAATGAGCGACATGTAGAGCACTCATAAACTGTGGACTCAGAAGGCCTTCGCCTCTGGCACGACATTGCACTCAGCAGCCTGTGTGCAGCCCCTTCTCTTCAGTGGTGGAGGAAAGAAGAGCTATTACGATATTGAAGTTCCACTGCATTTTCGTTTCGCTTGTCTGCAAGTCGAGATTCATAATTCACAGATATGAAGAAGTCATAATGTTGTTACCCTTTTTTATAAACAAAAATGTACTAGTCGAATTCCCATATTGCCAGTTCTAAAATTTATATGTTGATAAAAGTACTAAGACACAGCTAGCACGTTATCAAGAGACGACGGTTAATGCATCTTCACTGCTGCTAACAACCAGGAAAAACATGTAGATCAAGCTCACGCTGGGCGATCTTTCATCTGAATAGCTCTGAAAAGGGGATGAGCACTGTTATCCTTTTTTGTATAGTTTTTGTTTTTAACCGATTTCCCCTCATCCAGTACCCAGAGCTTCTAGAAGAGTATTTTATTTTGAAAACAACTATTGAAGGTGACTGTGTATTTTCAGATAGAAACAATCTTAACCAAGGTACTTCTAGGGCAAGCATGCTGAGCATATTGCCCACTGTCCATTTGTTTCAGGCATGACAATGTTTATGAGAAAGTTAGCTAAGACAGGGCTTAAATATTAGCAACAGCCTTCTTCCCAAGACGTACTAAGCAATCTGCAATAAGCACTGAAGTGAAGTGAAGTGAAGTAAAGTCGCTCAGTAGTGTCCAACTCTTTGTGACCCCATGGACTGTAGCCTACTGGGCTCCTCTGTCCATGGGATTTTCCAGGCAATAATACTGGAGTGGGTTGCAATTTCCTTCTCCAGCAATAAGCACTACTGGCTATTAAATCACATGTCCTAAATGAATGAAAATTAATGCAGCTGTCAAGAGAGCTGATGGACAGTGAGGACTGGACTAGACTGGAATAAAGATGAGACCAGTGTATATAGAGGGCTAAGAGGGCTTTGGAGTTACCAAGACAGTGAATATACCAAATCTAATGCGGCGTGCCTAGTTCTATGTAATTTCAGTACTGTTGTTCACTACACGCTATAATTAAAATAGTACCATGTAAAGGAACAGCTTCAAAGCTGATCCAAGAATTTACTTTTGGCACAAGCTTCTTCAACAGGTTAAATCTGTAGCAACAGAGGCATTTTTGGGAAGATCCACTAATCCTTCAAAACACCTGTACCAGAACCTGACCTGGCTTCATGGTTGGGCCCCTTTTATTGAGTTTCTGGAACTCTGGAAATGGTGACTCTTGCTGCCTCTTTTTACCAACTCAATCTCTTGCAGCCTGGCTTTGTAACCTGCATTCCATTTACTGAAAGAGCTCCTAAGTTCTCCAATGCCTTTTTACTACCAGGATCATAAGCTTTTCTCATTAACCTTCTAAAAGTTTTCTAAAGCTTTTTTTGTTTTAAAAGTACCGTCTCTGTAAAAATTCTTCACAACCTTTCCTTCCTGGTATCCAAATCTTGACACCACCCTGATTTATTTCCTTCTTACCCAGAGGTTTATTTTTTAAGTCTAATATTAAGTATCTAATACTTGTTTACCTCACTCCTTTGGTAATAAAATTTTGTTAGATGCTTGCTTATATTTTTGTCAAAAGAATGAGTTTTAAACTGATTTTTAATTATTTTCATCTATGTCCCCAAAGGTTGAATGCTTGGTTCATCCATTCATTCATTCATTTTTCTTTTTTTCCCAATAAAAGCACTTAAAGCTATATATTTGGATCTGATTAAAGCAACAGCATCATAGATTTTCCTCCAATTTTAAATAGTCTGTTGATTCAATTGTTATTTACATACATTTAAAATTGTAGCTAGTTGGGTTTATTTTGTTTATTACTCATTTTGTTCTGTTAAATGAAAACAGAAACAAATACCTGAATAATGGAAATAAGGAAAAACTCTGATTTTTTCAAAGGAATTATGGAAACCAAACTTAAATAAGCTGCTTTATACAAATATTTTTACTAATTACTTGGAAATGGTTGAATTTATTATAAGCAGCCCGTCTGGTTCACTAAAAACAAGTTGTTCTAAGAAAACTTTATTTCTTAAGATCAATGAAACTAAAAGCTGTTTCTTTGGGAAGATTGAAAAAAACTGATAAACCTTTAGCCAGATTCCTCAAGAAAAAAAGGGAGAGGACTCAGATCAATAAAACGAAATGAAAAGGGAGAAGTTACCATTGTTACCGCAGAAATACAAAGGATCATAAGAGACTATTACAAGCAACTGCATACCAATAACAGAGAAGGCAATGGCACCCCACTCCAGTACTCTTGCCTGGAAAATCCCATGGATGGAGGAGCCTGGTGGGCTGCAGTCCATGGGGTTGCTAAGAGTCGGGCACGACTGAGCGACTTCACTTTCACTTTTCACTTTCATGCATTGGAGAAGGAAATGGCAACCCACTCTGGTGTTGTTGCCTGGAGAATCCCAGGGACGGCAGAGCCTGGTGGGCTGCCGTCTATGGGGTCGCACAGAGTCGGACATGACTGAAGCAACTTAGCAGCAGCAGCAGCAGCATACCAATAAAATGGACAACTTGGAAGAAATGGACAAATTCTTAGAAAGGTAAAACCTTTCAAGACTGAACCAGGAAGAAACAGAAAATATGAACAGACCAATCACAAGCAATGAAATTGAAACTGTGATTAAAAATCTTTCAACACACAGAAGTCCCAAACCAGATGGCTTCACAGGTGAATTCTATCAAACATTTAGAGAAAAGCTAACATCATCCTTCTCAAACTCTTCCAATATTGCAGGGAGAGGAACACTTTCAAGCTCATTCTATGAGACCACCATCACTGTGATACTAAAACCAGACAAAGATATCAAAAAAATAGAAAATTACAGGACGGTATCACTGATGAATATAGGCGCAAAAATCCTCAACAAAATATGAGCACACAGAATCTAACAACACATTAAGAGGATCATACACCATGATCAAATAGGGCACAAGTGTTCTTCAATATATGCAAATAAATCAGTATAATACACCATGTCAACAAACTTAAGAATAAAAGCCATCCGATCATCTCAATAGATTCAGGAAAAGCTTTTGGCAAAATTAAACACTGATTTATGATAAAAACTCTCCAGAAAGCAGGCATGGAGGGAACCCTGCTGCTGCTGCTGCTGCTGCTAAGTCGCTTCAGTCGTGTCCGACTCTGTGGGACCCCAGAGACGGCAGCCCACCAGGCTCCCCTGTCCCTGGGATTCTCCAGGCAAGAACACTGGAGTGGGTTGCCATTTCCTTCTCCAATGCATGAAAGTGTGAAGTGAAAGTGAAGTCGCTCAGTCGTGTCCGACCCTCAGCGACCCCATGGACTGCAGCCCACCAGGCTCCTCCATCCATGGGATTTTCCAGGCAAGAGTACTGGAGTGGGGTGCCATTGCCTTCTCCGATGGAGGGACCCTACCTCAACATAATAAAGGCCATAAACCACAAACCCACAGCAAACATCCTTCTCAACGGTGACAAACAGCATTTCCTCTGAGACAAGATCGTCCACTCTCGCCACTCTTATTCAACATAGTTTTGGAAGTCCTTGCCACAGAAATCACAGAAGAAAAGGAAACAAAAAGAACTCATATTGGAAAAGAAGAAGTAAAACTGTCACTGTCTACAGATGACGCGATACGACACAGAGAAAATCCTAAACTTGCCACCAGAAAACGACTGGAGTTAAACGACGACTCTGGCAAAGCAGCAGGATGCGAAACCAATGCACAGAAATCTCTTGCGTGCCTATATACCGGCAATGAAAGATCTGAAAGACAAGTTAAGGAAACAACCCCATTTACCACTGCAACAGAAAGAATAAAATACCTAGGAATAAACCTATGTAAGGAGGCAAAAATCTGTACACAGAAAACTGTATGATACTGATGTAAGAAATCGAAGACGACACAAGCAAACGGGGAGAGATACACCGTGTTCTTGGACTGGAAGAATCAACACTGTGGAAACCAGGATACTATCAAAAGCAATCTACAGATTCAGTGCAATCCCTCTCACATCACCAACAGAAATTTCTGCAGAATTAGAACAAAAAACTGTATAATTTGTATGGAAATACAAAAGATTTCAAATAGCCAAAGCAATCTTGACAAAGAAAAATGGAGCTGGAGGAATCAGGCTCTCTGACTAAAGACTATACTACATAAATACAGTAATCAAGACAGTATGGCACTCATACAAAAACAGAAATACAGATCGATGGAACAGGAGAGAAAGTCCAGAGATAAACTCAGACACCCATGTTAACCTAATCTTTGACAAAGGAGGCAGGGATATACAATGAAGAAAAGATAAGTCTCTTCAATAAGTGGTGCTGAGAAAACTGGTCAGCATTACGTAAAAAGTGAAATTAAAACACTCCCTAACATCATACACAAAAACAAACTCAAAATGGATCACAGACCTAAATGTAAGGCCAGACACAACAAACCTCTTAGAGGAAAACACAGGCAGAAGACTATCTGACATTTGTTGTTGTTCAGTCACTAAGTCTTATCTGACTCTTTGTGACCCACAGACTGCAGCATGCCAAGCTTCCCTGTCCTTACTGTCTCTTGGAGGTTACTCAAACTCATGGCCACTGAGTCAGTGATGCCATCCAACCAACTCATATTCTGTTGCCCTCTTCTCTTCCTGATTTAAAATTTTCCCAGAATCAGAGAATTTTTGCATCAGTCAGCTCTGTGCATCAGGTTCAGTTCAGTTCAGTTCAGTCACTCAGTCCTGTCCGACTCTTTCCGACTCCATGAACCACAGCGCATCAGGCCTCCCTGTCCATCACCAACTCCTGGAGTCCACCCAAACCCATGTCCATTGAGTTGGTGATGCCATCCAACCATCTCATCCTCTGTCCTCCCCTTCTCCTCCTGCCCTCAATCTTTCCCAGCATCAGGGTCTTTTCCAATGAGTCAGCTCTTCACATCAGGTGGCCAAAGTATTGGAGTTTCAGCTTCAGCATCAGTCCTTCCAATGAACACCCAGGACTGATCTCCTTTGGGATGGACTGGTTGGATCTCCTTGCAGTCCAAGGGACTCTCAAGAGTCTTCTCCAACGCCACACTTCAAAAGCATCAATTCTTTGGCGCTCAGCTTTCTTTATAGTCCCAACTCTCACATCCATACATGACCACTGGTCATGACTAGACGGACCTTTGTTGACAGAGTAATGTCTCTGCTTTTTAATATGCTGTCTAGATTAGTCATAACTTTCCTTCCAGGGAGCAAGCATCTTAATTTCATGGCTGCAGTCACTGTCTGCAGTGATTTTGGAGCCCCCCAAAATAAAGTCAGCCACTGTTTCCATTGTTTCCCCATCTATTTGCCATGAACTGATGGGACCAGATGCCATGATCTTAGTTTTTTGAATGTAGAGTTTTAAGCCAACTTTTTCACTCTCCTCTTTCATCTTCATTAAGAAGCTCTTTAGTAGCTCTTCACTTTCTGCCACTAGAGTGGTGTCATCTGCATATCTCAGGTTGTTGGTATTTCTCCCAGCAATCTTGATTCCAGCTTGTGATTCATCCAGCTCAGGATTTCGCATGATGTGCTCTGCATAGAAGTTAAATAAGCAGGGTGACAATATACAGTTTTGTTGTACTCCTTTCCCAATTTTGAACCAGTCTGTTGTTCTATGTCCAGTTCTAACTGTTGCTTTCTGACCTGCATACAGGCTTCTCAGAAAGCAGGTAAAGTGGTCTGGTATTTCCATTTCTGTAAGAATTTTCCAGTTTGCTGTGATCCACACAGTCAAAGGGTTTAGCATTGTCAATAAAGCAGAAGTAGATGTTTTTCTGGAATTCCCTTGCTTTTTCTATGATTCGATGGATGTTGGCAATTCAATCTCTGGTTCCTCTGCCTTTTCTAAACCCAGCTGGTACATCGGGAAGTTCTCAGTTCACATAGTGTTGAAACCTAAGTTGAAGAATGTCAATCATTACCTTGCCAGCTAACATGTAAAATGAGTGAAACAGTGCGGTCGTTTGAACATTCTTTGGCATTGCCCTTCTTTGGGATTGGAATGAAAACTGACCTTTTCCAGTCCTGGGGCCACTGCTGAGTTTTCCAAGTTTGTTGGCATATTGAACTCAACACTTTCACAACATCATTTTTTAGGATTTGAAATAGCTCAACTGGAGTTCCATCATTTCCACTACCTCTGTTTGTAGTAATGCTTCCTAAGATCCACTTGACTTCATACTACAGGATGTCTGGTTCTAGGTGGATGACCACACCATCACGGCTATCTGGGTCATTAAGACTTTTTTGATACAGTTCTTCTGTGTATTGTTGTCCCCTCTTCTCAATATCTTCTGTTTCTGTTAGGTTCTTACCGTTTGTGTACTTTCTTGAGCCCATCTTTGCATGAAATGTTCCCTTGGTATCTCTAATTTTCTTGAAGAAATCTCTAATCTTTCCCATTCTATTATTTTCCTCTAATTCTTTGCATTGTTCATTTAAGAAGCCTTTATTATCTCTCCTTGTTATTGTTTGGAACTTTGCATTCAGTTGGGTATATCTTTCCCTTTCTCCTTTGCCTTTCACGTTGACATAAATTGCAGCAAAATCTTTTTTGACCCGCCTCAAAAAGTAATGAAAAACAAAAATAAGCAAATGGGACATAATTAAACTTAAAAAAGCTTTTGAACAGCAAAGGAAATCATAAGCAAGACAAGAAGAGAACCCTTAGAATGGAAGAAAATAGATGTAAACAAAGTAACTGACAAGGGAGTCATCTCCAAAATATATAAATAGCTCACGTAGCTCTATATCAAAAGCAAACAACCCAATCAATACACGGGCCAGTGACCCAAACAGACATTTCACCAGAGAAGACACATGGAAGGCCAACACACACATGAAAGGGTGCTCACTGCCACGAATCATTAGAGAAGTGGAAATCAAAGCCGCAGTGAGGAGCCGCCTCAGACTGGTCAGAACGGCTGTCGTCAAAAAGTCTACCAACAACAAATGTCGGAGAAGGCGGGAAGAAAAAGGAATTCTACGCTGTTGGTCGGAATGAAAATTGGTACAGCCACTATGGAGAACAGTTTGGAGGTTCATCAAAAACTAATAGAACTACCATATGATCCAGCAATCCCATTCCTGGGCATGTAACCAGAGAGAATCATAATTCAAAATGATACATGTACCCCAATTTCACAGCAGCACGATTTACAACAGCCAGGACACGGGAGCAACCTAAATGTCCATCAACAGATAAAGAAGAGGTGGATACATATATACAGTGGGATATTACTCAGTCATAAAAAGGACCAAAACTGTGCCATTTGCCCAGACAGACCTACAGTCTGTCACACCGAGTGAAGTAAGTCATAAAGAGAAAAATATTGCATAACATCACTTATATGTGGAATCTAGAAAAATGATACAGATGAACTTATTTGCAAAGTAGAAATACAGCCACAGACATAGAGAACAAACTTAGGGATACCAAGGCGGGGAAGGGTAGGTGGCATGAACTGGGAGACTGGGACTGATATAAATACGCTGAGTGCATGCGTGTGTGCTGGGTTGCTTCTGTTGTGAGTGACTCTTTGCGACCCAATGACTGTAGCCTGCCTGGCTCTTCTGTCCGTGGGATTCTCCAGGCAAGAGTACTGGAGTGGGTGTCTTCTGCTTCTCCTGCATTGCAGGCAGATTCTTTACCCACGGAGACACTTGGGAAGTCCATATAGACACTACTGTGTATAAAACAGATAACGAATAAAGGCCTACTGAACAGCACAGGGAACGCTACTCAGTGCTCTGTGGTGACCTAAAGGGAACGAAATCTTAAAAACAGGGGGTATACGTATAACTGATTTACTTTGTTGTACAGCGGAAACTAACACAGTAAAGCAACTATACTCCAATAAAAATTAATTTAAAAAATAAGACAACTTTATTTCTCGTTTGAAGTGCTGACCTCTATTAGATTTTATCAAGGTGTCAGTGAGTATAATACACACTTAGCTGCACCTGAACGACGGTATCTCATGTGTACTGCTGAATCTTCTAGCACTCCTGACAATTCACAGACCTGTTCACCAGTACTTTTTTTAAATTGAAGGTCATAATCTTCTGTCAGAGTTATGTAATTTGGGAAGAGTTACTTAGCCTGTTGTCTGGACCTTAACTTCCTCATCTTTAAACCAAGGGGTCTGAGGTGTATGACACTGTGCTCCTTTTGGACAGAAAACCCTACAGTTTCATGACTTGAAGAAGGAGAACATGTGCTTATGAATGTGAGACAAAAGCTACAGAGCCACCCACTGTTATCAGATAAAGCAATCAAAGTTTAAAATACTTTCAACTGGGCAGCATGAGAAATAAGTGAGAGATAAAATTTAATGGAGATTAAAAAAAGCGTATGCACTTAGGTTAAAATGTTTTACAATTGCACACTATACATAGAATAGTGAGGTATGGATTAACACTAATTCATATTAAAACAAAACAAAAAAACAACCAAACTCCCAAACATGAATGCTTTGGTCTGGTCCCCAAGGCTAATCTGAGCCTATGCTGATGTTGGAGAAAAATAAAATTCTGGGGCTGCATTAATTCTAGGCAAGTTAACTTCTAGTTTCCAGTCCAGCATGTAAGAATTTTGGAAGTTTCTACTCTGTCCTAACAACAAATAAAAAGCTGAACAAACTGAAAAAAAAAAAAATTCAACTTTTTCATAGCTCTTTAAAAGAAGTTAGGTCAACGGGCAAACTGCTACTCCCAGATTGGAGAGAGTGACAGGTGAATACAGAGCATCATGGCCCCTCAGAGCAGAAACCCGCAGGAACCAGTGCTGGGGCAGGGAGCTGGGGCTGCAGCTGGGCTGCTAGAGGCTCTGTGTGGACAAACCCGGAAGTTACAATCTCCAAGGGGCACCCAGTCACAGGGCTTAGTGGCCAACTAGACTTACGTCAGCTTTACGTCCTGGACTTCTGCCAGGCTCTCATGAGAAAGTGTGCTCGGACAAGGGTAGAGGGAAAGGAACTGTCTGAAATACACCAGAGCATGTTGTTCTCAATGGTCTACCCTCAGGAGAAACACTGAATCAGAGTCTAACCTGCTGGGAATTGTTCAGAGTCTAACTGACCTGGGGGAAGGGAAGTACCTAATCCTAGCCCTCTCTAGCCTTCCTGTCCTACCCTAAGGTGTCATGTGTCAAATTCAGAGCCCAGAGGCCCTGGCTCACTACATGACTGAGACCTACTCATAGCACAGCATACTAAAAAGCAGAGACATCATTTTGCCGACAAAGGTCCGTCTAGTCAAAGCTACGTTTTTTCCAGTAGTCATGTATGGATGTGAGAGTTGGACTATAAAGAAAGCTGAGTGCTAAAGAATTGATGCTTTTGAATGGTGGTGTTGGAGAAGACTCTTGAGAGTCCCTTGGACTGCAAGGAGATCAAACCAGTCAATCCTAAAGGAAATTAGTCCTGAATATTCATTGGAAGGACTGATGCTGAAACTGAAATTCCAATACTTTGGCCACCTGATGAGAAGAGCTGACTCACTGGAAAAGACCCTGATGCTGGCAAAGATTGAAGGTGGGAGGAGAAGGGGATGCAGAGGATGACGATGGTTGGATGGCATTACCGACTCGATGGACATGAGTTTGAGTAAGCTCCAGGAGTTGGTGATGGACAGGGAGGCCTGGCGTGCTGCGGTCCATGGGGTCGCAAAGAGTTGGACACGACTGAGCGACTGAACTGAACTAATCATAGGAGTACAGAATGCTTCCTCTCTCCTCCACATCTTATCACAGTACTAAAGGCCTATTTTTGGAGTTCTTTTACCCAGTACAACATGCCCAAGTATCCAAAATAAATAAAGAAAAGATGCACTCAAAAAGCAAGAAGCAAAAAACCATAGTTCGAAGAGAGAGCAAGCAAAGCATCAGAACCAGACTCAGATTTAGCAGGGATACTGGAATGATCAAATGATCAGACTGGAAATTTAAAATAACTATGATTAAAATGTCTCTTTGCGACCCCATGGACTATAGCCTACCAGGTTCTTCCATCCAAGGGATTTTCCAGGCGAGAATAATGGAGTGGGCTGCCATTTCCTTCTTCGGGAGATCTTCCCAACCCAGGGGTTGAACCCGGGTCTCCTGCACTGTAGGCAGAAGCTTTACCGTCTGAGCCACCAGGGACGGTGATTAAAATGTTAAGAACGCTAATGAATAAAGTAGACAGCAGGCAAGAACAAATAGGAAATATAAGCAGACAGGAGGAAATTCTAAAGAAAAAAAAAAGAAATGATAGAGATAAAAAATATTGTAACATTAAGATTGTCTTAGATGGGCTTATTATTGATGGGCTTATTATTGATGGACATGGCTGAAGAAAGAATCTCTGAGGTTGAGGATATTTCAATAGAAACTCTCCAAACTGAAAAGCAAATAGAAAAAAGACAGAAAAAGCAGAAGAGAATATCCAAGAACTGGAGGACAACTGTAACTGGTCTAACAGACACACACTGGGAACAGCAGAAGGAGAAACAAGAAAGCGACAGAAGAAGCATTTGAAACAACAATGGCTATGAGTGTTCCCAAAGTAATGTCAGACAACCAACCAAAGATCCAGAAAGCTCAGAGAACATCAGGCAATAGAAATGCCAAAAAAAAATTATACTGAGTCATATCATTTTTAAACTATAGAAAATCACAGAAAAAAAAAAAACAAAAAAACCTGAAAAAAGCCAGAGGGCGAAAAAACAGCTTACATATAAAGGAACAAAAATAAGAACCACATTCAAATTCTCCTCAGAAAACATGCATGCAGGAGAGACTGCGGTGAATAAAACGTTGAGAGAAAAAACCAGCGACGTAGAATTCTGTACCCTGTGAAGCACCCCTCAAAAGTAAATATGGTGTCTGTATGTATGAATTACTTCTGATAGTAAGCGTGTTATTCTTCGCTGTGACTGTAGTACATGACTGGAACAGGTGAGCGTCTGTGCTGTAGGCGGTAACTGTACAAGTACGGCAGACAGTTTTGGTGACGCATGAATTTCTGGCAGAATTGAGTTTTGTCTATAAAACGGAGCAGAAGAGTAGGGAGACACGCCGATTATGATGGAAGAGGAACGGCTAACGAGGCAGGGGCACAAGTCCACCGACAGGAGAGCTGCCAGGAGCAAAAGCAGCGCTTCTGCACGCGGCTCTGAAAACGAGACGAGGTGCAAAAGTTACAGAAAGTCACAGGAGACAGAAGGCTATGACCCAGGAAATCCTTCCTAATGATTTGACAGGCTCCACTTAAAATGTAAGCACTCCATTTCTGGGACTGTCTAAGCAAAGCTTAGGAAATCGTTTTCAGACAAGGAGGCTTCCTGCCGGGGGCGAGAGGCAGAGGTCAAGGAGAGCCCCTTCTGCCTCTGTTGACAGCAGGTGCTGGGCTGGGCCAGCCGCCCCCTACATCGCAGTCACTATCCTGCAGAGACGCAAGGTCACAGAGGGGCCTGGAGGCCAGCAAGGGCCCATGTGGGATGGTGACCAGACCCAACTCAAGCTCGGAGGCCTCCCTGGCTGCCCTGCCTCCTGTTTCCACCCTCAGTCTCCATTCTTTTTGCCCTTCCTTCCACCTCTAGGATCACCTTCCCTCTGAGACTTTTCTCCCTTCTTTTCCTTTCCTTCCATCAAAATCTCCTTTCTATCATTTTCTCATCTCATTCTACCCACACTTTTTTCCATCAAAAAAAATATATAACTTAGTTTAAAATTACCTTCTTAAGTGCAAGTTGTTGGAAAAAGTAAATATAAACACATGATTTTGGTTTTAGGATAGAAATGATACTCTCTTTGCATCTCTATAATTTCCTACCCTGCCGTTGTTGACCTACCCGGGATTATGATTCCTATTTACTTCTTTCATGCTTATTAAATACATCTATCTTTTATTTAAATATTTAAAACAGTTGTCATGGTTGCAAAATAATACTTTTCAAGATGATTCTAACATTTGAGCTAACATTTGGGATGTACTCACAAATTCTCTAAGTTAAAGGTTTCAAATTCTATAAAACAAAGTAGTTTCCAACTTTCTTAATTCTTTACCTTTAATGTTGAGTGTATCAAACTTGCTTCAATGAAGGACATCTATACTTAATTCTAATTTGTTTGCCATATCTTGAGGTTTCTGCTATCTCAGAAAATGAACTCTCTCCGTATATCATGAAACTCAAGATTTTATAGGTCTTTATAAAAACTATATGATAAAAATTAGCTTGCTATTACTCATTCCTCAGGAATCTGCCTCTCAGGTGAAACGTCTCCTTTCAGCTGTACAGATGATGATTATTTTGCGTGTAGCATGTAAGTCCTTGTTACCGTGATGGGAAGCAAAAGCAGCGCTTGTCAGGGCCAGAAAAGTTGGCCCCGTAAGAGGGTGGACATAAGCTAGACTGTGGGGCTCAGCTAACTGGGTCTGAATATAATTGAGAATATTTGTTTAATGTAACAAATAATTAGCAATTGTGCATAGACCGTGGTTATATAAAAATCATGAGATAACTCCCTAAGACCTATCTGCAGGGATAAAATTCGAGGTTTCTATTCCAGGACAGTCATTTTCAACTAATTTATTTTCTGACCCAGTGTCTGAGGGATACAAATCTCTCCCGTGAACCGTGGCCCATAGGAGTTTCTGGTCTAGGGAAACACAGCAGAACGGAAGAGGAAACGATCTTGAGCTGCCACCTGTTGGGGAGCTTTGCCCTATCACCTGTCTACCTTCTCTGAGAGTCACTACATATCTTCACACTTGAAAAAAAAATCACATGCAGCTATACTTAAACATATATCAATAATCGACTCTTAAGAGTTCTAAGGAAAAAAGTTATGTTTTAAGAAACTTTCCTTCAAGTTTTAATGAAAGGGAGTCAATAAATATAAACAAATGTATGAGGCCATGTAAAATTCCAAGAAAAAAGTTACATTAAAAAAAAAGTGCAGCCTGGACTTCCCTGGTGGTGCAGTGGATAAGAACATGCCAGCTGATGCGGGGGACAAGGGTTCAGGCGGGTCTGGGAAGATCCCACGTGCTGGGGAGCACCTAGGCCTTGCGTCACAGCCGCTGAGGCGTGCCCTGGAGTCTGCACGCAGCCACTGAGGCCCGCGCGCCCAGCGCCTGTGCTTCACAGCAAGACAGGCCAGTGCACCGAGAAGCCCTCGAGCTACAACAAAGAGCAGCCCTCACTGCAGCTAGAGAAGCCCTCACAAGGCAACAAGGGACCAGTGCAGCCAAAAAAAAGTGCAGTCCGAGGCAGGGCAGGTTACATGCAGAAAACAGAGGGGTTATTTTCTCTCAAATGAAAAACAACCTATAAGACCTGTGCTCTTAAAAACTATGCAACAGTATGGAGAGAATGTGAAGACTGAATGAAGAGACAGTCCACGGTCATGGATTTACTAAAGTTTCGGTTCTTTCCAAACTGACCTACAGATTCAATGTAATTCCAATCAAATCCCAATAATTTTTAGAGAAACTGACATGTAGATTCTACAATTTATATGGAAATGCAAAGAACCAAGAATAGCCAAATAATAAAAAAAAGAAAATCAAGACTTGCTGTGACGCTACATAATTAAGCAAGTGTGGTACTAGGGAAAGCAGAGAGTGTCCAGAAATAGACTCATATCTTTATGGTCAATTGATTCTCAGCCAAGGATCCAGTTTAATTCAATGAAGAAAGGAGAGGATTTTACATAACTGGTATCCAATTGCTGGATACTTGTACCGAAAAAGACGGACCTCAATGTTTACCTCACTCCACGCACGCTGATTTGACGTGGACCACAGATCTAATGCAACTGTTAGCACCACGCCAGTTTTGAGAAGAGTACAGAGTATCTCTGGAACTTTCAGGGTTAACTCAGCGTGCCTGGGCTCCCCAAGCCCTGCACACTGCAGTTCAGGACCCGCCCTGCAGGGACAAGTGGGAGGGAGCCTCTAGCCCTTGGAATGTCTGTCCTGTAACCCTGTCTTTGTAGACCCGGGACCTTGACCACAGCAAGCAGTGTGCACTAACAATGGGAATTGGGCTAAAGTCGGTTTCTGTTTCCTGCTGGGCCATGCCTCGCGTCTCCACGCGGCCTCCAGGGGCCTGGAGACAGACAGCTAATGTCCCCACAGGGCTGCTCCCTGCCTGCACGGCTGTCGTCCAACACTTGGTCCGAGGGGACCAAGTGCTGGGGAACGTCCCCGAGGCAGCACTTCCTGCGCGCAGCCCTGCAAGGACCAGGCGGATTTAAGCACTCCACTGAGACGAAACTCACGCCTGGCCTCTCCTGGACTGCGAATTAAACTGCTGCCTGCGCACCAGTAAACCCAGGTGCCGCTGCCCTCAGGCCATCACAGCACAGCCTCCCTGCCCGTGAGTGCTGAGGGACTCAGTGTGGGCACCGGAGGTCCCGACCAGCCGCCCACCGCTGCAGCCGCAGCATGGCGCACCTGAGGGCCCCAGACAGCGAGGCGCAGGTCCAAGGGGGGACTGCGGCGAGCGCAGACTCCTGTGTCTCCCGCACACAGAAAGCACTACACCCCTTCACGTGAGACCCTGGGTTTCCTTTCATTAGCAGTGATCTTTCGATGCTGACTACCCAGCCTTCGCTGCACAAACTCCTGTGTAACCTGGCTTCCCTCTCTGCGCCTTTGGGTCAGGCCCTCAGAGCGAGCTGAGAGTCCTGTCTTGGACTTGAAGTCCTCAGAAAGTTTGCCAAGTAAAACACGACTCTCAACTTTCTAGGCTGCTCATTTTCAGTCAACACCACCAGCTTTTTTCCTTTCTTGATTTTAATCTGTGTCCTTTTGCCATAATACACTATAAACGTGGGTATAACAGCTTTTCTGAATTCTGTGAGTCCTTCAAGTGAACCAGTGAAGCCAAGCATGGTCTTCAGGATCCTGAACAAAGGAGACTTAGATGGATCTTAGGAGATTTCATAGATAAGAAAACAAAATGCACCAGCCATAAAGGAAGAAAACTGAAAGAAGAAATGTCACTGAAATGAAAGTTTTCTGCTCATTAAAAGGCATCATTAAGAAAACAAACAGGCAAGCTCCACGCTGGGGGATGATATCTGCAGTACATTTATCAGACAAAGACTCCTACCCAAAACATATACAGAATCCTCACAAATCAAGAATAAAAAAGAGAAACAACCCATCAAAGACAGGCAGACGACTGGGACAGTCCAAAAAGGAATCACCAACATGCTATGAAAAGACGCTCAGGAAAATCTAAATTAAAACACAATGAGATACCGTTTCATACCAACCACAATAGACAAAATCAGAAAGACTGACAGTAGCAAATGCTGGCAAAGAGGAAGAGCAGTTAAAACTCCCAAATATTGCTGGTGAGCATGGAGAAAGGTATAACTACTTGGTCAAACAGTTCGCAGTTTCTTATAAAGTTAAACATACATCTATCCTATGCATGCTAAGTTGCTTCAGTCGTGTCCAACTCTGTGTGACCCCATGGACTGCAGCCCGCCGAACTCCTCTGTCCATGGGATTCTCCAGGCAGGAGTACCAGAATGGGTTGCCATTTCCTTCTCCAGGGGATCTTCCCAACCCAGGGATCAAACCCAGGTCTCCCAGAATTGCAGGCAGATTCTTTAGCAACTGAGCCAGAGTAATTTAATTTCTAAGTATTTATCCAAGGGAAACATAAACATATATCCACCAAAACCAACAATAACAAATGAAAACATCAAAACACTTGTATAAGAACGTTCATAGAGGTCCTGCTCAGAACACTCCACATCTGGAAATAACCCACTATCCATCAATAACAGAATAAACAATTTGTGGTACATCATATAGTGGAATACAGCCCAAGAAGAGAAAGAAACTACTGGTATACGAAAAACAATATGCATGAAGTGCAAGCACACTAATCTGAATGAAAGAGAGTGCATACTATGTGTCTCTAGTCATGGCAAGACCAAGAAAAGGGGAAACTCTTGAAACAAGGGAGTGGAAATCAAAAGTGGTTGCCTCGGGATGATGAGTTGGGTATGACCGTCCAACTGGGGGGGACGGGGGGGACTCTAGGTGACAGGAATGTTCACTCCAGATACACTGTCTTAGATGGCGGTTACAAGACACGGGTTTGATCCCTGGGTCGGGGAGATCCTCTGGAGGGGGAAATGGCAGGCGCCCCAGTATTCCTGCCTGAGAATCCCATGGACAGAGGAGCCTGGTGGGCTACAGTCCACACGGTCGCAGAGAGCTGGACACAACTGAGCCTGCATGCAGAGGGGTAGTGTACACAGCTATCCAAACTCATCAGACTGAACACTTAGGATCTGTGTCTTATGTACAAATTATACTTACATTTTTTAAGAAAGGAGAAAGATTTATTTACTCTGCCCTAAAAAGGAGATAGTGTTACCAATTTACCTAAATTGGTTAGGAATTAACAACTCTCTTTGATACAAGAGAAAGAGCATTTCAGACATAGAAGTGCTTATAACACAAACTCCTATTTGAGCATAAAAATATCACAAAATTACATTTATATAGAAATCAGTGTCCTTTGAAATTCTGATTAGCCAATTAACTACTAATGGACTATAACCATGGACTTCTTGGCTTCATGACTCGGGAAATATTATTAGCATATTATTTCTTTACCATATTTTAGCAATAAAATACTTCAGAGTAAATATAATAAAGCCTCATTTAAAAATTCTTGTGGACCATATAATATGGAAATTAGCTAGAAGAATTTTATAATGCCTTTTAGGTATTCAAAGCAGTATTTATTTATTCAGTCATTAAACTACTGAGTACTAGACACAGTGCCAGGCACTGTGCCGGGCCCTGGGAATACGAGGGCTCCGTCCCCGACATCAGCACGGCTATTGTATACATGAAGCCAGAAAGTGCTCGCTCATTTCACCCACGTTGGAACGCGCTCTCCATACCAGGTAACAAGGAGACAACAGGGACACAGGCAGACATGGCCCCTGCCCTCGCAAGTCAGATCCGAGTATAAGAAGACTGTTGGAAGAAGGTCTGAGCTTTCTGGGAGGATGTGCTTAGTAGGCCAGGCCTTGAGAAGAAGACTCCTAAATTAAAAGACGCTTACTCCTTGGAATGAAAGTTATGACCAACCTAGATAGCATATTCAATTGCAGAGACATTACTTTGCCAACAAAGGTCCGTCTGTCTGGTCAAGGATATGGTTTTTCCAGTGGTCATGTATGGATGTGAGAGTTGGACTATGAAGAAGGCTGAGTGCCGAAGAATTGATGCTTTTGAACTGTGGTGTTGGAGAAGACTCTTGAGAGTCCCTTGGACTGCAAGGAGATCCAACCAGTCCATTCTGAAGGAGATCAGCCCTGGGATTTCTTTGGAAGGAATGATGCTAAAGCTGAAACTCCAGTACTTTGGCCACCTCAGAGAAGAGCTGACTCATTGGAAAAGACTCTGATGCTGGGAGGGATTGGGGGCAGGAGGAGAAGGGGACAACAGAGGATGAGATGGCTGCATGGCATCACTGACTCGATGGACGTGAGTCTGAGTGAACTCCGGGAGTTGGTGATGGACAGGGAGGCCTGGAGTGCTGTGATTCATGGGGTCGCAAAGAGTCGGATGCGACTGAGTGACTGAACTGAACTGAACTGAACTGAAGCGGAGGCAGACTCTGATTCTGAGAAGAGATGGAGAATCACTGGGCACCAGGCATTCTTGGGGTAAACATGGACAGGACACTGCTGTGCCCTTGTCATCCGGAGCCCAGTGGCGGAAGGTGGGGAACGTCTGCAGAGCCCAGAAGAGGCTCCCTTACTGGAAAGCGTTTGTCCCCAGAGCCTGGCTTCCTGCTGGACCCCATGCAGGCATCCGGACAGGGGGCCCTTTGGAAAGGGCCTACATCCCGAGCTCTAACTCTGGCATCTTTCATTACTGGCGCCAATTAGGCTGCTGCGGCTGTGGCACGGGGCAGAGGAGAGCTGGGGTATCAGCACGGAGGATGCTGCTGCTGGTCTGCAGCCCAGCTTGGCTTCTTCCATCTGTACCAAGGCCTCACTCAATCAACTAAAGTAAATTAGAAGACCTCCAGTCGTGGAGCTGCGTAAAAAGGGCCACTGCATACAGAGGCATGTGGCTTGAGGCCCTGCTGCCAGCTCAGGTGTGGATGTTTCAGCACCTCTGCAAGAGCAGAGAAACTACACCCTTTAAGAAACTGTGTGTGGCACTTTCAAAACAGAAAATCTGTGAGTGTTCTGGAATGTAGAAGGTATGTGATTTTACTCTTACTGTAAGAGATTGCAATAGTTAAAAACTATGAAATTCTGTTCCATGAATACTCTATTGGGCATTTCAGAAGTCACAAATTCCTAAATAAATCAGATGGGTCTTTCTGAAGACTGGTCACAATTTAGATGTGCTTATTTTTTATTTATAGAAGTAATTTATGGTTATTTAAGGACAAAATTGGAGCAGGATTTGAGTGTTAATTTGTTGTTTTGAGCTCAAAAGTTGAATGAATAAGGAAATGTCAATTCCCATTTTTAAAAAGAAATGTGCAGCTAAGTAAAATCAGAGCACAGTGAATGCTACCCACACACGTAATGGAAAATCGATCACGAAAATACCTAGGCACTTGCTGTTAAAGACTTAATTACAGCAATCCATGGTAAGGCAGAGAAGAGAAATCAGGCTTCTTGATTTCTAGAGATATTCTTATCCGTGAAATCACATGTCATCTTGCATCCTCATCTCTCATTTGGATAATGACTGCCGTGGACTGCGTCCAGACATGGCATGGATTAGCTCCCTGCCCTCCAGGTACCTGCCTGCCCTTGCCTGTCCTCCACTCACGCATCATTGCCGGGGGTTCCCCCATGAAGATACGCCTTCCCTCTGGATCAGCCCCAGAGCCTGTCTTGCTGCTCAGTGACAGCCCCGATGCAGGAACTCTTTAATAGCCTCTAAACACCTAAGAAAAGTAGTTGTAAGGCTACGGTTTAAGGGTCCAGCCTGGTAGAAACATCTTGGGCATTAAACAGCTGAAGGGGCCTTTGCCAAGGGCTTCACAATAGGTTTCACAATAGGTTTCACAATAGCTACAATAGTCTTTTCATCCTAGATAAAGTAATGGTAAAATAAACCAACTTCTAGAGAAGAATGCGGTAGTTGTAAGGGCTACATATAGACTTGGGAGTATTCTTTAGCAAGATGATCAAGTTTCTTTCACCCTACATTCCCTAAACCGGTGACTACGGGTATCCATGCTCCTTCTGGGTTGGTCACTCATTCACTCGCTCATTCAAGTCACCTTATTGAGGCATTTCAGACCTGCAGTGGCTGTGTCTTCTTAATGTGCACAGCTTGACGCGTTTAGAGGTAAGCATGCATCTGCAAAGCCATCACCACAATCTATGACATAAACGTACCCCCACCCCTTAGCGTTTCCTCCTTCCCTCTATATTTATTAGGACTATTTTTATTTATTTTTTGTGATGAGAACACTTAAAATAAGATTTACTTTCTTAGCAAATCTTAGGTACATAACAGCATCGTTAACTATGGGCCTAGACTGTACAGTAGGTGTCTAGGACTTACTCATCTCTGCCTCATTTATTAAACGCTGGACTGGAAGAAACACAAGCTGGAATCAAGATTGCCAGGAGAAATATCAATAACCTCAGATATGCAGATGACACCACACTTATGGCAGAAAGTGTAGAGGAACTAAAAAGCCTCTTGATGAAAGTGAAAGTGGAGAGTGAAAAAGTTGGCTTAAAGCTCAACATTCAGAAAACGAAGATCATGGCATCTGGTCCCACCACTTCATGGGAAATAGATGGGGAAACAGTGTCAGACTTTATTTTTTGGGGCTCCAAAATCACTGCAGATGGTGACTGCAGCCATGAAATTAAAAGACCTTTACTCCTTGGAAGGAAAGTCATGACCAACCTAGATAGTATATTGAAAAGCAGAGACATTACTTTGCCAACAAAGGTCCCTCTAGTCAAGGCTATGGTTTTTCCTGTGGTCATGTATGAATGTGAGAGTTGGACTGTGAAGAAAGCTGAGCGCCAAAGAATTGATGCTTTTGAACTGTGGTATTGGAGAAGACTCTTGAGAGTCCCTCGGACTGCAAGGAAGTCCAACCAGTCCATTCTGAAGGAGATCAGACCTGGGATTTCTTTGGAAGGAATGATGCTAAAGCTGAAACTCCAGTACTTTGGCCACCTCATGCGAAGAGTTGACTCATTGGAAAAGACTCTGATGCTGGGAGGGATTGGGGGCAGGAGGAGAAGGGGATGACAGAGGATGAGATGGCTGGATGGCATCACTGACTCGATGGACGTGAGTCTGAGTGAACTCCGGGAGTTGGTGATGGACAGGGAGGCCTGGTGTGCTGCGATTCATGGGGTCGCAAAGAGTCGGACACGACTGAGCGACTGAACTGAACTGATCTGATCTGCCTCATTTATTATTAACCTACTATTTTGAAAGGTGAAAAACGGTACTTCACAGGTGTTATAATTTGCATTTCTGTGACTAATTATGAGTTTGACCAGCCTTTTGAGGTTTATTGCTGTTCGCAATCCTTCTTTTGTTGAGTCCATACTATATTCAAGGCTCTGTTTTAGGTGCTGAGGATACAAGACAATAAAACATGCAGAATTTAAATTTCAATGTGAGAAACAATAAAAACACACAAAAAGTAGAATAAAAAGCTAAAAATACAATTTCAGGTGGTAAGAACTGCTATTAAAAAAATCCACAAAAACAAAAACAGTAACAAAGCAAAATAAAAGGAGTGAAGGGGTCCATTACTTTAGACACAGCGGTCAAGGAGGGGCTCTCTGAAGAGGCGGGGTGTGAGCAGAGAGAAAGGTCAGGCACAGTGCGGGTTCTCAGGGAAGAGCCCCGGCCCACGGAGAGCCAGCTCACAGCTCCTGAAGGGGCCTGACCAGGAGCTGGGGGATGGTCAGCGGGCCGGGGTGGCCAGAGTCCAGTGAGCCGGGTTATCAGGGAAGAGCCCCGGCCCGCGGAGAGCCAGCTCAAAGCTCCTGAAGGGGGCTGACGGGGGTGCAGAGACAGGAGCCAGGTTTCGCAGGGCCTCCCTGCAGCACTGCACAGTGGTGGACCTGAGGTCAGGCGTGCTGGGAAGCCACTAAGGGCTCTGAGCGGAAGATCGGACCTGCACCGGGAGACGAGTTAGGAGGCCGTCGGGGGAGACTGGCAAGGACACACGACTCAGTGTTGGCAGGGCAGAGAGAGCAAAGGGACTGTTTCAGGACACAGTTTGAGCAGGCATTGCTGATGGACCTGATGTGATGTCACGGAGAGAGAGGAGCCCAAGGCGTTCTAAGGCTGGGTCAGCCGGTCAAGACATTCATGGTTACTGAGGAACACTGCGGGGTAACAGGTGTGTGGAGGTGAAACCAAGAGTTCAGTGCAATCAAGCAAGCCCGGAGTTCAAGGAAGGAAGTCAGGCTGAAGACACAAACGAAGGGCCCTTCAGTCACAAATGGAACCTATGCCGGGAACTGGGGTGAGGTCCTCTGGGCAGAGAAGAGCATAGCAGGAGGCGGGACGGCCCCTGAGTCAGGATCGTGATTTCTTACTGAACTGTGCAAGTTTCCACACATTCATGATATTATAGTTTGTCAGTCATTTCCTTTACAAATATTTTCCCAATTTTCTGTTTGCTTTTGATTCATTTTTTTAAAAACATTTCTGACATATCTGTTCAGAAACAATTGTGCAATAAAATCCATAGGTCCTTCCCTTTGTGACTTCTTCCATGACTTTTAAGGATAAAAAGTCAAGTAACTAGAGGTCAGACACTTGGGTTTTATTTCTATGTTTGCTTGTTTGAGTGAACTCTGATTAAATCAGAATTTGTTTTGGTGTGTGTTGAAGTTATAAGTTGATATCTTTTCAAAAGATTTGTCAAGTTTCCCAACACCATCTTTAAACTTCAACTTGTCTGTGATGTTTTCACACACTACACTTCACTTGGTCACTTTCAGTTTCAGGCTTTGAAACTGTCATGGTGATGATGAGAAAGCTGCCATCTAGTCTTTACAATGATACTGCATATAGGGATCTCAATGTGCTTACAAGAAAATACATAAAACAGAACCAACAATTTTGAGAAGAATGCAGGGACAGAAAGCCAAATGGAAAATAAAACATGAAGGGGAAAAGGAAAGGGTACAGTCTATTTCCTTCTTTGAAAAAGAAGAAAAGGAGATGTTGAAAAATGCAAAAAAAAAAAAAAAAAAAAAAGAATCATGTATACACAACAGATATCAACTTCCTCACACTAGCAAGGATTATCCCAGGTGCCCTCAGTAGGTAAGACAAGCGACCTGCCTGCAGGGGCTTAGACCTCAGTGTGGAGACTGGGGAGAGAGATGACACATATGTATATGGCTTCAGTGAGAAATGAATGCTACGGGAATACAACAACGCGGAGCAATCAGGTAGAGGGATCAAGGGAGGTGAAGACAAAACAGAGACGGAGAGAGGCTTGTGTGAATGCGCAGATGGACAACGGGCACAGAATAAGATGTGAAATGCAAATCAAAACTACAATGAGATATCATCTCACACCAGTCAGAACGGCCATTATCAAAAAGTCTACAAACCATACATGCTGAAGAGGGCGTGGGGCAAACGGAGCCCCCACGCACTGGGGGTGGGTGCACGCTGGTGCCCCCACCAGGGAAAACAGGACGGAGGTTCCTCAAAACACTAAAAGCAGAGCTGCCGCACGGCCCAGCAACCCCGCTGCTGGGTGTCACACAGACACACGCACCCTGTGCGCACAGAAGCACGACTTACAGCAGCTAAGGCTCGGACACAACTCAAATGCCCAGCGACAGATGTATGGGTAAAGATGTGGTCCATGGATACTGAGGATGCTATCCAGTCATACCAAGAAGCAAATAATTGCCATTTGTGGCAACATGATGGACCTAGAGATTATCATACTAAGCGACGTAAGTCAGAGAAAGACAGATTCTGAATGACATCACTTGGATGTGGCCTCTAGAATACGACGCGGTGGTGGTGGTGGAGGCGCTCAGTCGTGTCCAACTCTTGCGACCCTGTGGACTGCAGCCCGTCAGGCTCCTCTGTGGGATTTTCCAGGCAAGGATACTGGAGTGGGTTGCCATTTCCTTCTCCAGGAAATATGACATAAATAAATGTATTTACAAAACAGAACAGACTCACAGACATAGAGAGCAGATCTGTGTTTGCCAAGGTGGGGTGGGGGTGGGTGGGAGGGGTGGACTGTGAGCAGATGCAAACTCATCTACAGGATGACAGACAGCAAGGTCCTAGTGTGCAGCACAGGGAGCCATATTCAACATGTTGTGATAAACCACAGTGGAAAAGAACAGAAGGATGCATGTATGCATGACTGAGTCGCTCTGCTGGACAGAGAAATGAACGCAACACTGTAAATCAACCATACCTCAATACGGTCTTAAAGAGAGAAAGAGGCTCGTGTGAGATGATGTTCGCGCTGAAGCCACAGAGAAAGACGGAGGTGGGAGGGGAACAGGGAAAGCCCTGGAAAGCTCCAGTGGGAGGAAGGAGACAGGGAGGGGCAGGGGGAGAGGAGCAGACTGCTGAGCCTTTGGGAGTTTCAGTGGGAATGAGGTACACTCTGCTGTAAATCGAGAATTAGGTCCTGTGAAAACTCACCTGGGGGCCAGGGTGGTGCACAGCAGGTGCGGGGTGGAGCCCAGGGGCCAGAGGGGACTTCAGCTAGGAAGAGTCTGCATGAAGAAAGGACCTCACACACACTTTAAAGAGCATATCCAGCCTCCATGCTTGACACGAAAGGAAGGAAACACAAGTGGCTAGACGGTAAGACTCCTGAGGGCAGGGATTTTTCTCTGGTTTGTCCACTCTCTGCAAGGCAGTCTGGCACCAGAAAAATGTGTGAAACTAAATGAACAAAAGTGACTACAGGGAATGAACCTTTTATCTATGAAAGAAAAACCAGATGGACAAACAGAAAAGCGCTTCAGGCCTTCCCTGGTGGTCCAGTGGTTAAGAATATGCCTTGCAGTGCAAGAGACGCTGGTTCGATCCCTGGTCTGGGAAGATCCCACATGCCACAGAGCGACTAAGCCCAGGTGCCACAAGTATTGAGCCAGCGCTCTGGAGCCCGCGGGCCACAGCTTCTGACGCCTGCGAGCCCCGAGCCTGTGCTCCACAGCAAGAGAAGCGACTGCGACGGAAGCCCGAGCACTGCACGTACAGAGCAGCCCACTCAGTGTCGCCAGAGAGAGCCAGCGCCTGCCACGGAGACCCCGCACGGCAAGACCAGAGCTCCCGAGGGCCTCGCGGGCTGCAGAACTGCTTCTCATAATCACGGAGCCCATCAGAGCAAGGGGCAGATTTCAGACAAGGACACGGGATTTAAAAATACTGCAGGTTTAAATATAGCTGTCTTGTTATAAAATCCTTCTCATCCCTTGGACTATGGGTTTCAATGTGTCAGGAATTATGTCTTTTTTTTTTTTTAACTCGAAGTAAGAGAAGAACATATCATGTAAGTATACTCCATCCGTGTATACTTAGGTTGCTGAACTTCTACTGAAGAAAAGCTAGCAACAGTCAAAATGCTTAAGGAAGAAAATTTGGACAACTTGCAGCATTTATCATGACTAACATTTCAGTCTTTCAGAGTAAACTTCGAAATTAAGTTCTAATTTGAGATGGTTCTGGTTTGACAAGTCAACTCTTGAGACATCTGAGTATGGTATTATGAAAGAACAAAACTCTTCATCAACCCTTTATGCAAGTGTGAATTTCTTTTAAAAGTATTTTAATGATTTTTTATTCCTACAGTGACCCTTAAAGTTTCTATGTATGTAATCACAAATGCACACATAAGATGCATTTATAAGCTTATTGTGCAGTTCTAAAGACAGTTGGGAATCCCAATTTTAATTTTGTTACTGAAATAATTTAAACATATATTATAGAACTGCCTCTTTTCAATCAAGAGAAAGGATCTAGAAAGAGATTATACATGTAGGCACAATTTATTTTAGGTTTATTAGTGTTAGAAAAATGAAGTTGCCAAAATTCAATCTGTAACAAGTACTCTGGTATTTATTTAATTTTTATGACCACTGACATCAACATACATCCTTCTCTCACACCTCAAAGAAAAACTCAGATAATTTATTTAACAGAGATTCATTACATGAATTAACCACTGATATGCTAAAAACTGGAAAATTATTTTCAGCAAATGCATAAAATTTCCTGACAATCTCCAAGAATATCTTAGTGACTTAGAACTTCCATCAGAGAAAGAGGACTTACCGGCTTTTATTCATGAGGTCTGCTCCTCGGGCTTTGTAATAATCCAAATTTGGATGGAATTGATAAGTCACTGGTCGTGGATTTCTCTATAAAAAAAAAAGCAATAAGTTAAAATGTATAAAATTATATAATTTGTATATTAAGACAAAAAAATGATGAAACAATTACTTTTATACTCTTAAAGAAAAGAATACATATAATAATGATGTTTAATAATTCATGTGCTTGGGTATTTTTTTCATTGTTGAAGTTTTGCCCTAACTTATCTTTGTCTGATTAAACACTAAAACTATTTAACACATTTTACTTTTACCTGTCTCAGGTCACACTATTTATTCATTAGATTTCTTCTCAGTAATTTTGATCAGTTTTAACATGCCTTTCCAAGATACAATCAGATAAAATTACAACAAGACTGAGGTATTATGTAAGATGTAACACCAGGACAATCTATTCTCGGGGCCAAGAGACAACAGCAGTAGTTAAGAAAGCCACATTCTGAACAAGAGCAGAGACCAGCTTTTGACAACCAGGATGCCAGCTACGCCCACTAGATGGCACGCTGGGTCTTTCTTCTTCTAAAACGACCGTGTTGTTCTGGAATTCGGCAATTCCTTTCAAGTTAGCAGTTTCTATGTCATCTGTTCTTACATACGAGTGGAATAAGTGCCCAGGGAGTGGACACAGTATCAGGGTACCACCACAATACGAAAGCCAACTGGCCAATGCGCATTTTTGTAGGAGCAGCAATACACTGCACTTTCTGGCATTTAATATTATTTATAAGCTTGCAGAGATGTTCTTGAAGCATTAGGTTGGGTGTGTCTATTTAAACAGGTTGCTGTTATTTAATGTGTCTATAATTTGTAAGTATCAAGTTCCTCAGGCAAATAAAAATTAATCAAATATACTTCTATAAAAACACACTTTTATAAAAATGTAACACATTAATAGCATAACGTGAATATCATCATCTCTAAAAGCTTTAACTACATATTTTTCATTAAGAAGTTTTTTAAAACAAGTAAATGTGATCCAGTGTTTACCTAAACGTGTAACTCAAATTAATAATTCAGACCTTGAAACAGCACGCCCTGTCCTTTGAGAGAACCAACTAGACACAGAAAGGCTGAATTTTATTTTAATAGAAAATTATCAACGTGCTTTCATATCAGTCCTTGGAGACATAACCCCAAGGCACAGATATACTTTCATGTAGGCGGGGGACGTAATTGCTAAGGTTAAATAGTTTGAAATTCATCAAGCTAACAAGCTGCGTCTTAAGGCCGTGATGGACCTTTTCTTTTTCTGCTGAAAAGAGAGTATTTACACAGCTCAACCCTTTCATATCTCTTCCAAGTCAGCCCTAATCATCTGACAAAAATGACAATCCCTTGATTTAGCTCCAGCTACTTCTCCACTGGTTTGGTATTCAGCACAGCTCTACAATGATCAAATCTGAATTGCCTTGATGAAGATAACTGATGCTTCCATGACTACCATACTATTAAGTCTCACAGTGCAACTTCTCGCTCTCTAGGAATTACATAGGTTTCCTCGTGGTAGCTGATGACAACCTGGACCCAAGCATAACGGGAAAACGAAACAGAGGTCAAAACCACTGGCAGATTGACAGTGCATTCATGATTTATTTTTAAAATTAACTTTCCTAAGACTATCACTCATGACCAATTTTGCTCCTTATTCTCAGTACTTGGAAACATTTCATTTTTGCTACTATAAAAGGCTTTTCTTCTCTGACTTTCAACAAATTAATAAAGGATTCTGTTACTTTTTGCTAGAAAACAATGTAACAAGGGGAGGCACTGTGCAGTTTCTTGAAATATCTTTATAAAGAAATGACAAGCAATTCAAGACATGAAGTGCTGATCTACCTAAGCACTTAAAGCCATTATTAGGAATAATGATCTAACTTGAACATATGAATGAGGTTCAAGTATTGTTTTCACTAAGGTCTATTTAAATTCCTAGGAGACTTACTAGTATCAAATGGAGAGGTGGCTTAAAGTGACACCGCACAGGGATAGGAAAAAAAAAGAATAAAAAGATGATGTTGATTTTTGCTATTTGTATAAATCAGTGTAGTGGTGTTTAGAACTGAGACCATCTGTAAGGTAAATCTGCCTTAAGTGTATTATGTATTATTAAAGGCAAATTTGTAATAATAAAAATATGAGTTACTATTGAGTCAGGTTTACAAAGTAAGTACTTTAATAAAGATATAAGAACATTAAAAAAAAAGATGATGTTGAAAAACAGTATTTGAAATGTTAGAAAATGAAATCAGAGGTTACAGTTGAAAGTTATTCAACAGGATGTTCTCTCTGCTATTACTAAAACGTAAGTCGGCACACACACAGACGTCCTGGACTAGCACAGTCCCACAGAAGTGCAATGCGGGTCACAAACGCACGCTTCATGTGTGATGCAAAAGTTTCTAGCAAGCCACATAAAAAAAGAGAAAAAAAACCAGAGTGAAATTACATACAATAATATTTTGCTTCATTTGACTTATCTAAACTGTTGACACTAAAAACATGTAATCAGTATAAAAACTGAGACATTTTACATGCTTTCTTTTGTATAAAGTGTTTGAAATCCAGCATATATTTTACAGATGGCACATCTGAGTTTGGACCAGCCACACCTGAAGGGCTCAATGGCCACAGAGACTGCAGCCACCGTAATGAACACAACGGAACCAGACGTCTGATATGTAAGTAAGGCAACGTGTGGCTACAGAAATCACATAGATAGACACATATTTATAAAAGGCACATGCTTTTATACAGTAAGATTCAGTATTGACAGTTCTTTAATTCACCTATAATTCTTCTCTTTTAACACATTATTGACTGAGAGATTTTTGCAGAAACGAATACCTGTGGCTGGCGATTTGTTAAGTGAATCTCGAAATGTCTCAGGTCAATAATGTTTGGGTAACAAAAGACGTATTAATATGTCTCTGGTAAATAATGAATTAATTCAGTTACTTTTGTCTCTTCTGAATATGGTTTCTACAAAGTTAAGAAATTTTAGAGCAGTGTCTTCTCACTCAACTATGTACCAACATAAGAGGTGGGATAAGATTACATGAGCAGAAGTCTAACCTTATGCAGTGGAATCATTTTAAAAGTAAGAAGATGTTTGTCTCTCTTGTTTTAAAGAATTTTTTTCCAAACCGAATTTAATAGAAATATAACAGCTTTTAATTCTTACTTTTATAGATCTGGAATTTCCTCTAAAGTTTAAGAGCCACTAGAATTCTACACACATAAAGCTCTTCATGTAAGAAAGACCAGGCCCCACGGCAGCTGTAAGATCTCACTGCTCAGGACACATGATGCCGACAGCTTTAACCTGGTATGTCTTTGGCAAAGGACTGGGACAATTAGCAATTATTTTAAACCCATTTCAGACAGTATTATAAGCTTTTCCAAGCCAATGTACATTAACAAAACAACAACAAAAAAACCCCACCACTTTTGGGGGGGAACTTTTTTGTCAAAAGAAAAAATGGTAACCCTAACTTATATTGGTCTGTGTACAGAGACATACCAATTATGTTTCATGATCTGAGAAGTCGACGTAACTACACATGCAAATGCAGAAATCACAGACTGAATTCACCCTGGATTTACTGGGTCTTTCCTGGACCAACCTGGGTGGACTTGAAATAAATCTTCCACAAGATGGCAGCTAATTAACTTCGTAAGTACCATCCCCTCCTCTGTTAACAAGCTACTGGAGCTCTTCTGAAGGCTTCTCTTCAGCATCATGAAAGTGAAGTCGCTCAGTCGTGTCCGACTCTTTGCGACCCCAGGGACTGCAGCCCACCAGGCTCCTCCATCCATGGGATTCTCCAGGCAAGAGTACTGGAGTGGGTTGCCATTTCCTTCTCCGAATGGTAGTATACGAATACTTAAATGCTAACCTACACTAAGTACAACTAACCACAAGAAGCACACTTAACCACAAGATGAAATGTGACAATTTTCTGAGCCCGGTGAAATCACACTCATCCACAAAGGTCACGACAGACAGAACATTCTAGCTTGACCCCCTAACTCTGGTCCCTCACCTGCAGTTGACAATCTCGTTTTGCACCGTTAATGGGAACTCCAGAAGGAAAAGAGTCCGAGGGACTCATCCCGCTTGAACAATGCAGTGCCTTTCAAAGGCCTGGCGCTGACAACACATGGAGAACTGAGCAGAGCAGAAGCGGCCCAGGCCCAGTGACCCCGGCTGTGATGAATGCACCAGCAGGGAGTGAAGAAGGCTCACGTTCTGCGTGAAACACACAGGGACTGCGGCAGACCCGGCGTCTGCGTGAGGGGCTCAGGCTGCCTGGTGGCGGAGGCAAGGGGTCGCAGGTCAGGGAGGTTTGAGTCCACTCCACCCACGCCTTCCTGTGGAGGACTCACACCTCCGGTGCTGATTTCCTCATTTGCAAAACTGCGGAAAGGGTTAAACGGGGCACCGGACATAAAGTGCGGCACAGTGGTGGGCACTTCGGAAAAGCTCCAGAAAACGGAAGCTAGAATTCCCTTCTGATACCACTGAACGCTGATGAGCAGAATGTTGACAGCAGATCTGACAGTTTGATGACTTAGAATCCACGGTGGCCAACTGGTAGAGAAAGCAGTGTTCCATCCTTCTGATACCCATACAGAAACTTAGGGCAGGGTTTACCGAACGTTCCATTTGTTTTAGAAAAGTAACACATATTTAGGAACACATATTGCACACATTGGGCCTCATACGTGTGGAGAAAATCTGTCTTACATATCAGAACAGGAGTGTGTATACACATACCAGTTTTTAAAACCTGTAAACCACATTGTATTAAAGCACAGTTGTTTGCCAGCTAATGAGGTTAAAAAAATTAAACGGATTTCCTACAATACGTCCAAATTATTATTGGTTACAGTTTTTACATTAAATTAAACTGATAAAGTTCCTGTAGCACTTGTCTAATAGAAAAGGTTGATTTATATTTACAATGTAAATACAATGTCTGTTTGGCATGAAGAAAATGCTTGACAAATGAAGAATTACTTAGTTTTCTTTTCCCTGATATCTTGCTACCAACTCTTAATTTTTAGCATGCCAGATTAGAAAAGGGGAAAAATAAGGCTCAGAAGGAGAAACAGCACTGTAAAAATATGTCGAACGTTTCTCTTTGATGAAAAATGAGACTCTTATTTTAGTGAATATGTTATTGCCTCAATGCTGGGGGAAAAGCAACCGTCATTAGAAAAACGAATTGCTCAGCTGTTTATAAGCAAAAAGCTCTGGGGGAATTTCTCAGGACCCCAAAGGCAAAGCATTGCAGGGTTATGTTAACATATGTTGCAGGTGTTTTAGGGGAGACAGGTGGGCAAAGCTCAGCCCTGGAAGAGGAGTTAGTTTAACACGCTGGAGCTGAAACGAGGCAACCTGAATGCATCCAACTGCACGGGCCGCCATGGCACCAGTGAACTGGCGCTGCAGAGCAAAAACACTCCCTAAAATAATGTTCTGGTTAGTGCCAAGCAAACAGGATTTTTCCCTTCTTGTAGTTTTATAGAAAACACACACTGCCAATTACTTTTTCCTTTTTTTTTCCAACCAAAGGTATTTTAAACCTGGAACAAAGAACAGCCTGAAATAGCGATAATTACCCAAAAAAGATAAGGATGAAGTATTGTTGCCTTTATTTAAACAAATATTCCTAAGGAGACATTTTGTTGTAATATCCCCTCTTTGGTTCGCTAGGCAACATTAGATTTATCATAATTCTCCTAAAGCCTAAGATATTTCTATATTAAAATGCTAATTTTGTCTTTTCTTTTGCCTGTAATTAAAGCTGGGGAGATTTGTGATCTGATATTCACTGATTGCTAGAGGGTCCACGAAGGTCTCAGCATTTCTGCTTCTTATCGCCACACACGGCCCTCTTCATCACAACCAGAGTAACACAGAGGGTCACAAAGGCAGACGTTACAGTCCTAAATGCCGACAGAATTCCCTTAAAACATATAAATAATAAGTGGTCTTATGTAGATATTGCTATCAAATCTAGACTTGTATTTTATTTCCTTCTTCATTTATCCAAGACTTGGTTTTCTTTTCGTATTACTTGCTACTGAGACAATACTGATTTTACTGCATGCATTTATGTATAATAGTATATGAGCCATACCTACCTTATCTAAACCATTTTTCCTTTTTTTTGAACAACCCATACCATGAATTAAACGCCAAATACTTAGAAGTTCACAAAACATTGGATTCCCAAAAGTAAAATCTAGTTTGATTTTTTTAATAATATTCAAAAATCTAAAACATGGATACAACACATACATCAAGTTAACACAGATTTTTTTTTTTTTTTTAAAGAAAACACACCTTCTCAACAGGGCTGTAAATCAGAATTTCATCTCAGGATCAGAATTAAAATGACCCCTGGCTTATATACTAACAGTTCCTATGTCTTTTGATAAGAAATATATATTGCAGATATTAGGTATTAAGAATCTTCGGGCAATTGACAGAAAAATTTAGGTACTTTCAATCTGTGCATCTACAGATTAAAACAAAAACAATGTTAAGGCCTTAAAAATAAAAAGGAAGCAAAACCGTGAACTGGTGAGGACACAGACAAAGGCTCTGAGGCCGCGCCAGCCTCGTGACGCGCTGGATGAGCCCGTCCCTGCGGTCACAGCCACAGCGCAGCAAGCCCAGACCTCAGACGCACAGGGGCGCTGAGACCACCCGAGCGCTATGCTCCACGGTAGCCTCCGACAGGCAACAGACCCAAGACAAATAACGTCTTTTCCTTCTTCCAATGCATTTACAGTTTGAATTTAGCATGGAGTACAAGGCCAGATTTGGAGAAGGCGATGGCACCCCACTCCAGTACTCTTGCCTGGAAAATCCCATGGACGGAGGAGCCTGGTGAGCTACAGTCCATGGGGTCGCTAAGAGTTGGACACGACTGAGCGACTTCACTTTCACTTTTCACTTTCATGCACTGGAGAAGGAAATGGCAACCCACTCCAGTGTTCTTGCCTGGAGAATCCCAGGGACAGAGGAGCCCGGTGGGCTGCCGTCTATGGGGTCGCACAGAGTCGGACACGACTGAAGCGACTTAGCAGCAGCAGCAGCAGCACAAGACCAGATTAACATACCCCCCAATATAAATACATAAATAACTATGGAAGAGGTTCACATTTACCCATTTTCTTTGTGACTGACACCGGACCTCAAGATCCTCCAGTTGGTGAGCTCAGTTCTGAACTCTTCACCTTTTTCCTTCCCTGATTGTGAGCAGAGTAGGGCAGGAGCATGACTTCACTGGTTCAGACACATGGAACCCCATTTATCTTTTCCAGAGAGTGAAGGTTCCCAACGGAAACGGAAAGAGGAAATCTCAAAAAAATATCCCTAAATATTCCAATTTGGGAAAGAGACTTTAAGGAACTAAAATCTCGGATATAAAAATTACCCTCATAAGTTTTTATTTTTAGAAGTGCTAAAATAGTTTAAACAAATTATCATCAAAATGAAGCAATTTACAAATGGTTTCAGGAGTTCTGAATCCTCAAGAGTAAGTCTATGTGACCCCATAGGACTGGGAACCCGGATTTGAGAAATCTGACCCCACCTTCCTTCCCTTTCCTGCCTGCTATCTTCACCGCCAAGGAAACCAAAGCTGAGCTGCCACACACGGAGGCCTGGCAGAAGAAAGCCTTGCACAGCACACTTCTCATGCAATTTTGGGAGTCACTTCAATGAAAAAACATCCTGCAGTTAAAAATCTCATTATATAAATACACTCTTACTATGGTCATTCACTTACACTCTTTTTTTCTGATACTTTCTAGGATAACAATGAAGTATATATACTGAATTTTGAAACGTCCAAGTAAAGAACTCAGAAACCAAACATAACTTACAGATTAGAGCTTATTTTCCTGAGTGAGGCCTATCTCTACTTGAGAAAGTATGTCAAATTAAACCCAGAGACACCAAGAAAAGGCCCTACAGATGGACTCTTCTTGCCCTCTTGATTTGTTTTATTCTAGATTTCATTGTCACAATAAAAACACTGACATCAGGTGTTAATTTCTCTAAAGAGTGGAAAATGTCATAAAAGTAGTTCCTCTTTAATCAGTACATTTGACACAGCCCAGCAGGAAAAGCAAAGGCCCCTGAAGCAGTCGCTCAAGTAATGTCTCTGCTGTGTGGCTGCTGTGCAGTCTCCACGGCGTGTCTGCCCATCTGACCCCACGGACTGCAGCACAGGCTTCCCTGGCCCTCACCATCTCCTGGAGTTTCCCCAAGTTCATGTCCACTGAGTTGGTGATGCCGTCCAACCATCTCATCCTCTGTCTCCCCCTTCTCCTTCTGTCTTCAGTCTTTCCCAACATCAGGGTCTTTTCCAGTGAGTAGGCTGTTTGCTTCAGCCTATCCATGCCAGGGGCTCTTGATCACTTTGAGCCATGAACTACTCTGCCTTCTGGTGAAGACTTTGGTCCCCTTTTCAGAATAATGTTTTTAAATACATAAGAGAATACATAGGATTATAAAGGAAAAACAATTATACTGAAATACAGTAACTGAAATGTGGAACAAATGTGTAACATGGCATGTGCGTACACTGTCATGTCTGACTCTTGGCAACCCCACGGACTGTAGCCCACCAGGCTCCTGTCCTGGGAATTTTCCCAGCAAGAATACAGGAGGGGGTTGCCATTTCCTACTTCAGGGATCTTCCCGACCCAGGGATCGAACCCGTGCCTCCTGCGCCTACTTACTGCACCTATAGAGGGATGCTTTACCACTAGTACCATCTGAGAAGCCCCTGTAATATTATAAAATGTGCTTTTAAATTAATTATTATAAGATATACATCTAATTTGATCATGACTATAAAAGCAGTGATGAATACAAATGGTATTTTTACCAATATTTTAAAAAAGGAATTGTTTGCAGAAATCAACAAAGATGATCTTAAAATTCATATGGAAATGCAAGTGACTCAGGTTGGCTGATTTCAAAACACACCACAAAGTTACAATAATCAGGATAGTACGGAACTAGCATTAAGGGCAGACCTATAGATCAACGGAACACAACTGAGAGTCCAGAAATAAACCCTCAGGCTTATGGTTAATTAATTTTTGACAAAGAGGCAAGACAATTCAATGGAGCAAAGAACGAGCTTTTCCAACAAACACAACTAATGCCCAAATGGAAAAGAATGAATCTGAATCCCTGTCTCACACCACAGAATATCAACTCCAAGTGGACCACAGACCTAAATGGAACAGTTAAAACTATCAAACTTTTAGAATGAAACACAGGAGTAAATCTTTGTGATCTTGGGTTAGGAAATGATTTTCTAGAAATGACAACAAAAGTGTAAGTGATAAAAGACAATGTTGATAAGTTAGGCTTCATCAAACTTAAAACCGTTTGTGCTTCAAAGGACACCATTAAGAAAGGGAAAAGACGATTTACAGATGAGAGAAAATACCTGCAAATCATGTCAGTTGAGAATCTTGTATCTAGAATATATTAACAACTCTCAAAACTCTTAATAAAATGACAACCTGATTAAACATGGACAAAGGATCCAAAGAGCCATTTCTCAAAAAGGGACATGAAAAGATGCTCAACATAATTAGTTGCCAAGGAAATGCAAATCAAAACCACAATAAGATACCACTTCACACCCCTTCAAATGGCTATAATAAAAAAGACAGGTATAACAAGTGCTGGTAGGTATGTTGAGAAATGTGAACCCTCCTTCATACATTGTTGATGGGAATGTAAAATGGTGTAGCCACTTTGCAAAACAGCTTTTGACAATTCCTCAAAATGTTGGATGTAGAGTAAGTAACCATATGACCCAGCAATTCTACTTCAGGAGAGATAAAACAAACAAACAAACAAAAAAAACCCTTGCATGGGAAATGTGCATAGCAGCATTATTTATAATAGCTACAGAGTGGAAACAATCCAAATGTCTACCAAGTGACTAGTGGATAAACAAAATGTGGTATATCCATAATGGAATATTAACTGGCAATAAAAAATGAAGTATCGCTACATGCTACAACATGGACAGACCTCAAAAACTATGCTAATTAAGGAAGCCAGCCCCCCACCCCCGCCAAACACTGCGTGATTCCGTGTACACAGAACATCTAGGACAGGCAAGTCCACAGGGGCGGGAATCAGACGAGTGGCTGCCTAGGGTGGGGTGGAGAGAGTTTTAAGTGGAGGCAGAAAACTAGGGTATGACTGATAAGGAGTACAAGGGTTCTTTCGGGAATTATGACCATGTTCTAAGGCTACAGAACTCTGTAAATACAGTAAAAATCATTGACCTGCATGCTTTAAATGAGTGCATTTTTATTGTATGTAAACTACATCTTAATCAACCTGTTAAAAACAAAAAATATGATATGCACTGGTAAATGAATACACAAATACACACACACACACACACACACACATTTTTTCCTGGAAGGAGAAATGGATGGATGCATACGAAGGGGGACTGGGTAGAGACTTTTATTTTCTTCTGAACTGAGTATATAGTTGATTTATGGGCTGCCCTGATTGCTCAGCCAGTAAAGAATCTACCTGCAACGCAGGAGACTCAGGTTTGACTCCTGGGTCAGGAAGATCCCCTGCAGAAGGGAATGGCAACCTACTCCAGTATTCTTGCCTGGAGAAATCCATGGACAGAGGAGGCTGTCAGGTACAGTCCATGGGGTCGCAAAGAGTAGGACACGACTGAGCGACTAACACACCCAGCTGATTTACTACATTCTGTTGGTCTCAGGTGGACAGCAAAGCGACTCAGTTACACACATACACGTGTACGTACACACATACGCGCGTGTTCTTTTTCAGATTCTTTCCCATTATAGGCTATTATGAGCTAGTGAATGCAGCTATCTTTGTGGTTTATCTATTTTACATATAACAGTGTGTATCTGCTAATCTCAAACTCCAAGTTTATCCCTCTCCCTCCCAAAGACTTATGTTGTTGTTGTTGCTGTTGTTCAGTTGCTCACTCGTGTCTGATACTTTGCGAGCCCATGGACTGCAGCACGCCAGGCCTCCCTGTCCTTCACAGTGTCCTGGAATTTGCTGGAACACATGTCCATTGAGTTGGTCATGCCGTTCAACCTTGTCATCCTCTCCTCCTCCTGCCTTCTCTCTTTTCAAGCATCAGGGTCTTTTCCAATGAGTTGGCTCCTCACATCAGGTGGCCCAAGTACTGCAGCTTCAGCATCAGTCCTTCCAATGAATACTCAGGTTGATTTCCTTTAGGATTGACTGGTTTGACTCCCTGAAGCCCAAGGGACTCTATTCTCCAGCCACACAAGGCATCAATTCTTTGGTGCACTGTTTTCTTTATGGGCCAACTCTCATATCTGTGCTAAGTCACTTAAGTCAGTTGTGTCCAACTCTTTGCAACCCTATGGACTACAGCCCGCCAGGCTCCTCCCTCCATGGGATTCTCCAGGCAAGAATACTGGACTGGGTAGCCATGCCCTCCTCCAGGGGATATTCCCAACCCAGGGATCGAACCTGTGACTCTTAAGTCTCCTGCACTGGCAGGTAGAATCTTTACCACTAGCACCACCTGGGAAGCCCAACTCTCACATCAGTATATGACTACTGGATGTATGGCAATACCAATACAATGTTGTAAAGTAATTAGCCTCCAATTAAAATAAATAAACTTATATTAAAAAAACCATAGCTTTGACTACATGAAACTTCATCAACCAAGTAATGTCTCTGCTTTTTAATATGCTGTCTAGGTTTGTCATAGCTTTTCTTCCAAGGAGCAAGCATCTTTTAATTTCATGGCTGCAGTCACCAACCATCTGCAGTGATTTTGGAGCCCAAGAAAATAAAGTCTCTCACTGTTTCCATTGTTTCCCCATCTATTTGCCATGAAGTGATGGGACCAGATACAATGATCTTAGTTTTCTGAATGTTGAGTTTGAAGTCAACTTTTTCACTCTCCTCTTTCACTTTAATCACGAGGCTCTTTAATTCCTCTTCACTTTCTGCCATTAGGGCAGTGTCATCTGCCTATCTGAGGTTATTGATATTTTTCCCAGCAATCTTGATTCCAGCTTGTGCTTCATCCAGTCTGGCATTTTGCATAATGTACTCTGCATAGATGTTAAATAAGCAGGGTGACAATATACAGCCTTGTTGTACTCCTTTCCCAATTTGGAACCAGTCTGTTTTTCCATGTCTGGTTCTAACTTTTGCTTCTTGATCTGCATACAGATTTATCAGGAGGCAGGTCTAATATTTCCATTTCTTTAGGAATTTTCCACAGTTTGCAGTGACCCACACATTCAAGGCTTCAGCACAGTCAATGACGCAGAATTTTTGTGGGATTCTCTTGCTTTTTCCTGTGATCCAATGGATGTTGGCTGGTTCCTCTGGCTTTTCTAAATTCAGCTTGACCATCTGGAAGTTCTCGGTTGGCATACTGTTGAAGCCTGATTTGCAGGATTTGAGCATTCTCCTGCTAGCATGTGAGTTTGTACCTCGTGTTTCTTTCACTCTGCTGTCATTTTCATATCATGCATCACATGACTCCACTCCCATCTGACCGCCAATGGGAGTTATCTCCACCATGAGTTTACTGGTAGGGATCAATTCTGATTTCTTATTTATACTGCTGCTGCTGCTAACTCACTTCAGTCGTGTCTGACTCTGTGCGACCCCACAGACAGCAGCCCACCAGGCTCCCCCATCCCTGGGAGTCTCCAGGCAAGAACACTGGAGTGGGTTGCCATTTCCTTCTCCAATGCATGAAAGTGAAAAGTGAAAGGGAAGTCGCTCAGTTGTGTCCGACTCTTCACGACCCCATGGACTGCAGCCCACCAGGCTCCTCCATCCATGGGATTTTCCAGGCAAAAAGAGTACTGAAGTGGGGTGCCACTGCCTTCTCCGTCTTATTTATACTACTTTGCACTAAACCAAAAGTAAATCTTAATTCTTTAGTTATGCTTTATATAAACAAGATAAAAATATTTTATATCCTTCTCAGCTTAGATTTTGTACTCTAAAATCATTACATCACCTAAGTCGTAGATTAAACAGACATGAAGGACAGCTCCTGATTCTGGCTGAACTTGCTACTCTTAGCAAAAGTCTGTCCAGACAGCATTATGCTGACTTTGTTTAGCCTACCTCTATGACCTCATGCAGGACTCACTCTTTTCACAGAGGCCTTTGAAGATCTGGAAGGTGAGATGCCCTAAGGCTGACCTTTGAAGGTCATCCAGAAGCTTTAAATGGCACCAACTGCCAAGATTTCACTACACACACACACACACACACACACACACACACACCCCCCAAAAGAGAATCTTACAGATCTGTCAGTAACTCTTTGTGATTTTGTGATCTCTGAAATATACTCTCAATTTCAATTATCTTGTGTGAATCTTTCAATACTCATCTCTCCACAAAACTCCTAAGCCTCAATTTCTGGCATTAATATTTCAAACAGCTTATTAGAACCCCAGGCTTCCCTGATAGCTCAGTTGGTAAGGAATCCACCTGCAATGCAGGAGACCCCAGTTCAATTCCTGGGTCAGGAAGATCTGCTGGAGAAGGGAAGCTACCCACTCCAGTATTCTTGGGCTTCCCTGGTGGCTCAGCTGGTAAAGAATCTGCCTGCAATGTGGGAGACCTGGGTTCCATCCCTGGGTTGGGAAGATCCCCTGGAGAAGGGAAAGGTTACCCACTCCAGTATTCTGGTCTGGAGAATTCCATGGACTGTATAGTCCATGGGGTTGCAAAGAGTTGGGACACGACTGAGCGACTTTCACTCTCACTATCAGAACCCTAGACCTAGGACATAAAACATCTGGGCTGAGCAAGTTATATCATTCTGCCTCCCAGGACTCCTGTGGCAAGACCCCACAGCTCCATGACCAGGACCCTCACTGTGGTTCAGAACTGTCTTGATTTTTACCTTGACTATATCAAGTCTCTAATCTTGTGCCCACTGATACACATAATACTACCTCAATCACCTTCGAAAAATAAAGGTCTGAGGTTTTTTTTTTTTTTTTTTTTTTACTTCCTTCCCTTAGTTCTGAATCAAGTCTCAATTGCCAAAGTTCCAATTTCTCAGCAAGACATCAAGGACCACCATGATCTCCATGATCCAGCCCTAAAATATATCTCATATTAGCTGAAAGTGAAAGTCGTTCTGTCATGTCTGATTCTTTGCAACCCCATGGACTATACGGTTCATGGGATTCTCCAGGCCAGGATACTGGAATGGGTAGCCTTTTCCTTCTCCAGGGGTTCTTCCCAACCCAGGGATCAAACCCAGGTCTCCCGCATGGCAGGCAGATTCTTTACTAGGTGAGCCACACGGGAAGCCCAAGAATATCACCTACCAGGTACTTAATGTTTCACTTGCCATCATCTCTGAACATTCCGCAAATCTCCAGACTTGAGGTAAACTGTTTCCTTGGGTTAGGGTGTCTACGCATTATTCTCTGCTTCCCAGAATCCTTCTCCTTCTTAGTCAAATACACCTCCTACGTGAAGCCTTTCGTAAATTCTGTTGTAAATCTCCACGTCCCCCTGCTGCCTCCATCCCATCAGCCTGCTGATTTTGAGTCTGTTCTGCATTTACTTCACCGTGCCCTGCAGGACGGTCACCTGTGTACATGTCTGCCTTCCACGCGGAGCGGAAGGTCTCTGAGGGCCGGGTCAGGACCAGGTCTCTCTTCATATCTTCTCTGCCTGGTACACGGTGTGTGCTCAGTGATCACCTATGAACTAGATGAGCTGGAGAGCTCATCAGAGCTCGGCTTTTACAGAAAGCGCTGCAGAGAAGGAGGGCGAGATCCGCCTGACCTGCACCTATGCGTGACTCGCGGCTCAGGGAGAAGCCGCCTAAGTCCCTCCCTCAGGGTGAGGCCAACGGGCCTGCCGTCACAGCCCTTTGAGAAAGACGCTCCGGAAGGGCTCACTGGCGACTGAGGGCGATCTCACGCTGCTGGGAGTTCCTGCGGATGAACCAAGTCCTGACTCGCTAAGTCCACTGTCCTGATCCATATCATGACCACAATTCAGGTCATCTTTCTTTCCAGGAAAACAGAAAGAAGCCCAGTGAGCAGTCCCAGGGGCAGCCTGTTCTCGCAGGGAGGCCCAGCTCAGTAAGCAGGGTGCACAGGGGTTGCCCAGGACGACGTGACTTCCTGTTTGAGGACTTACTTCACAAAGGAGCAGCTGGGTGAGTGGCTGTGGATGGCACCCAGCTTCATAAAGAAAAGCACAGGCAATATAATTAACTCTTCCTAACTGAGCTCAACTCCTTGTAGGCAGGAGGTTGTCTGCTTTGTTTGGTTTCTGTGGTTTCGGTATTGTTTGCCTGAATCTTCATAGGAGTTTCATTAGGAAGCTGAGAATCTGGATGCCATTTTATAACCATTTTATAAGTGATTTCAGCTGGATGAGAAGGAAGGTTGTGAAGGTGCCCGTAGGAAAAGGGCAGCAATGGCAATCCCAGTAGAAGGAAGACCACACAGCTGGGGTGAAGACAGTGTGCAAAGATAAACATTCTTCTGGCTCCACCCAGCCAGCCACCCACCAGTCCACAGATCCTCCTATGCAGATACTTCCTGTGTCAGGGGCTACGCTGGGTACCGGGAGGACAACGGGAACACAGCAGTCTCGATTCCACCCCGAAGGGGCAAGAGGGTGGAATAATGAAATAATCACACATGTCAGTGTAAGACGGTGTCCATGCCTATTGCTTAGAAAAGGAAGTACAGGGTGCTATGGACGAGCCTAACGGGGATTTTGCTTCATCAGGGAGGACTTCCCAGCGGCAGTGACAGTGGAACAGCAAACAGGAGGCGGAGGGCTTGGCGACCGGAATGTGCTGTGGAGAGGGTCACAGAGAGAAGCAGCGCAGCGGTGAGGAGTTGGTTCTCGTCAGCTATAAACTGGGGCTTCCTTTTCTGCGCGGCGCTGTTTAATGAGCAGTGAGGCCCGGAACCTTCACAGCTTGCCTGTCTGTCCTTGTTGTTCAGTCATAAAAGTTGTGTCCGACTCAGCGACCCCACGGGCTGCACACGCCAGGCTTCCCTGTCCTTGACTATCTCCTGGAGTTTGCGCAAACTCATGTTATCTATATCTGTACACCTACATAAAAAGCAACTGATAATTTTATCTTTTAAAGGTTATTTACTTATTTATAGCCACACCACACAGCTTACAGGGTCTCAGTTCTGACCAGCCATCAGACTCAGGCCCTGGCAGTGGAAGTGCCAAGTCCTAAACACCGGACAGCCAGGGAGCTACAAACATTAAAAAAAAAAAAAAGAAAATCAACACGTAATGATACATTAAATTATTTAGGAAGCATACTATGTAAATGGAAACTGAAAACTAAGAGGCTCAGGAATAATCTTGCTCATTTATAAAGCATCAATTAAACACTAAATTTAGGGGGAGAAAACCCACAGTTTTTAGACAGACCCTCAAATGGAGTCCTGCCTGTTTGGCCTTGCTTCTTCCTCTTGAGAAAGCACGCAGACCATCAGCCATCACTTAGCGACGCCAGACCATCCGTGTGCTTTGCAAGCGCGATCTCACATTCACAGAGCTTTCACAACGAGCTCAGCACCACTGTACAGGCAAAAAGACCGCTTAGAATGGTTTGTATTTTGGCCAAAGTCATGAAGACAGTAAGGCTGTGGTCAGGAACTAAATCTATTTCCATCTTTAAGCCTCTTTTGCCTACATATATCCGCGGCTGCTGCTGTTTACATAAGAGCTCATCAAAGTATGAAGGACACTGTTAATTAACCCTTAGTTTTCTTTTTGGGTTAAATAATCATAACAAACGCTGGGCTGGAGAAAGCACAAGCTGGAATCAAGACTTCCCGGAGAAATATCAATAACCTCAGATATGCAGATGACACCACCCTTATGGCAGAATGTGAAGAAGAATTAAAGAGCCTCTTGATGAAAGTCAAAGAGGAGAGTGAAAAAGATGGCTTAAGCTCAACATTCAGAAAACTAAGATCATGGCATCCGGTCCCATCACTTCATGGCAATAGATGGGGAAACAGTGGCTGACTTAATTTTTCTGGGCTCCAAAATCACTGCAGATGGTGATTGCAGCCATGAAATTAAAAGATGCTTACTCCTTGGAAGGAAAGTTATGACCAACCTAGACAGCATATTAAAAAGCAGAGACATTACTTTGCCAACAAAGGTCCATCTAGTCAAGGCTATGGTTTTCCCAATAGTCATGTATGGATGTGAGAGTTGGACTATAAAGAAAGCTGAGTGCCAAAGAACTGATGCTTTTGAAATGTGGTGTTGGAGAAGACTCTTGAGAGTCCCTTGGACTGCAAGGAGATCCAACCAGTCCATCCTAAAGGAATTCAGTCCTGGGTGTTCATTGGAAGGACTGATGTTGAAGCTGAAACTCCAATACTTTGGTCACCTGATGGGAGGAGCTGACTTATTTGAAAAGACCCTGATGCTGGGAAAGATTGAGGGCAGGAGGAGAAGGGGACGACAGAGGATGAGATGGTTGGATGGCATCACCGACTCGATGGACGTGAGTCTGAGTGAACTCCAGGAGTTGGTGATGGACAGGGAGGCCTGGTGTGCTGTGGTCCACGGGGTCGCAAAGAGTTGGACACAACTGAGCGACTGAACCAAACTGAATCACAGTCCCAGGTGCAAAGAGCTAACCATGCTTTAAGTGTTATCTATGTTTCTTTTAAATAATCAGTTTATATTTTCAAATAATATTTCACAATTTTTCACATCTCAAAATTAGGAATGAAAAATTGGGCATATTACTCTGTTAAGGGCTTCCCTGGTGGCGCAGAGGTTAAAGCGTCTGCCTGCAATGTGGGAGACCTGGGTTTGATCCCTGGGTCAGGGAGATCCCCTGGAGAAGGAAATGGCAACCCACTCCAGTATTCTTGCCTGGAGAATCCCATGGACAGAGGAGCTTGGTGGGCTACAGTCCATAGGTCGCAAAGAGTCAGACACGACTGAGCGACTTCACTTTCACTTTATTAAGGATCTGGTTGAGAAATGACACATTATCTATGCATTTGAAAACCATTTAACCTTTGTTATCAGCAACACAAGTTGCTGACTATTTTCACCCTTAGAGTCCACACTATCCTTTTTAAATTTTGCAATCATTTACAATCTTTTTGCTTCTCTTTTGTTTTTCTTAATATCACTGTTTAAGTCTGAAAGGATACTTTTATTTCCCCTTGAATACTCGCCCTAAACATCTTAGTAACTTTCAACTTACTTTCTTTTTTTGGGTATTTTTTTTTTAATTTTATTTTATTTTTAAACTTTACATAATTGTATTAGTTTTGTTTTATTTTAATTTCAGTTGATCTCTCTACAACATCTGTCACTAACCATTTCCTGTCCTTGGGATTGTCGACACGCAGGTAATTATATTGCCTAATAATTCTGTCTTCTCAACTGGTATACATCTACAATGGGACACTACTCAGCCATGAAAAAAAAGAAGAAATCTTGGGACCACATAGAACGCCACTGAGGGCATTATGCACAGTGACATATGTTAAAGGGAAAAGAGCAACCTATATGACCTCGCTTATCCCTGATGCTGCTGCTGCTGCCAAGTCGCTTCAGTCGTGTCTGACTCTGTGTGACCCCATAGACGGCAGCCCACCAGGCTCCCCCATCCCTGGGATTCTCCAGGCAAGAACACTGGAGTGGGTTGCCATTTCCTTCTCCAGTGCATGAAAGTGAAAAGTGAAAGTGAAGTCACTCAGCCACGTCTGACCCTCAGCAACCCCATGGACTGCAGCCCACCACACTCTTCCGTCCATGGGATTTTCCTAGAGCGTAACAAAAAAACCCAAGATAAATGAACAAACAAAAGCAAACAGGACGCAGAGAACAGGGCAGTGGGCACCAGAGGAGAGGGTCGGGGCGGAGAAGTGAGGGGAGGGTAACTGTGGGGACGGGGGACAGAGACCGAAGCCTCGGCAGTGAGCACGCCACAGCTTACCCGGAGGCAGACATCTAATGTGGTGCACGTGAGACTCGGTAGAGACCGAGGCCACAGCAGTTAAAGAGTGCTCTCAAAACCCTACATGGACCCTGCTTCCCCGGCTTGTCCACGTTCCGAGTCGACCCCACCTGGTGTCCTCTGTCCTGACCCTAACACCCTGTGATTCCCTTCCAGTTCTCCTCTGATGCCCCAACACGCCATTCCCGAGTCACTCACATTCCCTCAGCTACGGTTCACACCTGTCTCCCAAGCCCCTAAATCTACCTCGGGCCAGATCTCTCCTTTGAGTCCTCGACACATTCCCAGTTGCCTTCTGCAGTGTCTTCCTGGAGATCCACAACCTGCTCAACAGCAACTCATTATCCAACCTTCTTACACCCAAATATTGTCACAAACTCGCTCATTTATACATTTCCCACAAACTCAGTCAGTAAGTGGACACCTTGGAAACAGAGCTAGCGGCTCACTGCCCAGAGCTCTGGGCCCACTTGCCAAGCCTCCGCCGACGCTTCCTCAATCACTCTCGAGATTTGCTGTTTTCAAGACGCTCACACATGTATCTTATTTTTTAAAATAGGAAGAAATGAAAAAGACAGATATATTATCTATGTTCTTTTGTTTTCCTATTTAAAAAAAGAGTGGTTGGTATAAAATGACTGTAATTTTAAACACACACACACACACACACACACACACACAAATATTAAACCCTACAGTGAAACCCTTTAGGGCATCAAACTATTTTACCTCTGTGATAATGAAATCACTTCTCTCGTGTTTAATTGGAAGTCAATTGCTTTTGAATGCGTAAGTCCTAAATATATTCTGAAATTTTAGGTTTTGTTCAGTGCTATTTCAAATATTGCTTCCTATGTATTAGTCACTTAGTCTCTAGAACTCAAATGGAAGGAAGTTCAAGTAAGAGAGCTTAAATAAGATGTTACTAATTAGGTAAATTAAGTAGTTGGATCTCAAGTTAATAGCTGATACTCTTGTCAGTGGGTCCTCTTTAGTGGAATGTATAATAGATACATTAAGTTAGAACCTTTATGAGAAAGTCTGACAGGAATTCTTCAGATACTGGCTAGAAAAATAAGGGTAAAGGGTTTACCTCTTTCCTGAGTTCATGAAAAACAACTCTAAGTATTCCTGACACTTTTCTGCTTTCTTCAAATTTTCTTACTTTGGTGCTGTTCCCACAGAGACAGCTCAAACCAAGTAGGCATCATACAGCGTCTGCAAGTGCAAGGATCTGAAGTCCTCTCTATTTCGGCTGCTGTAGTGAGAAAGGGGAGTGGTGAATCAGCACTTCCATCACAAGAGGAACTTCAGGAAAAGGTGCATGCTGCTGAATTGCTTTAGTCCTGTCCAACTCTTTGTGACCCCGTGGACTGTGGCCTGCCAGGCTCCTCTGTCCATGGTATTCTCCAGGTAGGAATACTGGAGTGGGTTGCCATGCCCTCCTCCAGGGGATCTTTCCAACCCAGGGATAGGGAACCTGCATCTCTTACATCTAATATGCATTGGCAGCAGGTTCTTTACCACTAGTACCACTGGGGAAGCCCCCACAACAGGCCAGAAAGAATCAAATCACTACCAACGCCACCTATGACTCAACGACGGTCAGATGCAGGGCTTACCGTTCCACGCAACAGCATCAACTCTTCTCTCATTATGCTTTAAAGAAGCACTGCAGAGGAGAAGCCTGAGGGGCTCTCAAAAGAGCTAAGCTCGCCCATGTCTGGGAAGCTCCTCCGCCGATTTTACGATTAGCCTCTGTACCCAAAACCATGCTCCCTTTCTTTCTCCAAACCTGCTCTCAGGACTGAGGAGCAGCAAAGAAGAGGTGGAACTGAAACCATATACAGCGGTGTCCCATACTCAAGGGATCCGTGTCCCTGACCTTGGAAGTAACAGGTCTTTAGTCTCCCAGGCCCACCTAGAGTCTCAAAAGGCTGACGCAAAGAGTTAATGATGGAATGTGAAGACATAAAGAACAGCTCTTAGGGTGGGAAACTGGCAACAGCAGCAGAGTCAGGGGATGCAAATGCAAGCCTGACACACATTCCTAAGTTGCTTTTACAGGAAGCAGAGCTCCTCCAGATGAAAACTGACCATAAGCACACAGACTCTAGGCTGGCTGAAACCAGGTGGATGCTGCTTGAAACCTTGCCTTAACGCCAGTCAATCTGAGAACTGTGCATAAGATGACTCCACACCCTGCCGCCCAGCCTCACCCTGCCTTTAAAGTCTCTGCCGGAAAGCCATCACGTGGTCTGAGGCATCAAGGGGATCTTCTGGGCACGGGCTGCCTGTCCTGCTTGCTTGGAGCCCTGCAGGAAGTGCTGCATGTTCTTTCTCCACTGCCTGCTGTCGGCTGTTCGGCTGTGCTGAGCAGGCAAGCATTTGGTTCAGTAATCAACTAGTCTCATCTGTCGGGAGGTCAATGTGGTGGACAACCCTGGAAGGTCAAAGCTGAAACAGCAGAGCTGGCAGATGCCCCAAGAATTGGGTGATCCTGAGATAGCCTCACCCCTGACCTAAAGTGGATTGTCACTTGTGTGAAAGTTACAAACCTACTGTGTTAAAGCATGAGAACATGGGGGTTCATTTGTCACGGTAACTAACTGTAACACACTGCAATTTAACACGCTCCAACAACGAAGCAGTGTGACCACCGAGGCAGTAATATGTTGGGCAACTGTTATTAGCAGAAGATATGGGGCAAACCCACAATAGATGTTCATGGCCCCGACACCTTTTTAACACTGGAATAAATATGGCATTAAGAAACTGTCATCTGCATGACCCTGTAACCGGGCACATGGAGCAGTTAAGGGCAGGCAGCGGTCACTCCGTGCCCTTGTGGGGAGGGCCTCCCCGCTCAGCAGACTCGACAGGTGGTGGGAGGCCAGTGACACCAGGGCTGCCTGAGGCCACAATGCTGATCTACACACCACAAGGCAAAGCTCGGTTTCACTTTCTTTTGCAGAAAAATGCAAATAAGCAGAAGCCCCACTCCTTTCCTCCTGCTCCTCTGATGCCCACTGTGTAGGCGCCATGCACACACGCACTCCACTTCTGAAAGCACGGGCTTGGCTTTCAGGTTGGGCACTAGCTTTTCTCTCAAGCTCATGTTGATTTCTTCAAGTATCATCTGAGACCGGGCGATTTCAGAACAGTTACAGACAGAGACTTCTGGACCCTATGGCAGACTGCTCACGCTGCAGCTGTGAGGGGTCTGCCTGTGCACCAGGCTCCTGGCGGTGCCTGTCTGGCACGCCTGTTAAGATCCACCGTTACCTGCAGACTCTGTGCCCTGTCTCCCTGACTTACTGCATCCCCAGTACCAGCAGTCAGCGCCTGCTAAATGTCACTGTGGTGGAGACCATAGTTTCTCCTCAGTCACCCTTCTTCCCTTCCTTTATTATTGTCAGTATTTTGGTAAGAATATAAAGCAGACTAAAAGCACTGCCTCCACAGAGGTGATGTATTGTCAGAGGAAGACAGAAAAATCTTTACAGCGGAACATGACAGATAAGTGAACTACGGACTGTGGCAGAAGGAGATGACTGCTGTGATCCGGGTGCGGGGGCCGTGAGGAGCGGGCACAGGTGGTCTGCGGGTGACGGGCCCAGGGCTCGCCGAGGGGACACGCGTCTCAGTGAGGACTCACAGGAGGGCGGGGAACCAGGCAAGTGGGTCTTACTCCTCTCACTGGCCACACCGCCTGTTCATCCTTCCTTACGGGTTTCAACCAAGACGTCTGGGGAATTCTGGAACTTTGGATATTACTGGTACACGGCAGTTCTGGCTGAATTTATAAAAGTAGCATTTTGAAGAAGGAAACAATGTGGAGAAATGAACCAGAGGCTCCTCTTCAAAACGCGGACAATTGCCCAAGGAAATTAAGGAGCATTCCAAATCACAGGAAGACACTGAGGAACAGTCATTCAGGACATGTGAGAGCCTTATTCACACGGCAAACGCAGTCAGGCCCCCCAACAGCCCCCAGGCCTCTGCGGGGGCCCGGGAAGCAGGGGGTTCTGGCATGGGTGGGTGGGGGTGCTGCTCCAAGGTCATGCAAGCAGCTCAGAACCCACCTGCAGCACAGAAACCAACTCATATCCCAGGATGGAGCCACGGAAGTGCTTGAACTGGGAAAAATATACTGAAAAGTTCCCCATGATAAAATATTTTGTGGTTTTGTTTTGGATTTGTGTTCAAATTATTGAAATAAAACAGTAAATCGATTATGATTATGCAGTTAACTACTTGAGTGTGCTGACTTCTATAAAATCAATACATTTAACGCTTTAAATCAGCTATAAGATGTCTGTGTGCTCACTTGTGTCCAACTCTTTGTGACCCTTTGGACTACAGCCCGCCAGGCTCCTCTGTCCATGAGAAATTTCAGGCAAGACTACTGGAGTAGGCTTCCATTTCCTCCCCCAAGAGATTTTCGTGACCCAGGGATCAAACCCACGCCTCCTGCGTTGCAGGAGGATTTTTTACCGCTGAGGCACTAGGAGAAGCCCAATAAGATGTTCACTGTTAATATACTTAAGGAGTAAATGGCGTATTTACTGTGGTTACGACTGTTTAGATTAAAAAGAATTATGCTCTTTTTTTCTAGTGTCAGTTTTAATTTCTATTGTGTCCTTTTGTTATAATTTGTGATATATAACTTTCACTTTCTTTCAACTATAACATTAGGATGACAAAGAACTCAAAGTAGCACCTTTTCCTTCTGAACAAGGCACTCAATATACAAGAAGAAAAATAAGTGATTAGCTAGGTTCTCTGCACTTAGAACTGGAAACGACCTTTAGAGATTTCAGGCTAGTTACAGTCTTGCTAGTCCACCTAGAATCTGACCTAAGGCTGCAGGATGTGCTGGGCCTTCTCTGACTGTGTGAGGGCAGGTCAGCGGTGAGGCCGGGCCGGCTGCTGCCCCTTGCCCAAGGGGCAGGGCACAGACACCTCCCTGCGACGTGCAGTAACACTTTCACACTGTCCACTTGTGACGTGCGGTAACACTTTCACACTGTCCACTTGTGGCCTCACTGCCTTTCTAAGCTGACATGCATAGGATTAACAGCTTTGAAAGCTATTAAGAAGGTTTATAAATATTTATTTATAAAATAAATATGTCTCTGTAAAAGCCAAGATTTTGCCTTTACTTGTAAAATAGCAACTATAAAGCAGAGAACTGGTGTATAAATTTTGTTTCATGTATTGTTAATGAGAACAGAATTAACCATGGATTTTAGTCTCTTCTTTACTTATTTGAGAAAAAGTAAATCACCATGATAATTGGTCTTTCAGTAAAGAAACTCTTTCCTCTAAAACATTCAGAGCACTCTTCACCACAGTTTCACAGCTCTCTTTGGCCACCCACAATAAAAAAAAAAATCAGTGAACTTTTCAAGAGTGACTTTAAAGATGTAAACAAACATGTTGCTTATTTTGAGCAAATGTTGTTACGAGAAGCCACTACTTTAGCCAATAAATCTTGCAAAAATCACTGGAAAAAAGTACTTTTCACATCAACTTTTTACTTAAACACAAAACATTTACTTATGTTAAATAACAGCACAGAAGTTGAAATGTTATATAAATTAATGCCTAATAAACTACCACCAAATAGGATATCCTACACATGTGATGTATTTTAAAAAATTAGTGCCTGAAGATTCCATAAAAAAAGAAAACTACAGACCAATTCCACTGATGAACATAGATGTAAAAATTCTCAACAAAATACTAGCAATTCAATTAACAATACATTATAAGGATCATACACCATGATTAAGTGGGATTTACCCCAGGAATGCAAGGATTTTTCAATATCTACAAATCAATTAGCACGATAACCGCATTAACAAACTGAAGAATAAAAACCATATGATGATCTTAATAGACACAGAAAAAGTTATTGATGAAATTTCAACATTTATGATAAAAAGTCTCCAAGAAGTGTGCACAGTGGGAACCTACGTCAACATAACGCAAGTCCTGTGTGCCAAAGTCACGGCTGACATCACACGCAGTGGTGCAGGCTGAAAGCACTTCCTCTAAGATAACGCAAGTCCTGTACGGCAACTCACGGCTGACACCGCACACAGTGCTGCAGGCTGAAAGCATTTCCTCTAAGATCAGGAACCAGGCAAGGATGTCCAGTTTTGCCACTTCAATTCAACATAATTCTAAGCTGCAAAATTCTCTTAGTGCTGCTAGCCACAGCAATATGAGGAAAAAAAAGGAATCCAAATGCGAAAAGAAGTAAGACTGTCACTGTTTGCAGATGATATAATATTGTACATAGAAAATCCTAAAGACACTACCAGAAAACTACGAGCTCATCAGTGAATCTGGTTAAGCTGCAGGACACAGAATTATGCTGCATTTCTATACACTAACAAGGAATGATCAAAAACAGAGATTAAGGAAACAATCCCTCTTACCATCACATCACAAAGAATAAAATACTAAGGAATAAACCTCCTTAAGGAGGCAGAAGACTTGTATGCTGAAAACTGTGAAGACACTGATGAAAGAAGTCAAACTTGACAGAAACAGATGGAGAGATGCACCAATGCTTGGCCCGTAAGAATCGATCTTTTCAAAACGACTGTGCTACCAATGCAGTCTACAGGCTCAGTGCAATCCCAACCAAATTACCAATGGCATTTGTCACGGAACTATAGCCCCGAATTTAAAAAATTGTTATGGAAACAAAAAACCTCAAACACCCAAAGCAATCTTGAGAAAGAAAATGGAGCTGGAGGACTCAGGTTCCTTAAATTCCGAACATACTACAAAGCTGCAATAAGCAAAACAGCATGGTACTGGCACAAAACCAAATACATATCAGTGCAATAGGACAGAAAGTCCAGAGATAAACCCATACACCTGGGTCAACTAATCTATGACAAAGGAGACAAGAAGAGACAATAGAGAAAAGACAGTCTCTTTGATAGGCAGTGCTTGGAAAACTAGACCACCTGTAAAAATAAGTGAAATTAGGATATTCTCAATGCACAAAAATAAACTCAAAATGGATTAAAGACCTAAATGTAAGACTGGATACTATAAAACTCCTAGAGAACATAGATAGAACACTCTTTAATGTAAATTACAGCAATATGTTTTTGGATCCATCTCCTAGAGTAATGGAAAGAAGAACAAAAATAAACAAACGGAACCTAATTAAACTTAAAAGCTTTTGCATAGCAAAGGGATGGAGAAGGCAATCGCACCCCACTCCAGTACTCTTGCCTGGAAAAGCCCATGGACAGAGGAGCCCGGTGGGCTGCAGTCCATGGGGTCGCTGAGGGTCGGACACGACTGAGTGACTTCACTTTCACTTTTCACTTTCATGCATTGGAGAAGGAAATGGCAACCCCCTCCAGTGTTCTTGCCTGGAGAATCCCAGGGACGGGGGAGCCTGGTGGGCTGCCGTCTATGAGGTCACACAGGGTCGGACACGACGGAAGTGACTTAGCATAGCATAGCATAGCAAAGGGAACCACAAACAAAATAAATGACAATCTACAGAATGAAAGAAAATATTTGCAAACAATGCAACCCGTAAGGAATTAATCTCCAAAATATACAAACAGCTCACAGAGCTCAACATCAAAAGACTAAACAACTCGATCAACAAATGGGCAGATCTAAATAGATATTTCTCCAAAGAAGGCATCCAGAGAGCCAAGAGGTACACGAAAAGATGCTCAACACTGCTAAATGTCAGAGAAAAGCGTATTAAAACTACAATGAGGTATCACCTCACACTGCTCAGAATAGCCATCATCAAAAAGTCTGCAAATAATAAACTCTGGAGAGAGTATGGAGAAAAAGGAACCCTTCCACACCGTTGGTGGGAATGTAAATTGGTGTAGCCACTATAGAGAACAGCAGGAAGTTTCCTTAAAAAACTAAAAACAGAGCTACTGTGTGATTCAGCAATCCCACTCCTGGGCATACATTCGGAGAAAGCTGTAATCTGAAAAGAAATATATACTCCAATGTTCACAGCAGTACTCTGTATAAGAATCAAGGCATGGAAACAACCTAAACGTGTTCAAAGATGAATGTATAAAGAAGATGCGGAACACATAACTACACAATAACACCCAGCCATAAAAAGACGGAAATACGCCTCTCGCAGCACCATGGATGGACCTACAGATGATCACGCTGCATGAGGTAAGACACAGAAAGACAAACACGGTATTGCTTATATGTGGAATCTAACACTTATACAAATGAACTTACGACTCACATAAAAAACAAACCTATGGTTATCAAAGGGGAAAGGGAAGAGGGGTTGTTCAGTTCAGTTCAGTTGCTCAGTCGTGTCCAACTCTTTGCAACCCCATGGACTACAGCACGCCAGGGTTCCCTGTCCATCACCAACTCCCGGAGGTTGCTCAAACTCATGTCCATTGAGTCGGTGATGCCTTCCAACCATCTCATCCTCTGTTGCTCACTTCTCATCCTGCCTTCAATCTTTCCCAGCATCAGGGTCTTTTCAAGTGGGTCAGTTCTTCACATCAGGTAACCAAAGTATTGGAGTTTTAGCTTCAGCATCCGTCCTTCCAATGAATATTCAGGACTGATCTCCTTTAGGATGGACTGGTTGGATGTCCTTGCAGTCCAAGGGACTCTCAAGAGTCTTCTCCAACATCACAGTTCAAAAGCATCAATTCTTCGGCACTCAGCTTTCTTTATAGACCAACTCTCACACCCATACATGACTACTGGAAAAACCATAGCTTTGACTAGACAGACCTTTGTTGGCAAATTAATGGCTCTGCTTTTTAATATGCTGTCTAGGTTGGTCATAGCTTTTCTTCTAAGGAGCAAGTGTCTTTTAATTTCATGGCTGCAGTCACCATCTGCAGTGATTCTGGAGCCCAAAAATATAAAGTCAGTCACTGTTTTCATTGTTTCCCCATCTATTTGCCATGAAGTGATAGGACTGGATGCCATGATCTTTGTTTTTTGAATGCTGAGCTTTAAGCCAGCTTTTTCATTCTCATCAAGAGGCTCTTCAGTTCTTCTTTGCTTTCTGCATAAGGGTGGTGTCATCTGCATATCAAGGTTATTGATTCTTCCCCTGGAAATCTTGATTCCTGCTTATGCTTCATACATCCCGTTATTTTGCATGATGTACTCTGCATAGAAGTTAAATAAGCAGGGTGACAATATACAGCCTTGACATATTCCTTTCCCAATTTTGAACCAGTCCATTGTTCCATATCTGGTTCTAACTGTTGCTTCCTGACCTGCATATAGGTTTCTCAAGAGGCAGGTAAGGTGGTCTGGTATTCCCATTTCTTTCAGAATCTTCCACAGTTTATTGTGATCCACACAGTCAAAGGTTTTGGCATAGTTAATAAAGCAGAAATAGATGTTTTTTTGTGGAACTATCTTGCTTTTTCCATGATCCAGCGGATGTTGGCAACTTGATCTCTGGTTCCTTTGCCTTTTCTAAAACCAGCTTGAACATCAGGAAGTTCATGGTTCACATACTGCTGAAGCCTGGCTTGGAGAACTTTGAGCATTACTTGACTAGCGTGTGAGATGAGTGCAATTGTGCGGTACTTTGAGCATTCTTTGGCATTGCCTTCCTTTGGGATTGGAATGAAAACTGACCTTTTCCAGTCCTGTGGCCACTGCTGAGTTTTCCAAATTTGCTGGCATATTGAGTGCAGCACTTTCACAGCATCATCTTTCACGATTTGGAATAGCTCAACTGGAATTCCATCACCTGCACTAGCTTTGTTTGTAGTGATGCTTCCTAAGGCCCACTTGACTTCACATTCCAGGATGTCTGGCTCTAGGTGAATGATCACACCATCGTGATTATCTTGGTCATGAAGATCTTTTTTGAACAGTTCTCCTGTGTATTCTTGCCACCTCTTCTTAATATCTTCTGCTTCTCTTAGGTCCATACCATTTCTGTCCTCTATCGAGCCCCTCTTTTCATGAAATGTTCCCTTGGAATATCTAATTTTCTTGAAGAGATCTCTAGTCTTTCCCATTCTGTTGTTTTCCTCTATTTCTTTGCATTGATCGCTGAGGAAGGCTTTCTTATATCTCCTTGCTATTCTTTGGAACTCTGCATTCAGATGCTTATATCTTTCCTTTTCTCCTTTGCTTTTCGCTTCTCTTCTTTTCACAGCTATTTGTAAGGCCTCCCCAGACAGCCATTTTGCTTTTTTGCATTTCTTTTCCATGGGGATGGTCTCGATCCCTGTCTCCTGTACAATGTCACGAACCTCAGTCCATAGTTCGTCAGGCACTCTATCTATCAGATCTAGGCCCTTAAATCTATTTCTCACTTCCACTGTATAATCATAAGGGATTTGATTTAGGTCATACCTGAATGGTCTAGTGGTTTTCCTTGCTTTCTTCAGTTTAAGTCTGAATTTGGTAATAAGGAGTTCATGATCTGAGCCACAGTCTGCTCCAAGTCTTGTTTTTGCTGACTGTATAGAGCTTCTCCATCTTTGGCAAAGAATATAATCAATCTGATTTCGGTGTTGACTATCTGGTGATGTCCATGTGTAGAGTCTTCTCTTGTGTTGTTGGAAGAGGGTGTTTGCTATGACCAGTCCGTTCTCTTGGCAAAATTCTATTAGCCTTTGCCCTGCTTTATTCTGTATTCCAAGGTCAAATTTGCCTGTTAACCCATGTGTTTCTTGACTTCCTACTTTTGCAATCCAGTCCCCTATAATGAAAAGGACATCTTTTTGGGGTGTGAGTTCTAAAAGGTCTTGTAGGTCTTCATAGAACCGTTCAACTTCAGCTTCTTCAGTGTTACTGATTGGGGCATAAACTTGGCTGCTGCTGCTGCGTCACTTCAGTCGTATCCGACTCTGTGCGATCCCATAGACGGCAGCCAACCAGGCTTCCCCTCCCTGGGATTCTCCAGGCAAGAACACTGGAGTGGGTTGCCATTTCCTTCTCCAATGCATGAAAGTGAAAAGTGAAAGTGAAGTTGCTCAGTTGTGTCTGACTCTAGCAACCCCATGAACTGCAGCCTACCAGGCTCCTCCATCCATGGGATTTTCTAGGCAAAAGTACTGGAGTGGGGTGCCACTTGGAAATGAACAGAGATCATTCTGTCATTTTTGACACTGCATCCAAGTACTGCATTTCGGACTCTTTTGTTGACCATGATGGCTACTCCATTTATTCTAAGGGATCCTGCCCACAGTAGTAGATATAATGGTCATCTGAGTTAAATCCACCCATTCTGGTCCATTTCAGTTTGCTGAATCCTAGATTGTTGATGTTCACTACTGCCATCTCGTGTTTGACCACTTCCAATTTGCCTTGATTCATGGACCTGACATTCCAGGTTCGTATGCAATATTGCTCTTTACAGCATCGGACCTTGCTTCTATCACCAGTAATATCTGCAACTGGGTACTGTTTTTGCTTTGACTCCATCCCTTCATTCTTTCTGGAGTTATTTCTCCACTGATCTCCAGTAGCATACTGGACACCTACTGACCTGGGGAGTTCTTTCAGTATCCTATCATTTTGCCTTTTCAGTGTAGAGGTTTGAATAAATGGGTGTGTTTTCCTGGAGGTCTGAATAAATGAACGTGTTTTACCAAGGGGTGAGGAGCTCCTTTAAGAAGAGTTTTTGGTACTTCTGCCTGAGAGCAGGAGCCGTCTATGATAAGGGGTCTTAACCATCAGGCAGAGCCGTCAGGAGCCCAGTGTCTTTCTGGAGCTTCTCACAGCCTCTAGGGCCCATCCGTGTCTCAGGCAGGCCCTGGGCAGTTTCGCTGGCCTTCTGGCTCCACTATCAGTCCTAGGGCCCAGCCGTGTCTCAGGCAGGCCTGGGCAGTTTCGCTGGCCTTCTGGTTCCACTAACCGTCCAAGCTCCTTCCTCCCGTGGCGTCTGTGTTTGCTGTTCCCTTTCTTGAAGGTGCCTTTCCCTGCTCTTTGGCTGGCTAGTTCCTTCCTCTCCAACAGTTCTCACCTGAAATGGTACCTCCTGAGAGAGAGCCTTTAGACCAACCCACGGAGGTCTTCATCTAGTCAGATTCTTCCCCCTCTTCTCACTTTAAGGATGACATCCTATTCGCACCTTCTGTAACACGCGACAAACTGAGCACTTCCTCTTTGCTTGCTTGTGATGGGAAGGGCCGCTGCTCGTTCCTTTTTCGGTCCACCTTTAATGTCACCCACAGCTGAGCAGCGCCAGTGCAGGGCAACGCGCGGTGAAGACCTGTTGAATAACAGACTCACAATACTTTCAGAAAACGAATCCAGAATATTAAAGCCCTAGGAAACCCTTAATAAGTTTAGAGAAACACATAATTCTGCTTTATGAAATGTCTGAACATAATAAATAACAAACTCAAATACTGGCTCAATAAAGATATTTTGATTACTCTTTTATAGATTTTTGAAAACCACTATTTACTCAGAAGTAAAACTTGAGGCTTTTAAGGTTAGTCTATTTCAAAAAGTCTATATTTCTGATTGAATGTGAAAACATAACTGAGGAATCACCAATGCCTAAATATTAACTACAGTAAACATTCAGCTGGTTAAAATCTAGTGATAAAAAGAGCAATATAGAGTCATGTGTAGATACAAAGAAAAAAACACCCGCTTTTGGTCACTAAGAGAGAAAACACACAGAAATACGACTCTTCAAGAAAGGCAGATTTCAGGGAACAGCTTCAGCTCTTAGAGGGGAAAAAGGATGACAAAACCAGAAGTAACACATTCTTTCTATAACAAAATCACACAAAGAGTATCCTAGGAAATCTGAACAGAACCTTCGACAAGAACATCAGAAAAAGTAGATAAATGGACAATGTGCACTCTCAAAGAGTCAGTGTGTGTGGTTTTAGGTCCTTCCCTGTTCAGAGAAAAAGATATTATAATGGCATTGCCAGAGTGAAGCATCTTCTATCAGCATCACCAGACTTGAATCCACTTATCATTTCAATTCTGATATATGACATTTTAGTAAAATGACATTTGACATTAAAAAAAAAAGTTGCATGTACAGTGAGGGTTTTGGAATTAAAAAAATAAAAATCTATTACTGGCATAAAATCTGAGTATTTGGATTTTATAATTTAAAAAGCAAAGTCTAACATAAATCCAAACAAAAGCCAAATCAGAACTGCCCAAGCCCAAGAACACTGTACACTATGTTTTATAGGAAGTTTTTGTGTATAAGAATGACTACAGAATTAAGTTATCTTATTTCTAGCAGTTTTCTCCCATAAACAGTAACAGTCACTGCTAAAAGAGATGCTTGCGAACTTACCGGAAATAATTTTTTGACAATATTCTAGTCTTCAAACGGCTGTCAAATTTTTACTGAATAATCTACAGTGTTAATCAATGTACTGTATTTCATTTGTAATAAGTCTTTGTGATAAGGTTAGCACTCAACATACAACACAAATAAGAGAGGACCAAAAAATGAAAATGACTTTGCTTATGTTTCCGTATTAGAATTTTATTTGCTGAAGGGTAAAAGCAGATTTGCAAAATTCACAGTTAACTTAAAACAATAGTTTTAAACCTTTTATTCCGAGCCCTTACTGCCTTCAGGAAGGAAAGAACATCTGGTTATTTAAGGAACACAATATGCTCACATTCTCTATGACTTTTGTTTCTAATTGGGTTTTTAAATTTTTTTTGGAATTTGAACAACTAGTTAGAACAATGTTTTTTAATCCCTTCATATTTTTCAGACTGCCCTCCTTCCATCCCCCTACTTCATTTAGTGGATTGCTTTTGGAAATCTGCTCAGTGATTCTAACATAACAAAAGACAGGAAACCATGAATCCAGAGTGTGGTCTGAAGAGCGAAGAATAGAAACCACAGGGTAAGGTGAACGGAGGAGAGGGCGCTACAGACATCTGATGCCCAGTCTCTTCACACATTTGACCACACTGCAAGTAGTTCCTGGGTCACTTACAAACACCTCCGTTTCACTTACTACAGATGCACATAAACACCTACTACTATAAATAAAAGAATCTACATGAGAAGTATCAGTAACTAAGACTCTACCATTTTTAAAACTAATACAAGCTACATGTCTCGGGCAGGAAGGAGGCTGAAAGACCTGGCTGGGCTCTGCCCCTTGATCTGCTGCTGACAAGCTGCACGGCCTTGCCTAGGCCCTCAGCTCCACTCTCATCCTCAGCTCGCACACAGAAGAAGGTGGTCAGACTCTCTTGGTTCTTTGCAGTTCTGGAATTCTCACAGTCTAAGTGAAGTATACTGACTGGATTCTTTGTTGTATCTGCTTTGTTCCATGGTATTTGAGGGTAGTAACAGGTTTTCAAATAATTCTGTCTGATAGCAAACTAAGGAACTAGATGTCCTTTAACTTCAGACTTAGGGTCTCTTCACTGTCTTGATAAAAATGGCAGCTGACAAATATACCACTGACCAGGGTTTCTGTGGAATGTGGATATGGTGAAGGGAGGTGAAAACAGGTGAGGTGAGATCCACCCAGACTAGAGTCAGCATTCAATTTACCACTGTTTTCTTAAGAGCAACCACTGCAGGACACAAGGCTAAAGCTGTCAAATGAGAGGATCATGAGGAGAGATAATTGATAAAAGATACAAGCAAATCACTAACCTACGATTCATTGATTATGCAAATCGCTAAACTAAGGTGCTGAGGGCACTCAAAGGGAAAACACCTGCTTATCTGAGCCTGGAAGGGCTTCCTGGAGAAGGGAGAGCAGATGCTCGGACTCTCAGGACGGGGTGAGCAGAAGCAGGGCCTGGAACCGCTCTAGCTGGTCTGCACGCCTGCAGGCAGCTTGGCCCGGGGAAAGCCACATGGCCTTAATCCCTCTGCACTGAAAAAGCAAGAGGAGAGAGAACCCGCTCTGCCCGAGTCGGAGCTTGGAGTGAGGACCAAACCAAGCATGGCAAAGGGCTTGGAGGCGTGGAGGAGTATGAGCCTGTGGTTAGCTTCCAGGCCCCTCATCTCAGTCTGCTGCGATGAGACATAGTTTCCCGGCAAGGCCTACATCTGATGGAGAACAAATAACAGCCCAGTGTCTCGAGCCCTACTACAGTCTGTCCTCAACTGAGCAGTCTCCACTGGGACTGAGGGCTAGCGGGAGGACGAAGCGCTCCTCTGAAGGCTGACGATGAACCAGGGCGGCCCGGAGCTGCGTGTTCATTCCTGTCTTACTGTGTCTGTCAGCAGTGCTAAGCACAACGGCCTCGTGAAGCTGGGACATGGGGAGCAAACACCTGCCCTTCAAACCTCTTCTTTGCACTAGCTTACAGAGATCTGCCTCTGTGTATATACTCACTCTGATTTAAGTGCTCCATTGCTGCTAATACACAGGAAACATCGAAAGCACTCTGATGTCTGGATTTTCAGAGGATGGGGTGGGGTACTAGCAACACCTGTTCCTCCTCTCTTTATTCCCTCCCAGGAGATCAGTCCTGGGTGTTCACTGGAAGGACTGATGCTGAAGCTGAAACTCCAATACTTTGGCCACCTCATGCAAAGAGCTGACTCATTGGAAAAGACCCTGATGCTGGGAAGGATTGGGGGCAGGAGGAGAAGGGGACGACAGAGGATGAGATGGCTGGATGGCATCACCAACTCGATGCACATGAGTTTGGGTGAACTCCGGGAGTTGGTGATGGATAGGGAGGCCTGCTGCTGCTACTGCTAAGTCGCTTCAGTTGTGTCCAACTCTGTGCGATCCCATTGACGGCAGCCCACCAGGCTCCCCCGTCCCTGGGATTCTCCAGGCAAGAACACTGGAGTGGGTTGCCATTTCCTTCTCCAATGCATGAAAGCGAGAAGTGAAAGTGAAGTCGCTCAGTCGTGCCCGACTCTTAGCGACCCCATGGCCTGCAGCCTTCCAGGCTCCTCTGCCCATGGGATTTTCCAGGCAAGAGTACTGGAGTGGGGTGCCATTGCCTTCTCCAACAGGGAGGCCTGGCGTGCTGCAATTCATGGGGTCACAAGCAGTCGGACACGACTGAGCGACTGAACTGAACTGAACTGTCCATGGCCTCCTCTATGAGTTCATAATTGACATGAACTACATATCTGCTTGGGGAGTTTTAGAATATATGTGTAAACTTTTTTTTTTTTTTTCCCACTTGTGTCTTCGATCTTATTATATCATTAGAAGTCAGTTCTTTATGGTCAAAGGCTGCTCTGCATGGGTGGGTTATCAGAAGCAAAGTAATTCAACGCAAGAGAAGACTAAGACTCAGGAAGCATGGATTTCACCAGATGACAGGATGTGTGGTAGGAGAGTCAAGACTTGAACCTGTGTCCAGATTCCTAGCTCAGGCGTCTGGTTAGACCCAGGAGCGCGCCCTGCAGCAGGCCTGCAGCCGGCAGCAGCACCGAGTGCCGTCGGCCACCATCTGACACGTACCGATAACATCAGTGGCCAGCCCACACACGCTCAGCGCAGCCCCCGCCTCGCGGGCTGGCCGTCTGAACCCCCGTAAAATGCTGTGGCTGCCTTTATTTTCCCTTACAGACGTCACCACGCAGTCACCGGGTTCTCAAAAGCTTTTTCAACATGGCTCCATGCCCAGCTTCTCATGTCTCAGAAATACCAGTTTAAGGTCCTAACTTTTGGACACTTACCTTGATTGTTTTTACTTGGTAAGACCCTGAATGTAAAAGTGAGGAATACTGTTTTCTAGATACCTTTTTATGCTATTTTTTTTTCTCTTAAACCTTACAGAAGAATTTAATGCTTGTAGAACTGGTTTCATCACTCTCCCTCCCTCCCTCTCTCTCCCTCCGGGCCTCAGCTGCGGGTCTAGTTCCCTGAGTAGGGACTGAACCCGAGCGCCCTGCAGTGCGCTGCAGTCTTATCCACTGGACCACAAGGGGAGGTCCCTCTACCACCTTCTTGAGCTCAAAAGCATTCTAAAATCACAGATTCTGCTAATAACATTGATTAATTTAGTATCAGAATTCTGCAACTATAACTGTAAATGGTTTCTAGGAAGGACAACCATATTTAGCTAGGAAAAAACAAGATGGATGGTTTACGTAACAGATTCATTTCTCCTTTCAATTAAACCAAACAAATCACACAAATGGATAATTCAAATGGCTATTTTAGCAATTTTTGTCCCACTCTGTATGACTGATAATTCCCAGTGCTGAGCAGACAGAATTTACCATAAGTCTGTAGATCAAAACTCAGATACCTCATTGACCAGCAACTTCATTCTTTACTCATTTTATAGATATGCCACTAATCTTGGCTATTTCATATTAAATATACATACACATACATACACATAAAAAATATGGGACTTTATGTTTTTCATAGTCTGACTCCTAAACCTTACCAGAAAAAAGATAAGCTACCTATGTATCAGAGAATTGATGGATTATGTTTCTGATACATAATGAAATTTTGTGCAGGAGAAATGATATAAAAATTGTGCATTTCTGAGAAAATGGATATAGGCACAAGAAAAACAAAAATTTAAAACCAAGCTCAAAGGTTGAGGTCAACAACTGAGGCAAGGACAGAAATGTCTCAGAATCAGGATCATGTTGGACTCGGAGGCCCACATCGATCAGACAGCGCCCTGGCAGTGGACCCGCAGACAGACTGACTCAGAGACAGTTGCACCGCGGCCACCAGGACTGCAGGGGCCCTGCCAGAGAGCCAAGGGAGGGGTTACCACCCGCCGCCCGGCTTGAGGCCTCCTGTCCCAGGCTCCCTCTCTCAGGCTCCATCCAGTATTTCTGTTTGGCTCTGAAGCATCAAGGATTCACAGTTTTTGTTTTTTTTTTAGATCACTTAATGTTCTTATTTTCAAGAAATATAACATTAGTTGTAAAAGAACCCACTTTTTCTCTGGAGTATAAAGAAAATTTTGGTGACTTAAGTGCAAATAGAGAAGTCAGTATTAAATTCTTTTTAGATCTTTCCTTCATTAGGTTACTCTTAACCCGCAAAATAAGTATACATTCATAATATGAAATAACTTAGTATTTCATTACATTATAAACTCTTACAAAACGCGTGTTTTTTTAGAGCTCTAATGTCTTGGTCTTCACATGATCCTCACGGTTCTACTAGGGTCAGTTTTGGCCCCGTGTGGGAAGCTGATGGTCACCAAGTACGGTTCCCAGCAGAAGCGGGTGCTCAGCCACGTCCTGGGTTCCCAAGGGAGCAGGCGAGCAGGAGGCCCTTCTGAGTGACAACAGAGCACGCTCCCACCTCTCAGCCGGCGTCCTGAGTCTGCCCGCTGAGCTGCTCGCCCACCAGGCACGGGAGTGTTGGCCTGTGACTCTAAGGCAAATTCTTTCAGCAGGTGATTCATCTGCCACTACGCAAATTTTACATCACGAATCCTTAAGAGTAATGAGGAGACGCCAATTTTTCATCCCACTTAACACTGTGCACATCCCGCTTGGGAAGCTTACCTTTGGGTCCCGAAGGAACAGAGCCTTAAGAATCAGTGAGTGAACGTCCCCGATGAGTGGGTAATGCATCAGAAGGCCAAGACAGGTCTGGTAGTTACTGGAGATCACTAAATAGAAGGGAAAAAGTAACTGAGAAGCAAGCCTGTTTCAGGTATCTGTACCAGTAAGAGAAACAAAATAACAACTTAGGTTCAAAGCAGGTAAATCAATAACTCAGCTGGTTCGGATAAAGGGAAGCTGGAGAAGGGATCATTGCCCAGCGGCCTCCGGAGCTGCACACTGCGCCACGCACACACTCCAGCACACAGGCCCCAGCCTCAGGGCGGTACTGGACGGAAGAAGCTGAGGTGTGTGCGTGCAAACGCGCCATTTTTATGGCTGTATTTAAATGTCTCTACTTCGCTGCTTGGAAATAAGGAGCAAAAATCTCATGAATGGGAAATGACCAGTTTAAAATTCTCATGAAGTATTATTTACCATGATTATTATACTTTGCAACTTATATATACTCCATTTATTTTGTGTATATATAAATATTACACAGTTCAAAATTAAAGAGAATACAATTTCTTCAAACTATTTGTTTTTCTAAAGGTAACAAGGGATTTAGCAAAGATATCTATGCAGCATTTTCTTGCAGGAAAAGTGTCAAAATCATCATGGAGAAGCCTAACTATGTTCCTTGGACCGACATTTAGGCTTTTTCCCCCAAAGCACCCTAATTATGGAGGCAGTTGTCCGCAGCCTTCCCTGCCGGCCTGTGGGAACCGCTCCGCTCCGCGGCCGCCCGTCTGCCGCTGCCGCCGCCGCTGTGCCCGTCGGCGGCGCTGGTTTTGGGAGCCAGGCTGACGCCTTCGCAGCACGACTGTCAACAGACTTTACAGCTGCAACTTCCTGTGGTTGCAACTGAATCCTTTTTATTAATCAGAATGGTTAGTTGAAAAATATTCCACAAGAAAACAACTGTAATTCACCAGAAACAATACAAGTCACAAAACGATGTTTTATGATCAGAAATACCCTTGGTTCCTAGACTTCCTTTTTTCCTTCTTCTGTGGGAAACATCATTCCTTGCGACAGCTTCCCACCCCACCCCCGTTCCATGAACATTATGGAGAAAGGAGACAGGACCAGGCAAAATGAATAATTATAATCTATGGAAGGAGCCACTTTATCATCTTCATTTCCATCGCTGATCTGACAGCTTGTAATTTCATACATCTGCTTTCATTTGTAAAGTACTCACTTATCCGACCCTTTCTGTGTCTGTTCAGACTCTTCTTTCCTTAGTTGTTCATTTTATCATATTCATACTCAGTTACCTGTTATCTTTTTTACTGTAGAATCCAAAAACCTAGGATATTTAGAACAGTATAACATTTTCATGTATAGTTTTCTTTGTGATCAAACAAATAAATAAAACTTGGATAATCGATTCGTTTTATAACTCATATATTTTCCCAAATGCTATGATTATATATTAGTCACTGACCCTAGAAGAATTGTTGTGTGTTTTGTGAGACAGGCAGCAGAGTTTAATGTAAATGGTTCTGGGCTCAGGATTCAAAGATCGGGCTCTCCTCCTGGGACTCCACTTGAAGACCTCCCATAACACTGCCTGGAGAGTAAATGACATAATCTAAGGGACTGATTTATAGCAGCTGCTCAAAACTTGTTGGGAGTAACCTCTCTGAGCTCAAGTTTAGTCATTTAGAAAACAACTTTCTGATTTAAAAGAAATTTACCTGCCTACCTCACTCATTCCAACAGCCATCTGTTGACTATCTCATCCATGACTGGCTCTATGTTGGGAGGGTAAGCAGAGAAGAACAAAACGCCGTCCTCCCCCTGAAGAAAGCAAAAGCACAGCAGGGCTGATGCCTACCACAGGGAGCTGTGACTGCCCTCACCTCTAAGGCAAGAGTGGCCTGCAGATGCCTTCTTCATTAGGCTCTATCCCAAAAACTTCACTTGCAAATGTGATTCCCACGGCAGTCTAACGACAAGGGTACAGTTATTATCCCTGTCTACACAGCCATGAAATTAAAAGATGCTTACTCCTTGGAAGGAAAGTTATGACCAACCTAGACAGCATATTCAAAAGCAGAGACATTACTTTGCCAACAAAGGTCCGTCTAGTCAAGGCTATGGTTTTTCCAGTGGTCATGTATGGATGGGACAGTTGGACTGTGAAGAAGGCTGAGCGCTGAAGAATTGATGCTTTTGTACTGTGGTGTTGGAGAAGACTCTTGAGGGTCCCTTGGACTGCTAGGAGATCCAACCGGTCCATTCTGAAGGAGATCAGCCCTGGGATTTCTTTGGAAGGAATGATGCTAAAGCTGAAACTCCAGTACTTTGGCCACCTCATGCAAAGAGCTGACTCATTGGAAAAGACTCTGATGCTGAGAGGGATTGGGGGTAGGAGGAGAAGGGGACGACAGAGGATGAGATGGCTGGATGGCATCACTGACTCGATGGATGTGAGTCTGAGTGAACTCCAGGAGTTGGTGATGGACAGGGAGGCCTGGTGTGCTGCGATTCATGGGGTTGCAAAGAGTTGGACATGACTGAGTGACTGAACTGAACTGAACAGATGAGGAAACTGATTCTTGGAGACATTAAATCACCTGTCTGGATCACACGGTGATTTGGTGCTGAACCAAGATTTGTAATTCAAAAGTCTAGTGGAAGAGTCAGGGTTTTATTTTGAAAGGCCATTGTTTTGAAAATCAAACGACACAACAGATGCAAATAATCACTGAAAACAGAAAAGTCAACTAATATTAGTACTCTTGTGTGCTGTGCTGTGCTTAGTCGCTCAGTCACATCCAACTCTTTGCGAACCTATGGTCTGTAGCCCACCAGGCTCCTCTCTTCACGGGATTCTCCAGGCAAAAATACTAGAGTGGGTAGCCTTTCCCTTCTCTAGGGTATCTTTCCAACCCAGGGATTGAACCCAGGTCTCCCACATTGCAGGCAGATTCTTTACCGTCTGAGCCACCAGGGAAGCCCAAGAATACTGGAGTGGGTAGTCTATCCTTTGTCCATGGGATCTTCCCAACCCAGGAATCAAATTGGGGTCTCCTGCATTGCAGGCAGATTCTTTACCAGCTGAGCCACCAGGGAAGCCCACAGTAAGTGTGAATAGCTTGGAAGAGCCGCACAACCCAGTCTCTAAAGCATCTTGACACAGGCACTTGTTTGGAGGAACTAGGGCAACAGTCCTATGTTATTACAACTTGAGAAAACTTGAAACTATGAGAAGTTATAGGTTTTACAAATACAAATACATTTTATAAAATAAGGATGGTAAACAGTGTATTAACATTCTTCTTGCATAACAAATGAGGGCACGAAGGCTCTTCCTCCCATTTCTCCCATCCATCCACCCATCCATCCGTCCACTGAATGTAACGAATGCTACCTCAGCAGTTACTAACTCCCGGGCCAGGCAGCAGCACTAGGGACGTGGTGGAGAATGAGTCTGAACTCTGAAAGGTGGCAGAACATGCTACCCTGAAGTATGGCTGTAGGTAGTTCAGGATGTGCCACCCCACAGTAGGCCACTCTGGTATATTGATTATTTTGAGCTGAGGCACTTGGAATCAGCAAGTGCAGGGAGAGGCTTTCTCTGAACTCCCCTTACCGTTAACTCCCATAAATGCTCGAAAAGGAACTCAGTTGTCACAAGTCCATCCAGACAAACTCTGTCACAAAGATACTTTCCATTCATTCTTCTCAGGGTCAATTCATCTGTCCTAAAATTCATTTCAGTTCAGTTCAGTCGCTCAGTCGTGTCCGAGTCTTTGCGACCCCATGAATCACAGCACACCAGGCCTCCCTGTCCCTCACCAACTTCCGGAGTTCACTCAAACTCACGTCCATTGAGTCGGTGATGCCATCCAGCCATCTCATCCTCTGTCGTCCCCTTCTCCTCCTGCCCCCAATCCCTCCCAGCATCAGAGTCTTTTCCAATGAGTCAACTCTTCGCATGAGGTGGCCAAAGTATTGGAGTTTCAGCTTTAGCATCATTCCTTCCAAAGAACACCCAGGACTGATCTTTAGAATGGACTGGTTGAGAGTCCAAGGGACTCTCAAGAGCCTTCTCCAACATCACAGTTCAAAAGCATCAATTCTTTGGTGCTCAGCTTTTTTTACAGTCCAACTCTCACATCCATACATGACCACTGGAAAAACTATAATTCATTTACTCTCCCCTAAGAGGGCTACACTCCCCTCTCCTGTCTCTATTAAGTTGGTATTTAATCCTGAAATTCAAAGCTATCTCTTTGAGGGTCACTGATTATCCCCCGGGTATCTCCCATATACACGTGACATATATGCGTTAATCAACTTTCTTGTCTATCTTTTATTAACTTTTGTTAAAAGAATCCCAGAGTAAAACCTAGACGGGCATAGGTTAAGTTTCCCTTCCCTCCTGTCCCCTGCTTTCAGATAATGACATCTCTAATTTACTAATGAAAACTTGTATTTCCAGAGCATTTTTCGTTTGTAATTATGTGCCAGAACTGTTGAATAACTGAGGCCAACTTAGCATATGTAAAAGAGAAAAATGCAAGTTTTTAACAAGAATAATAGAAATCTGATAGGATGAAATTTTAGTTTTGATCTTTATAGTAAACTTTTCCTGAACCTGAAAAACTCATCCACCACACTGTTCCTTCTCCAGTGTTAATTCAACCAGAGCAGAACAATGACACAAGCAAAAGAATGAAAAAAAAAGAAAAGATTAAGCTTTGCTATGTACCTGCGATTGCAACCAAGGATGTATGTGCTTTACTGAGATGATCATATTCTTCAGCTTATGAATGTGGTATGTATTGCATGGATTGATTTGCAGATATTGGAAAATCCTTGTATCCCTGGGATAAGTCCCTTTTGATAATGGGGCACGGTCTTTCTAACGCACATTAGATTGGCCTGCCAGGGCTCTGTTGCACTCTTGCCTCTGTGTCTAACGCACATTAGTTTGGCCTGCCAGGGCTCTGTTGCACTCTTGCCTCTGTGTCTAACGCACATTAGTTTGGCCTGCCAGGGCTCTGTTGCACACTCTTGCCTCTGTGTTCATCAGTGATACTGGCCTGTAATTTTTTGGCAGGATCTTCCTCTGGTTCTGGTATCAAGGTGAGGGTGGTCTCATAGAGAGAGCTTGGGAGCATCCCCTCTTCCGCAGGGTCCTGAAGTAGTTTCAGAAGGACAGTGCTAACTCTTCTCTAAATGTCTGCACACGCACACAAGGATGCACATGCTTTAAAGGGCCGAAGCCACACACTGAAGAGCTTCTGTACGGAAGGCTAAGACAAAGGTGAGTGGCATCTAGGAAAACCTATGGAATCTGAAATTGGATGATCTAGATTAGATCTACATCAGAATGGTGGCTGGTCATTTACTGTGTGTGAATCTAGGCAAGCAGCGTAACTTCACTAAACCTTTATTCCTCTCATTTATAAATAGTGCTTACCCTACCTGCAGGGCTTCCAACAGAACGGCAGGGACGTGAGGTCGTGTGCTTCCCCATCTGGCTTGTCTACTGCTAAATAAACAGGACTTCCTTCACCCTCGTGGCTCAGCTGACAAGAATTTGTCCGCAATGCAGGAGACCCTGGTTCGATTCCTGGGTTGAGAAGATCCCCTGGAAAAGGGATAGCCTACCCGCTCCAGTATTCTTGGGCTTCCCTTGTGGCTCAGCTGGTAAAGAATCTGCCTGCAATGCAGGAGACCTGGGTTTGAACCTTGGCTTGGGAAGATCCCCTGGAGAAGGGAAAGGCTACCCACTCCAGTATCCTGGCATGGAGAATTTCATGGACTGTATAGTCCATGGAGTCTCAAAAAGTCAGACACAGCTGAGCAACTTTCACTTTTACTTTTCACCTGAAGCAGAACTGACTTGGCTGCCTCTACCTTTAAATGGCCTACACCTATTCTGGAATGGTTCTATGGGAGCTGGTTTAAATAGTTTCTCCGTAGTAACAAACAAAAAAATAATGAAGACCATTAACTCACATATAAGTCAAAGTTAACTGTACTTATAACTGAAAAATTTTGAAGTGAAAGATATTCAAATTATTTAATTTCATATTTAGATATACCTTCCAAGGCAACAAGATGGGCTAAGAACTACTATTTCTAAATTTTTGTAAGTCATAAGCACAAAAAATGTGCCTGGCAACTTGCCATGTGCAACTACACCCCAGCCCTGAAGCTCAATCCTCCACCCATACCCACATTACTCATCTTACTCTCGTGAAGTTATATCGAAGTTTTTGGTTAGAAAAATTTGTTGTTTTCGTTTTTATAGTATATCATAATTACTCTTTTTTCTTCTACAGCCTCTTTTCTTTCCTGTCGTTTATAACTGCTGCCTTTACATTTGCTTTGTTATGTATATACCTTTGTGCTTAGTCACTCAGTCTGTCTAGTGGAAACTTTGCTTTTTCTAGTGGTCATGTATGGATGTGAGGTTGGACTGTGAAGAAAGCTGAGCACCGAAGAATTGATGCTTTTGAACTGCGGTGTTGGAGAAGACTCTTGAGAGTCCCTTGGACTGCAAGGAGATCCAACCAGTCCATCCTAAAGGAGATCAGTCCTGAGTGTACATTGGAAGGACTGATGCTGAGCTGAAACTCCAATACTTTGGCCACCTGATGCAAAGAACTGACTCAATGGAAAAGACCCTGATACTGGGAAAGATTGAAGGCGGGAGGAGAAGGGGACGACAGAGGATGACATGGTTGGATGGCATCACCAACTCAATGGACATGAGTTTGAGTGAACTCCGGAAGTTGGTGATGGACAGGGAAGCCTGGTGTGCTGCAGTCCATGGGGTTGCAAAGAGTTGGACACAACTGAGCGACTGAATTGAACTAAGTCAGTCATGTCCAACACTTTGTGATCCCATGGACTGTAGACAGGCTCCTCTGTCCATGGTACTGGAGTGGGTTGCCATGCCCTTCTCCAGGGCATCTTCCAGACCCAGGGATCGAACCTTGGTCTCCCGCACCACAGGCGGATTGTTTACCGTCTGAGCCACCAGGGAAGCCCCGGCTGCTGGATAAATGCTGGTTAGAAGAATGTATGTGAGGCCTCTCCATCCTCGTGGACACAGAATCAGGTAGCCACCGTGTCTGAGGGGGACAGTCATCATACTCTCGGGAGTCTGTCGCTTGTGCTAGTCAACAAGTTGGCAAGTTTGGAGGCTTCTGTCCTCACAAACTCACTGTGATGTGAGACAGTGAGCTTCTAGAATGAAAGAGGCTGTAGTCTGGCAGCTTGTGAGCTACATCCAGCTGGAGAACTGTTTAACTAGCAGTATTTAAACAAATTTTTGATTTGTTCCTGATATTTAAAAATGAGAATGCTCCTCAGGAAAATGTGGATTTCATAAAAATCTTAGGAGCTGGTAACCCTGGTCTGGCATTCCCGCGTGGCAATAAGCAGCCGACGCTGCACGGGCGTGCCCTTTGCAGGGGGCTTGGCCCTTCCCTCTGCTAGGGCTCTCTCTGCTCCCAGCGGTTGGACGCCACTTGTGACTGACTGTATACAGTCATGTACACAGTTAAGATGAACTTAACTCCCACAGTCATATACACCTCCACTGTTCTGTCAGTCTGGCTTTTCTCCTGAGGAGACTGCTCGCGAGGTCCCGGGTCTGCCGCCCTTCTGAGGATGCCCTTCACCTCTTGCCTGTGTGGTGTTCCTGTTCCCCAGAGCGCTGAGCTGCGTCTTTCTTGCTTCATGCCCTCAGTTTGCTGGCGCACATCCCTCCAAAGGCTCTGTGCTCCCGAGATGAACTTTTTAAAACCTCTGTTTGAAAGATTTGGACATTAGTTAACAGTCTGGTTAGGTAGAATTCTCTAGGTTGGGAATATTTTTCCCTCAGGATGTTGGTACCACTGCTGTAGAGTTTCTTGGTTTCCAGCTGGAAAGCCTGAGACCATTTCAATTCCTAATCCCTTCTGTGATCTGGGTTCTCTTCTCCTCCCCCACGTCTTGCTCTGTAAACTGATGATGGATGCCTTGGTTTGCATCTGTTTTCATGTGTGATGATGGGCCCTTTCAGTCTAGAAATTCATGTTCTTTTGTTCAGCTAGAGATTTCTCTTTGTATCTTTGATGATTTTCTCCTTTCTACTCTTCATTTTGAGTTTGTTATTCCTTCCTTTTTTTTTTTTTTTAAAGAAATCACCTTAGATAGATGTTGGATCTCCTGGCCTGGTCCTCTTAATTTTCTTTATTTTCTGTTTCATGTACTTCTTTCTGAGACATATTTCCACTTTTATATTCCAGACACCTATTTTTATGATATTTTAATTTTTAATTAATTTTTCCTTTGAATTATGTATTTCCTAGATCTCTGAGAAGTGTTCTCCCTGCCGCAAAGGCTCTGTGGCCTCCAAATTGGTTTTTTCTGGCTGTGTTTTTTAGATCTCTGCTTTCATTTGGATGCTCTCCTCAAATGCGTGGTGTTTGGGGCTCCCTGCTCCCGTGTAGGAGTGGGGAAGTATAAAGATGTCTTGAAGCCAGCTGTGTGTGCATGGGTGGGTGGGTCTGTGAATGCTGAAGGTTGACCAAGGTCACTCAGGTCATCCCTGAGCCTCTTCTCTTGTGCTAACTAGATTCCTTCAGAGAACATTCTCCCAAACTCTTCCTAGAGGGAGACAAATTGGCTTCAGAAAGAAGGCCAGCGGTTCAAGGTCACTGAAATTCCGTGGGGCCCTGGCTCAGACCCCCTTCACTACGCTGTCCACAGAGGGCAAATCCTGAAGGCTGGAGATCTGCATGTCTGCTTCTTAGACTTTTAACCAGTTCTTCTTTTTCAGTCTTTACTCTTTCCCTCCTCCTACCAACTTCCAGAAGTACCTAGCACTGCCAATTTGCACACTTTTAGAAATTTTATGGGTTACTTCCTGGCTTTCTCCATGATCAATTTTGAATTTCGCTTTCCTGGACATGCTAAGTCAGTTATCACTCACCCATCTGTTTCTCTGCTTCCAAAACCGCCATAATTTTCTTCCTAATTCTCTGCATCCTATGGGTTTATGCTATTTCAATAGGGTCTCACAAGCAAAGAAGGCAAATGCAGGATTTTAATACAGCATCTCATATCTGATATCCTTGTCATTTTAATGGCACTTCTACTGAGCACCTGGCAAGCGAACTGAAGGAGAAGAAGGATCTAGGTGGGGAGGCACCTGCATGGAGAAATGGGGAACTAAGCAGCTGGGAGGCAGAGATCACCATCTTCCTTTCTGTCTGCATCAGAGAGCATGGCCCCCGTCACCCTGCAGGACTGTGTACATTCTCCTTTGGTAGCAACACAGGGACATGGGAGCTTGAGTAATTCTGGGTAAGAGTCCGGCGATGCATGCAATTTTGCTTGCTTTTGCCCATAAGAGGTGTCCTAGAGTTCCTGAATCCACCTGTCATATTGCTTTCTAGGGCAAGAGAAAACTGTGGAACAGGAGTAAGTGCGTGGAAGGTAAAGATTATGGTACCAGGATATAAGACCACCTCTTTAGTTTCATTCAAGGCCAGAATGGGTTACCAATTTTGAACATGGAATAGAATTTGACTAGGAAATTAATTCTCCCTTCATCTCTCTATTCCTAGAGCTGTATAAATTATTTTGAGGCAAAAACATAGACATTAAAACGACAGTATGACCCAGGAGAATCAATATGACCCAGGAGAATCAGTATGACCCAGGAGAATGTGCCCCAAATCCCAACACTGACACCATCGATGCTAGACGGACGCAGAACAAGAATGTCCTGCCTTGCTGGCGGGGGTGCAAAGCGGTGCAGCCCTTCTGGAAGACAGCCGTGTGTTTTCCAGGCAAGGAGCAGGGCACGGCAGTTAACTTTGTGTTTCCAACTTGACCGGCCTAAAGCATGCCCAAATAGCCGGTAAAACATTATTTCCGGGTGTGCCCATGAGTGTGCAGCTGGGAGAGACGAGCCCTGGACTCAGCGGACCCAGTGAAGAGATCCAGCGTCGCCAGGGAGGGGGCATTATCCTGTGTGCAGGGAGCCTGATGGAACAATAAGCAAAGAAGGTGGGCTCCTTCTCTCCTGGAGCGGGGAGGTCCATTTCTCCTGCCCCCAATACTGGAGCTCCAGCATCTCAGGCCTTTGGATCCTGGTACTTACATCACCAGCCACCTGCTTCTCAGGCCTTCAGATTTGGGCTGAATTATGCTGGGAGAAATATCAATAACCTCAGATATGCAGATGACACCACCCTTATGGCCGAAAGTGAAGAGGAACTAAAAAACCTCTTGATGAAAGTGCAAGAGGAGAGTGAAAAAGTTGGCTTAAAGCTCAACATTCAGAAAACGAAGATCATGGCATCCGGTCCCATCACTTCATGGGAAATAGATGGGGAAACAGTGGAAACAGTGTCAGACTTTATTTTTCTGGGCTCCCAAATCACTACAGATGGTGACTGCAGCCATGAAATTAAAAGACACTTACTCCTTGGAAGGAAACTTATGACCAACCTAGATAGCATATTCAAAAGCAGAGACATTACTTTGCCAACAAAGGTTCGTCTAGTCAAGGCTATTGTTTTTCCTGTGGTCACGTATGGATGTGAGAGTTGGACCGTTAAGAAGGCTGAGCGCCGAAGAATTGATGCTTTTGAGCTGTGGTGTTGGAGAAGACTCTTGAGAGTCCCTTGGACTGCAAGGAGATACAACCAGTCCATTCTGAAGGAGATGAGCCCTGGGATTTCTTTGGAAGGAATGATGCTAAAGCTGAAACTGCAGTACTTTGGCCACCTCATGCGAAGAGTTGACTCATTGGAAAAGACTCTGATGCTGGGAGGGATTGGGGGCAGGAGGAGAAGGGGACGACAGAGGATGAGATGGCTGGATGGCATCACTGACTCGATGGACGTGAGTCTGAGTGAACTCCAGGAGATGGTGATGGACAGGGAGGCCTGGCGTGCTTCGATTCATGGGGTCACAAATAGTCAGACACGACTGAGTGACTGATCTGATCTGATCTGATGCCATTGGCTTTCCTGGTTCCCAGCTTGCAGATGGCGGACTGTGGGGCTTCCAGGCCTCTATAACTGTGTCAGTCAACTCCTGTAAGGAGTCTCCTCTTCTCTTTCTCTTTCTCTCTTTCTCTCTCTCTCTCTCTCTCTATATATATATATATATATATATATCTATCTATGTATCTATCTATCTATCTATATATATATATTTTTTTTTTCTACTGGTTCTTTTTCTCTGAAGAACCCTAAAAGCAAAGGCTTCCACTGACAGGCCTCATGGGCAAACTGCCCTCCCCACAGCCGCCTGGTGCCGAGCCGGTAAACTGGACTCCCCGAGAGGTGCTGCAGTCAGGGTCTCGTGCCAACGCTCTGGTTATGGCCTTCCGCGCATTTCCGTTAGGTCTCCTCAGCTGAGGCATTGGCCAGTGGTCCTCTGCAGATGCCTCTGCCAGGGCCTCCTGATGGTGGCAGGGGAGGAAACCACGGAGACCCTTTCCCCCCAGTGAGTGAGCACGCAGTACTCTTCCACCCCTGGCCTCTCCGCCTCCCCAGTGGGGTCCTGGCTTAGAAGGGAGAAGGGGCTGAAGCTGTGGAGCAGGGAGGGCCTTCAGGGCAGGGAAGTACTCTGTGCCCTGCTACAGAGGTGGCCACACCCACTGAAAGTCCAGCGCCAAGAACAGCCTGAGGGTAAAGCCCAGCCTTCGGGCGTTTGTGATGAGTCTGTGGCACGACGGGCCTGCTCTGGCAAGGGGTGTGGGCGGCACAGTGGGCTCTGTGTGCGAGTGGGTGAATGTGTATGGGATGCTCTCTGTACTTTCCACTCAATTTTGCAGCGAGCCGAAAAAGTCTCTAAAAAATAAAGTCTGTTTTATTAAAAAATCTAAACAACAAAAAAAGACAATATGTTATTTTGGTATATCAACCTATGTTAGTGAAATAGAGAAGATTTAAAAACTATTATAAAACACAGAGTAATATAAATGATACATTTATAATCCAAAGGGTACATTGATATCTACATCTGAGATGGTCAATATTTACTGTCTGAGTAGGAAGAGAGTTGACTGTCAGGAGCTGCTTCAACATCCCTTCAAAAATAAGACCCCAATTTGTCCTTTGGTACAAACTCCGAGGCACAACACTGTGATCTGGGGGAGTCTTTACTTCTAGTTCCAAAAGGCTTCTACTGAAAAGCTTTATAAGCTTCTCCAGAAAAGACAAAATATATTCAATTTGTGGTTGAAATAAAGTGCATTTTGACATCAGTATAATGTTGAACATGCTTTTAACGAGAAAACAGAGAAACAGAAATTCTAGGGTAGGACAGATGGAAAGACTGGCAGATAGATAACGGCTGAGGAGCAAGGGGAGACCTAAAATGAAATAAAAAGAAGCAATATTTTAAACCACGAAGAGGACATAACTGTCAGTCCAGGCTGGGCCAAGAAATGACTGAGGAGACGGCTACAGAAAAATTACAGGGCTGGCTGAAAACGAGGCAGGGAGTGCACTCCAGTGCCAAGAGGAAACTTCTCCATTTACAAAGTGTTCAGGCAGAGAGTTAATTAAAAGAGACAATAAACATTGTGAGATACTTTCTGGTTAGCAAAGTTTACTGCTAAATGGATTTGATTATAGTGTTTTAGCTATTAATACCGTTTACAGGACAAATAAAAGGTATGTTACTTCATAAATTAAAGAAAACGTTTTCCTTTGACACTAGCAAAAATATAATAAAATTTAAATCAATAAAAGATGCAGAAAATTTTAGAATTTAAAAGTAGACAATGCTTCCTTTAAAAAAGCCAAGCTGAAAAGAGCTCCCGCGCCTGTCCTCCTAGCAATGGCGGCACCAGGATCCACGCCGCCACCCGGACTCGAGAGCGCCCTCCCGTGGAGGCCGCCGACGCCACTGGCTGAGCAGAGGCGGCGGCAGATGCCTCCAGGGGCAGGCAAGACCCGTACCGTCGGCCTTGGTCCTGAGGAGCTGATGAGTTGAGAAGCCGGGATTTCCCCACGCCGTGAATTCCCTCTCCCAAGTGGCACAGGCGCGCGCACAGGAAGGAGAGAAGGACAATGGAAGTGTTACTGAGTGGCCCTGATTGAAATCTCACAGGACTGCAAAAGTGGGAGGTCAGAGGGGGCCGGGATAGTCCAGGAAGGTGGAGGGAAAGCTTCTTTGTCCCAGGTATGAAAGGAGAAGCAAGATCTACGGAGGTGAGGCCAGGAGAAGGAGGGGGCCAATTAAAAAAAAAAAAAAAGTGTGATGAAAGCGGCTGCTGCTAAGTCGCTTCAGTCGTGTCCGACTCTGTGTGACCCCACGGACAGCAGCTCGGCAGGCTCCCCTGTCCACAGGGTTCTCCAGGTAAGAATACTGGAGTGGGTTGCCATTTCCCTCTCCAGCGATGAGAGCAGGGCTGTTTTAAACTATTATAGGAGTAATGATTCATGATTACATTTCCTTATTCCTCGCCTTTACATCTGCATGTAATCTTAATCCATATAATTCAGCCAACAACCCACAAGACGCTTCTTGTAGCATGTAAGGAAGCAAAAAGGATCAAAATGTTTGGGAACAATCTATCTATAATAATCCTACTATGCATCTTTGGTAAAACAAAAGTTTTGTTTGAAGAACAGCCATTTGACATCATTTCAAAGGTTAAATTTTAAAATCTCTGCAGGTGATATTCACATTGCTTTTTTCCCCTCAATGTGAAATTTTACTTTTACTTAATAAAGTAGGGTCGGAGACAAGGAAATGGTGATGTGAGGACCGGCCTGCCTAAACACGGAGGCTGGGCTCCATCTCTGAGGCATCATAAAGAACATGTTGGTTCTAAGATTTATCTAGAATTTGTTAAGTGGTTGTATTATACTTCTCTAACTTTCAAAGAGAATGAAAGCTTTGTTCAAGGTGAATAAAGAAACTTAATACTTTTGTTAAAAATTAAATATGAGATGCTGATGGGGAAATGAGTAGAAAGAGCACTAAGCAAGGACGCCGAGATCTAACCCCGCAGACCGAGTGCGACTGTTTTCAACCCCTTGACTGTCAAGGGCACCGGATTAACTTGCTAGGGCCGCTTAACTAAGTACTGGACGGTACGCAACGACAGAAGCACTAACAGGGCTGGAGTCCGGAGTCCGGAAGTCCACATCAAGGTGGGCAGGGCCCTGTCCCGCTCATATCCACGGGGAGGAACCTCCCTGCCTCTTGCGGCCTCCCGTGTTGGCGGGGCGCGGTCCTCCTGAGGGCTCCCGGGGAAAATCTCTGCCGGGCCTTTCTCACAGCCTCTGGCAGCAGCCGGAAGTCCTTCCCCTCCTTGGTGTGCGTCACGTCAATCTCTGCCCTGCCTTCGTAGGCGTTATTCTGCCGGGCATGCTCACACCGCCTCCTCTCTGTGCGTCTCTGTGTCCAGACCATCACCTTCTTACCAGGACGCCAGTCCTCCTGCGTCAGAGTCCCGCCCCCTCCAGTGGGAGCGCATCTTAACCGATCCTGTCTGCAACCACCCATCTCCAAGCAAGGTCACCCTCTGGAGTGCTAGGGGATAGGGCTGCTAGCACATCTCTGCGGGGATAAAATTCAGTCCATAACAGGCCTCATTACCTGAGCTTGTAAAGTCAGGGCTGGGACTAGACGCAGTGCATCTTCACTGGTGTGTGTGTGTGTGTGTGTGTGTGTGTGTGTGTGTGTATGCGTGTGTGTGTGTGTGTGTGACACGTTCCTTTGAGATGAGGAAGGCTAGACACGCTTGACTCGGAGCAGCACACGCCTAATCGATATTCTGCACAGCATCAGGTGGTCGCAGGCGCTCCCCAGCCCCGCTGAACCCAGGAGGCGCGGGCCTCGACGAGGCAGCGCCGTCACTGAAGGTCTTTTAGTTTCTCCGAGAGCAACACAGAGCTACAAACACAGCACCTACAGTTCCCAAAGACACGTGAGACGCCCAGAGCCTCGCACGGTGCTGCTCCCTTCTAAGGTTCTGGTGAGTGAGCTTGGGAATGGCTGGGTGCAGAGGAGCAACCGCACGCGGCGGGCCGTCACGAGTCAGAAACCCCCCCAGAGAGAAGGAAACCCTGAGCTGGCGATCCATCTGGAATGCTTGGTGGCCGTGACTCCGCCTCCCCGGGTTGGGACCCTCCCGGGACTCAGCACCGCCCCCTCTCCCCGCGCTGGCCCCATCCGGCTCCAAGTCTCCCTCCGGCTGCTCTTCTCGGTCCTTCTCTCTGAAGGACGATGCCGCTCCCTTTGGGCCTCACCCTCCCAGCCAAGGCTGCTCCCGCAACCTCCGGAGGACGGCCAGGGTGCGGGGCTCCAAACCACTGCTTCTCCCAGTCTATGAGAGACCCGCATCTCTGGAGGTCCCGCCACGTCTCCACTTCCAGCTTGCCCCTTCCTCACTGTCACGGATATACCACACGGCCGGCAAACAGCAGGCACTCAATAAATCCTGGTTGGCTGGCTGAGGCGTTGAATAAACGAGCGATGCTCTTCTGCACTGATCTGACAGCTCCTTGCCAGGCATACCGTGCTGCTTCTACTCCGCTTCCTACAATGGTTCTTTACAAAGTGTCCCTGGAGGCCCAAACCAGAATCGCAGCTCCCTCCCAATCCTCCCAATCCCAGCATCTCCTCCATGTGCCCTTCACAGACTGACCGTGGTCACACCCCGACCTGCTCCATGCCCTCCTGTCTGCCCACCCCCTCTGGTGCTTTAGCTCTGTACGCCCCCTGAAATCCTCTGAGGCTCTGATCGCCACCCTCTGGTGGGTTTGGCTCTAACGGTTTTACACTCCCGGTAGCCCTCTGAGGCTCCGAGGTCCTGGTGGTTCTTCCCAGCCCCCCTCCCTCCCTCCCTCCTAACCTGCTCCCTGACAGCGCACTCAGCACTCCCACCCCCCCTGCCTCCCTGCAGTTGGGTGCACACCTGGCATGAGGTCTGGATCACTGTTCGCCTCTGCGCACCCTGCCCCTCAAGCATCACGGGTGCCACTGCCCAGGGTGCCCTACAGGCTCCCTGACAGCTTGGGGGGCTTCTGCTAGTTCCTGGGCAGCCGCCCCCCACACCTCCTGGTCCCAGCCCTGCCCCGCCCTGCTCACACAGACAGCGGGTTTCATCCTTTATCAGGCACTGAGTGACCCTGCCAGCCACTGTCTCCTAGAAACTGGTACCTCCTTCCACAGGACTCCTGATATCATGCCACTGCCTCTAGGCCCTTGTTTCTTCGATTATTTCCCCCCAAAAATATGTGTCCGGAGGATTACTATGCACTGGGTCCAGTTCTGTATGCTGGGATACGGAGGCCCACCAAGACAGGCAAAACCCCGTTGCTCACTGGGAGTGGAGGAGTCAGTTTTCAGAACCAGTGATAAACAATGAAACTTTCAATAACATAAATCTTCTTCACGGAACAGGACTGAAACACTAGCGCTGATCTCTGAAAGAGAAGCTCAGACTGGCTTGAGAAGCACCCTCTCTGCCAGCTCTCCACACCTCTGAGAGCTGGGACCGTCTCCCTCTATGGGCAGCCATCAAACCTTCCTTGCCCTCCACTGACCTCTAACTGCGACTATCCTCTTTCCTTCCCTGTGGACTTTTTTAAAGATGACTCTGCTCGTGCTATCTACACACTCTTTTTCATTTAGCTACTTTTACTTGAAAACTTAATATGTACATGAGACAAAAGGAATGTAGAAGAGGCTACTGCAGTTCTGAGCTGTCCAGTTACTCACCAACCTACCATGATCCAGCTTTTGCTCCCCCAGTCCATGGAACTCACTTTGGCAAAGGTCTCCAATGACTGTTCCTCCGTCCACAGGTGGACTTTCCCGGCCTTACCTGACTCTGCCCCTGCACTCCTGTCCCGGTGCCTACCTTACTCTATAGAACAGTTCTGAGATGTAACAACACAAGCTCTTCCTTTCCTGGTGCCTCTTAAATATACTGATATGAAACACCTTTACCCATTTTCCTCTTTCTGTGAGCATCCACCTTAGGTAAACTGACCATGTAACTCCTATGATCTTTATGGGGTACCTTTGAGAGTGAAAGAAGGCAGTGTTAATAATTATTACTCTTCAATAGTGAGTGTATAGAACTAAGACTGTTCCATACAGACTGTGAATATGTGGTTCCTCTATTCTCCTGGGAGATCACATCTACTTGTTGTCATTATAACAAACACCATTTGCAAAAATAAATCTGTAGCCTTGATACTGACAGTGAATTTTATTTTCCAATCCTCAGATACTGATTTCCGAAGTGCATGCATGCTAAGTCGCTTCAGTCATGTCCGACTCTTTGCAACTCCAGGGACTGTAGCCCGCCAGGCTCCTCTGCCCATAATTTCCCAGGCAAGAATACTGGAGTGGGTTGCCATTCCCTTCTCCAGAGGATCTTCCTGACCCAGGGATCGAACCCATGCCTTTTATATCTCCTGCATTTGTAGGCAGGTTCTTTACCACTAGCACCACCTAGGAAGCCCCGATTTCTTACAGATCTCTCAAATTCAGCATAGCCGAAACACAGTCATCCGTTCTGAAAACCTGCTAATCCTCATCTTTCCTTTCCAGGTCAGACAGACAACCCGGGCGCTCGGCTCTCCCAGCTGGGGCACACTGCGCACTTCCTGTTCTCCCTCACCCGTTTGGTTCCCCCCGGACCCTGGTCATAACCTTTCATCGGATTTCCTCGCTCCAGTCCAGTCTGCCTCTAGTCTGCTCCACACTGCAGCCAGAGGAGCCCGAGACCGCCGGCACCGCTGCTCCGCCCCTTGCAGTGGCTTCCTGCCACCTCCAGGGTCAGGATTCTCCTCAGGATCTCATTCTTGCCTTCCTCACTCTCACAACCTGCGCGTCACTCTCCCTTTGCACTCTCAGGAAACCAGGCAGCTTGTGAACACACACACACGCACAACCCCCCATGAAGCTGCCTCTCCCGAGCTTCTCCGTTCACGCTGCAGACCCCTCATCTCACTCACCTACAGCATTTTCCCCGGTCACACGGCCTGCCCAGAGGGGAGCCTGCGCCTCTCCTGACCTCTCCTGCTGCCTTCGTGCCTCCACTGCAGGACCAGAAACCTCAGTCTTCAACCAACCACGTTCTCCTCGACTTTGTCCCACGAGCTCCTACTGTTACCAGGCCTACTAGTGAATGTTTCCCACTAGTTGGTGAGCTTCCTCAGGACGGGGCAGTGCCCCTTAAATACTTCCAAGTAGTCATCCTAGTTTTAGGAGATCTCACCCACTGTTACGGATTTAAACAAGCAAATTAAAATGACTAGGACTTTATATTTAAATAAGCAACTTCATTACCCCTACTTTTTTTCACGTGTGTCTATGTGTTCTATAAGGTCTTAAAAAGACAAGGGTTTCAGCTGTCCCAAATTGCCAAGTTTTTTGAAATTAATTTTTAAAAGCAGATCTTAGGATAGGAAACATGGTGATTAAAACTATGGTTGTGATATACAAGAGTTAAGGAAAGAGTAAGTATTTAGTTAAGACTACAGAAAATCAGAATAGATTCCAACAGTTGTCTGGCTTGAAAAATTCTGTGAAAATATTATCCAAAAGTAATTTTTTAAATAAAGGAGGTTTCTCATTCCTTTTGTTTTTCATGTAGTCTGTTCAGTCACTCAGTTGTTCATGTCTGAATCTTTGTGACCCCATGGATTACAGCATGCCAGGCCTCTCTGTCCATCACCAACTTGTGGAGCTTACTCAAACTCACGTCCATTGAGTCGGTGATGCCATCCAACCATCTCATCCTCTGTTGTCCCCTTCTCCTCCTGCCCTCAATCTTTCCCAGCATCAGGGTCTTTTCCAATGAGTCAGTTCTTTGCATCAGATGGGCAAGGACTGGAGCTTCAGCTTCAGCATCAGCCCTTCCAGTGAGCACCCAGGGCTGGTGTCCTTGTTTTTCATTACTTGCGCTTTATAAAAACCATACTATTTTTCAGTGGGAGATAGCATTAAATATCCTAAAATCTATCTAAACATTCTCCTCTACTTCCCAGATTATTTCCTCTTATGATTTCCATGTTCTTACTCAGAAAGAAAGAATTTTCTACTTTGTATGTCAAAACCCAAACTATTTGACCTTCAAGGCACAGAATAAAATTACAAGTTTTGGATAAAATGTGGTGCTCCTGTCATTTATTCATTCAAGTAATTTGGGAGGAATTTTAAAAGTATAATCTAGAATTTAAAGAATATTATTAGTTTTACCAGAGGGATAACAACAGCATCTGGCACAACTGAAATCTAATGAATAAATAGAGAACCACACAGTAATTTAACAGTCAAGATTATGAATGGCTCCAAACAGTTTATGTTCTTCTGACAAAGTCCCACTCTTACAGTAGTTTTTTATTTCCTACTTCATCATTGCTCTGTGCAAACATTCCTAATTACATTTTGGCTTACCAATCTGGTTTTGTGAACTCTTCCTTTTGAAAAGGAAAACAATTTGAAGTATTCTGAAATTTAAAACATGCTCTGTTTTCTCTTCAAGCTGAGGATTATCGGACTATTCCAAAGGGGCAGGCCCAGGTTTTCCAGCTAGGCAAGCACCCGAAGGTAGATCCTGTGAGACAGGAATACATCTGCCACTGGGCGCTCCCCCGAGAAATACGTCTGGTCAAAATTTAACTAAGAAGTTAGAGTATCTTTAAATGCAATATTTATTTTTTATTGGCAAGTTGTTGATACTATAAAAACAGCTCTCATCTTCTGATAAATATTCTTGAATACTCTCTACCTGTCAGAAGGTGGAGCTCTAAACATATCTGAAACACTGGCTTTTTCTATGTGTGCTTCACAAATGTGTGTGATGACGAGATCAAAGCAGGAGGAAAGTCTTTAGAAAAATGGTTCTGAAGAATATTCCAATTCTCTCAGGATAAAATTACCCACATCCGATACATACATGTTAACTCATAAAAATATACTTAGTATGTTCCTCTGAAACTTCCAATATACTGCCTATGATAAACATGTAGGCATGGTAATTCAAAATAAAAGATAAAGTACATTTAAGAGACACACTTTACAAACTCAGGACCGCTGAACTGCACGCTGGCACGGCCATTAGCACTTACAAGCATCTCGGATGTAGAGCAACATGGCCACGAAGACGTAGTCAACCAAAGTCAGGGTGAGGCCGTCGGCGAACAGGGCGTCCCAGACCACCAGCAGGTCCTGCAGCGGGAACTCTCGGCCGAACAGCAGCCGCACCCACCGTCTGTGGGAAACAAAAGCCGAATTCAGGAGGCAGTACTGTTGAGAGCAATATAAAGAGGAATCATCTTCTCCTGTAGCTGTGAAAAAATCATAATTTTTAACTGATCACACCGAGCAAATATTATATATAAAATTATAATACAGTAAAGTCCAAGTGTTAGGCTTTCAAATGCATTTTGTAATTTTATAATGAGGCCACACTCATTAAACTTTATTCCTATAGGTATACAACACAAGTACAATATTTGAAAAGGGTAGAAATCTTTTGTATGCATTAGAAATCATAAATCTCAAAAAGGCAAGGAGAAAAATGAATGTAGTCTGATAGTTACCTCATTTGTAAGGTTATGAATTAAATAATAATGTCCAAAATTTTGTATCACTAATGACTTTTGTTAACTAGACTTTTTCAAGTGGTCATATGACAAATTACTATAGTCAAACAGAAAACTGCATTCTGACATATCACTCCTATGTAAAAATATTCATTTTAAAATTAAATGTGAAAAAAAAGACAGATGCTTTTTGTCGAGCATAGACAGTTATCTCAAATGAAACATATAATGATACTTGATTTTTAACTTCAGAATAACTTATCAAGGAGGTTATCTTTCTAGGAGTATTATTTCAAAACACAGTCACTTCTATGGCCAGGAGAATGGACACGGATGCTACAGAGCAGACACGAGAAGCTAACAAGAATATCAAACAAGGTCTGTCTGTAATTATATATCATAAATAGTAACACTTCAGACTTTGACCAAATGCTAGGCCATTGATATCTAATTCTTATAAGAAAATTAAAACAATTCACTTGATATATTTTTATCCATTTACTTCTAATTTTATATGCAAGGCTATAATTCCTTTACTCAAGCCTTTCTCTAGGTGCTTAAGCTAGAAATCTATGTGATTCTATCGCACAACAAAGACTCAAAAATTCTAAATTTCTAGTACCAAGAAATAGCACAGAATAGGGGACATTCTTTAAAAATTAGTTCAGAGATATTACCTCTTTGCAAAATTCAAAACCAAATATAACCATCTGTGAGGTTAAAGTAAGGCCAAAAAAAAAAAAAAATCAGATACTACTTTTTTCAGGGAGTATTACATTTAAGGAGGAATCAAAAAGCTGTGACAAAATAGTGTATAATAACGCATACGTATCACAGTTTATTAAGAACCATATGATCAAATACTTGAATTCCTTTATTCATATTACCAAATTAATCAACAGAAAAATTAAATTATATTTTCAACTACGTCTTAAATTATGTTACTCAATTTTTCAGGAAGGAAATTTAATGCCTAAGTGACATCAGCATTTAAAAAACGTTACAGAATTGCTTACAATTTTTATCTACCTTTTAATTCTTACCCCACTGTTAATATGAAAGGTTGCTAACACAAAATGTGTATGTGTATTTTGTCTAGTATGCCTATGTTTATGTGGCTTAGAATAAAACAGTATTTCTACACACACTTCTAATTCTTTTAAATTACAAATGCTAATATTTACTATTTTAAGAAGTACCAAAATATCCCTAAATTACACAGGTTGCTCTTAATTAAAAACAATTGCTTTTGCAAAGAGTGTTGGTGGAACCAATGGGCAAAGAATGGGCAAAGCAAAAAAAACGCCTAGATTAAACCACATGGTGGGCCTGTTTAAGGGACCTTTAAACTGCTAACTGTAGCAGCCATTTAGAGCCTGGCCTTTCAGCTCTCCAACGGACACGACTGAAGAACAGCCCACCAATGAAACAAACTGATGAGGACCTCATGCAGAACACGGCGACCACAGCTGGTAACAGGGTGCTGTATAACTGAGATTTGCTAAGAGAGAAAGAACTTAAATGTTCTCACCAATAATGATAATAATAAAGATAAACGTGAGGTGATGGCTGTGTTAATTCCGTTTCACAACATGCACCTACATCAAATCACAGTGATGTATGCTACGTGCATACAATTATATCTCAATACAACTGGAAATAGAAGTAAATAAATAAACTTGAGAATGATCTTGGTTTGATGGATAGGTAAATGTTGGCACTTTGATAATTACATATTCTGATATTAAAGTGACTCCTCCTGGTTTCAAATCCAGATGCCAGCATGGAACTCACCGACAACGTAATTCTAGGCCCTGAACCTGCCCTCTTCCTGCCTGGAACTGACTTCCATGCTTCCCTTATTTGAATAAGCCCATGGTAACTCCTGCTGCAATTTCCCCAGAGACACTGCTGCTGTGAGGCCTTATGTGGAGGACCCTTTTTTCCTGTGTGTTTTTCCTGTTATCTCCTACTGAAAGTAAAATGCCTTTTGAAAAAAAGGTGATGTATCCTATTACAAAAAACATCCTTTGTCAAAAAAAAAGAAAAAGAACTAATAAAGGTTAATACACGCCACAAAAATGCAATGCCATCTTTCCCCCTGTTCCTTTAAGTTCAAATTCCTTTCATTTTCTCAGGGACAATCACATCTTTGGTTTCATCATGGATAATGCAGAGAAGACAAAGGAGCCTACGTCTCAGAAATAATATATAGTCTTACTATTTTTATGACAAAATGCTCAGTTACTGCCCAAACCTCCCGTCTTGCCGTGTGCCTGCCGTTCCGGGTTGCACGAGCCTAGCTTTGGAACCCACTCTGCTGCGAGACACGTGGACAGCCGCCACCGCAGTGTGGTCGGGCGGGGGACTCAGACACCCAGCAGTCGAGTGAATAACACACCTTCAAAACCACAGCACACAAGTCTGCAGTGCTTCTATATTTAATGTGGAACCTGTGATGTGCCCCTTTATAAATGTTTTACATTGCTTTATTTTTTAAGTTTCACCTTGCCAAGTACACTGGTGAATAATTCCAGGGCAAGGACCATATTCGGTGTATGTGTGTGTATGAGAGAGACAGACAAATGCAGAGAGAGCCAGAGAGCTCTTTGTAAGAGAACATTTTGCTTAGTGATTTACATGTTCAGCAAGATCTTTGTTAAACTCAGTGTAATGCCACCTGTCACGCTACCTAGAAGCAAAGGTGTAGCTAAACTGGAAATACAGCGCTGATCTTGTTAGTGGCAGCATAAAAATAATCCAGGAAGTGGGGGAAACCCGGAAACACAGAAGGAAAGAATTAATTAGTATATGCCTAGCATGTTTCTTTTATCAGGTTGGCCAAAAAATTTGTTCAGTTTTTCTGTACAATGTTATGAAAAATCCAAAGGAACATTCTGACCAAGCCACTTCCCCGGTGATGCAATGGTAAAGAATCTGCCTGCCAATGCAGGAGACACAGCTTCGATCCCTGGGTGGGAAGATTTCCTGGAGTAGGAAACGGCAACTCGCTCCAGTATTCTCGCCTGAAAAATTCCATGGACACAGGAGTCTGGCAGGCTACACACAGTCCATGGGATCACAAAGAGTTGGACACAACTGAGCAACTAAACACAATATGTAAGACTCTCAGTGGGTTGTACATGTAAGGATATTAAATTAAAGCAAAATATAGTTTCCTCTATTTAATATGCACTTCTAGGAAAATTAAGGCCAAATTCTCACGATATTTAAGAAGTCCTAGTATGACTAATGGAATGCTTTGGGAGCAACAATGATATTATCAATAATTTAATCACTTTTATCCCAACTAGATTTAGTTCATACATATATTCACCACACAAAACTTCCTGTGCTATTTTGGGCTTTCTTCATTGAGCTTAAAAGCCAAGAAAAAAAAAAATCTTTATGGAGTGAGTTACCAGTAGAAAGTATTTCAGTGTGCTTTTGTATTCTTAGAAAGGAAAACGTACTCTAAGAAATGAGGTCTTGTAAAGACGTCACTCCTAAAATTAACATGCTTTTATCGCAGTTAAAAATATTTAGCGAGAGTTTAAGTTACACATAAGGGTAGCATTAAACTTTGTTTTAACTTCAGTTTAATTGCTTGATCCTGTTAGTCTTGAGTTATGTACATCACACCTACAGATCGCAATGCTCGTAACCATGTAGGTTTTATCACTTGTGTTAATACAATGATTCATATTTTACCAGACGTACTTAGTAATTAAAATCTACACAAACCAAAAAGACCATCTGATGTATTAAATTTAATAATAAACCACCCGAAGACAGGACAGTCTCTATGTCTGTACTCATGCAACACTACTCTCATTTTTAAATTTCTGTGTAATTAAGCTGCTATTCCCTCGGGATCAGTAACTCCTGATGGTGTTATTGCTGACTGAATGACCCATGGAAACACCAAGAAAAAAACATTTTTTACTGATCAGCTTATGAAAATGACCAGTTTGAGGTTTGGAAAAACAGCCTTGCTCCAACATGGCTGTGGTGGGTTATGTATGCAGAAAGCAATCAGTATACTAAATCTTCAATTTTTTTTTTTCTTCCGAGATACAGGTACAGCCACCTCAGAAGAACAAATAAAATGGAAAATGTATATTCAATTTAATGTAACAAACATTATTAATAGGGCATCTTAAGTAACCTGTGATCATGAAAGGATTGCACTGGATAAGCATATAAGAACACAAAAGCACAGTTAGATTTTTGCTTAATGATATTAATCTTGTCTTTTGCTTTTGTGCACCTGAGCTTTTCAAAGGTAACAATTTTTAAATGACTAGTGGAGAAGGAACACAGAATCCAAATTTGGTGTTTGCATCAGAGAAAAACAAAAGTAAACCAAAAGGCCCGATCTTGGCGCCTGTCATCTCCTTGGCTGAACTTAGGCTCTTCTTCTATCGGGCTCCTCTGCACTCAGTACCTTTGAATTAATTTACCTAGAGTTTTCCTTTATATCAACTCTGTGAAAGCAGTCTTAAAATCAGAATAAAAAACTGAAGTTATTATAATTAGGGTCACAAGGCATTCTTATCTAACTTCTTTGGAGAGCAAAGGTACAAAAGATGGAAGACAAAATAAATAATTTTTCTCGTTTCCCATTTATTCTAACAGCTCTGCAGAATAAATTATTAGAAGATGCCTAGCCTCTTTGCTATTTTTTTTAACCTAGTCAAATATATCAATTTGGTCTTCTTAAAAATATTTGGGATCTGCATACATTACAGAAACATCTGAATACTTCATGTCCATCAAACCCTACTGCAAAAACACAAGAAACTGTAACTTCAAATTAATTATTATCTTTAAAGAACTCAAATCTACTTTCTAAGTGCTCCTTGTAATACATGGTTGAACCAGCTTGAATTTGGCTTTCTGGGAAAACATGTTAAACCTAACTTAATCCCCACAGAATAAGTATGTGAACTGTTCAAAGTGTATTTCTGACTTTGGGGAAAATTCCCTGTTCCTTTCAGAGGGCAGCACACAGCCCTTTATTAAGGAAGGTTTCTGTTTCCAAAAATAAGTTCCTAATAATTATCACCAGTTCTACTGTAATTTATTCTCTTTGGCAAGGGTTTGAAGCTGTTTTGTCAGAACAACTGCAATACACCCTTGGCAAAAATAGCCTGAATGGAAAGCAGAGCCTTGTGCATCCACGGTTTTCCAGGGGGACAAGATGCTCTGAAAGCGTGGGGCACAGAACAGCCACCGCGTGTCTACAGACATGCTCACGTCCGTCTTTTAGAGGCAGACCTGCCATGTGGGTTACAAGTGTGGTATTTCAAGGACTGCGGGACTCTAGGATGTACGATTTACCAGCAAGCTCAGGTGGATCTACCGAAAGACGGTCACAGGCCAACATGGCTTTAGTTCTGAGGTGAGACTGAGCTCTCACTACTGTGCGCTGCGCCCGGACTGCAGCTGGGTCCCCGCTCTGACCCGAGCGGACCCGGGGTCAAGACCCAGAGATGCCCTCCCTGCCCGGTCAGTTATTCGGGCTTCACTACAGGGGAGCCACTGGGCATCGAGAATGACTAGCAGGCCCTGCTGACCTATAGACTACAGCACGAAGAGCTGACGGACAGCTGGTGGTCGCGCTGGAGTAATTCAATTTAGGCTCTGTGAAAACTAGTGTTATTTATACTGCAAACTAATTTTACTTCTACTAAGTCTATCAACAGGCTTTGTTCTGTCACTTTATCTCCAGGAAAGGGAGTTATGAGCGAGTCAGTGTTCTAAAAGAGCATACCGAGGCTTCCTGAAGATAATTGCTCCTGTCCTTCCTAATATGAAACTCATTAAAAAACAAAACTTATGTGACTTAATTTTTTTGAAACTGCCATAGACTGTTTCACATAGCAATAGAATCAGCCTCACTGAGTAAGTTTCCAATTTCCTCTGCTTATGCACTCATATACAGTATATCCTTGGAGGAACTGACATGAGGTATAACCCTAAGCTAGGAAATGTCAGGATCCATGGGACTCAGGAAGGAAGCTGGACCGCACACCTGCAGGCCGCTCACACATCATGAAGAGAGTCATGCTGAGCCCTTCCTCAGAGGCAGCGGTGGTGACGGTCCCATGCGACGGCCTGCCGCTGCCAGGGAGCTGTGGACACCTTCTGGAGGGTGGTTTTCTTGGACCCTCTCTTCCTTTTCCCCCACCCCCACCCCACAAGGGGCACCAACCCTGCCTGGCCCCTCAGAGGTTAAGACAAGTGCAGGACTCAGGCCTGATGTTTGCGGATTCCGTATCTATCAGGCTCCACAGTCACACTGACCACAGATAATGGCACCAATAAAAAATCACAACTAAAGGATTAGTTATCACAGTTTGGTTTGGTTTCCCTTCTCTTTTTCTTTCCTTGTGATCTTGTCCAGAATATCACAAGCTCCATGGGGTTATTTGGTGTTGGACAGAGTATGACAGAGTATAGGAGTCAATCAATGTTTATTAAAATAATACGAATCGGCACTTCTTTGGTGGTCCAGTGGTTAAGAATCCACCTTTCGAAGCAGGGGACGCAGGTTTGATCCCTGGGTGGGAATCTGAGACCCTAAAAGCTGCGGGGCAACTGAGCCTGGGTGCCCCAGCCAGGGAGCTGGAGCACTGTAATGCTGAGCACTTCAGAGGCTGGGCTTCACCCGAGAACCCCACGTGCACAGCCAGAGAAAGCCCAATGCTGCAAGGAAGACCCCGTGCAGCCAAAAGCAAAAATAAAAACAAAACCAAAATTAACATGACTCGCCCTTTCCCAGGCCCACTCTTATTAACCAGGGATCTTTTGGATCTTGAGTTTGCATCCGTGATCGCTCACAGGTTTCCCAGCTCCTCATCAGACATTCCCCTGTGCTGCTCTCATCTCTGGAGGGATCCCTGGGAACACACACTAGTGAGTGATCACACCTGGGAAGGAATTGATCAAGGCCGTCTAAGCCCGCTGGGACGCTCTCCCTTC